>NW_026947521.1:10948065-11369813 GCF_034190915.1 Cavia porcellus
CACTTCTCACCAATCTCGCTTGAGAGGGGGATAGGTGGCTGAAGTCGCTGCAGCGCCCCGCTCCCGCAAGTCTGCCCAGTCCCAGAATGTCCTCTGTTGGAGTCTCCTGGACCGTGGGAGAGTCCCAGTTTTCCCTCACTCACCAGAGTTGGATGCATGGCTCCCCGCCCGTGCTGTTTTTAACTCCCTTCGCTGATTCCTGTTCTCAGAGCTTCCGTGCGTCTCTCTCCCTGCTGAGCCAATGTAGACACAGCCGCCATGCGGTGGGAAATCCAAATCGCAGCTTCCAATGGCGCAGGCTTCAGCTTCCACACTGAGGCTTTTCTGTTCCTGTTATAGCACCAGGATTGCATTCCAAGTTGGTTTCTCTCAGCCCGTTCTTGGGTCAGCAGGGCATATCTCCACTTGTTTATGAGTCCTTACTCCGCACCATTCATGAATTTTTAGCTGGGTCTTTCAGAGAGCCTCTGTAGCTGCTGCTATCTGTCCGCCATGTTCTCCCAGAAGCCCCACATTTTTTATTCTTAAGTTATAGATCCTGTTGTCATTTTCTAGCCTTTGTATTGCTATTTCCTGTTTCCTTGTTACTTTTAAGAGACCTTTCCTTTCATGATCACATATTGCAAGCCTGTCTTCAAGTTTTCATAGTCTATCTTTAGTTTCTTTCAGGCAGTTTTGCAATCTTTCAATGTAGTTTTTAATTTCCTGGTAGTATCTTTCAATATGTTTCATGTATTCTACACTTTTTTATATTCTTCATCAAAGGTTTATCTCCTTTTTCTGTGACCCTCTATTCTTCCATCTGTGTCTTCTTGAGACATGCTTAGCATTTATTTTATTAGTCTTCTTATATCTTGCTGTACTTGTATTATTATTTCTCTTTTGAGGTCTTCTATAATGTCACAAAGATATTTCTTTATGTCAGCTGATGCTGTTTCCAATACTTCATGTCTGCTATCCTTGATCTCTTCTGTAATTACTTCTCCTAGACCCATACTGTTTGAATTGGTAGCTGAAGACACATTTTTCTTTCTTTCTCTTGTTATGTTTCTGGTTTCTTCCCGACAAGTGCATAGTGTGGGTCCCAGGCCCTTTCTGTATTGGTTATGATTTCTTTGAAGTCAATGGCGAGGGATTTCTGCCCTCTCCCATTTGCTGTTGATCAGTGAGGTACAAGCAGGGGTAGTGCAGGCTGGCCCCTCCCCTCTGAGCCAGTCAACCATGTGAGTCTTCACCATCTTAGTTTGTACTGCACAGATGGAACTGGCTCAGGACTGTTTCAGGGGCAACTTCATCCCTGGCTATTGGGTCCTGTTCCAGGGGCATGACCCAGTTGAAGCAGTTCCCACCAATCTGCTCTGCATCAGGAGAGGCCAAATGAAGCAACTACAGTTCCGGATTCAGGCCCATCCTGCCTGATTCCAGCATGTCACCCAGCTGATCACCACCTCCTGCAGGAGGACCAAATTCCAAGCACTCACCACAGGCTAGTGTAGATCTCCATGCCAGCTCCATTCTCTGTTGTTACACACCCTCCTGCTAAGGTACTCAGGCTCAAAAACCCCCAACTTCAGCAGGACTGTGAGTTGTTGGACTCCAGGGTGCCTAGGGCAATGTGGGAGCACTTCTGTTGAATGAAAGTGCATCTGGATTCAGGGTTCCACCCATGTTTTTCTTTCATTTTTCCTTGGCTTTTTCCTGAGTCATGAGAATCCCTCTCCTTTTTTCTGGTCTTCTCCATGGCATTAAATTCTAGCATCTTAGCTGTTTCTCTCAGAGAGCCTCGCTATCTTGCTACTTATTGATCTGCCATCTTCCCCCCTAGTCTATATTTCTCTTTTGAGTATCTGTTCTTACTTCTGAGGCTTCCTCAGATCCACATGAACTAATATTCATTGCCATTTCATTTTGGTATGGTATTTTCCATTGTTCTTGAAGCTGTTCAGCTATGCAGCCAGTGAATTAGTATTTTCACTGTTGAAAATGGTTATGAGACACAGATAGCTGTGAAGGGACAGCATGGGAAACTGAGGGCCTCATCAACAGGAGGTAAGGTGCTCTCAAAATTTCCACAGAGGTAGAGCTCATAAACGTTGGGTCAGTATTATTTTTATGTGCCACAGCAAGCTCTTTGCTATCCCTGAAAGCCCTAGAAGTTTCTCCATTTCTGACCTAGACCTAGACACAAACAAGTACCAACAAGTGCAGAGTGCTAGGAGACAGGAAAAGAAAGCATAATGAAAATATACCCTTTTTCTTTAGAAACCACATTATCGGATTTAAAAATTTGAAGATAAGTGGAAGAAAACAGGAGACATAAGAGTTTAAAAGACAATTCACTGTGAAAAATCTCTTTGTCATATGGCTTTCATGGACTTCCCATACTGTAGGAATGGTGGTTTAACAGTGAATTAAAATCTATGGAGTATAACGTTGTAAGAGGACCAATCATACCAAAGGTTATCTGTCATTTCACGCTTTTTCTTTCTTGTTGGGGCATAGCACAGTGAGGTTTTCAGGTATATAATGTATCACATGTCTCAGTTCAAATGATTCATGAATCACAGCTCTAATGGATGCTGGCATATGTGCTGCATGTTGCTATTTTGCCACTTGTTTGTTTCTTTGTTGTGATACCTAAGGTTGAACTCCTAAACTTGCACTTGCCAGGCAGATATGTATCTTGCTGAGCTAAATCCCTGCTCACTGTATTTTGCCTCACTAAGATCCAGTTTCTACTAGTGTCAATAGAGTCAACATACTTATAAAAAAAGCTTCTGTATAATCTGTAAGAAAACTTCCTACTACTCAAGGAATTCAGGCCTAAGATTCATAATCACTGTTTTGAATAACTGTATCTACCAGTCATTAAGGAATGATTGTAGACTACCTTCTTAATAATCAAAATATGAGACACCATACATACATACTTGTAAGAGTCTGCTTTTGAGAAAATCTATCTGCTTGCAATCAAGAACATATCAATACTGAGATGAAATAAAGTGGAAACACAGTGGGCTTGTTCGTAAGGAAAGCTTAGTCTAGGTAAACATTAGACTTACTGGAAGCACTTTTCCTCACTGTGGTGAACTGAGAGATGTGATGGTGGGGACCAGTGAACCTCTTGCCACAGCCTCCTGAGTTAACTGGGACTCAGGAAGGTGCCAGAAGGATCAACTCTCCAGCAAGCACCCACAAACTTGAAAACAACTCGGAATTTTATAGTAAGTTTTGTGGATACCTGTGAAGTACCCCGGGTCCAAGCTGGTAACATAGGGTATTGAGACATAAGTAAACAACACATTAAAAGTTGTTTTCTCTTATGCATATCAGCACTCTATTTGCAAGTATGGACAGCAATAATTACATCTGCACTGTTAATGTCAAAGCCTTCCAAAGATTTGGAGAAAAAAACTGACATGATTCTGGGCACATCAAACACTTTAAGGTACTGTGATTTTTCCAGAGTCATCTGTATTGCTTCATTTACCTAGTTGGAATGGCTGTATAACTTTCATTCTTACTGCTTTCTTCACAACAGAATCTTTTTCTTCCATGGCAGCCTGAATGGGTTTTAAAGTAAAATGGTTAGTAAACACTCCACGGCTCCAAACTATGCAGTTAATTCAGAACACAAATATACAGTCATTACCTTCCCATGAAGATGTGTGTCACCTGATTCTGTAAAGGAAAAAGGAAAAATAAACTTTATAAAGAAATATGGGAAATCCAAAGACACATTCTTGTACTGTGAGGCTTTGGCTGAATCTTCATGCTTTGCTTTGGAAACCCAAATCATGCAACACAGTGAGGAAAACTGCCTGACACAAACACAGGTCTGATATTCATCAGTTTTTACCCAGTAAGGTTGACTCACCAGATTCTGGGAATGCTGGTGGACTCTTCATCACGGATTCTGCCAGAAGTGGATGTTGATGGCCAAGCATCAATTTCTCAGATCTCTTCAGAGTCTCATTAGACTCAGTGAAACTCCAATCTGAATCAGAACAAAAAGTTTTACTTATTAGGATGTAATGACAATACAAACATAATTAATATATCAACCCTTTCCTCAGAAGTACTCTCATGTATTTCTCTGCCCCACAGTCCAATAATTGTTCCACTGCTTCTGTGCTTGACACTCACTAAGCCAAGTCTGATTGTTACCATCATCTCTCTTTCTTCTGTTTTAACTTAGTAGTATTGTGATTTTCCAACAATCTCTTTAATTTTTTTTTTTTTTGGTTTTCTTTTTTTGGGTGGGGTATACCATGGATCGAACTCATGACCTTGTGTTTCCCATGCAGGCACTTATACCACTGAACTAAATGCCCTGCTCCACTCTTTAGTTTTTAGTACTCTTGATTGTTAAAACTTTAGGGATATGAATTATATTTCACTGCTTTGAGATGTTAAGTGTGTAAAGAATGAGCAAAGTGTGTAAAAGGCATTGTGAAATAGGGAGCAATTCTTCTAGAGAAAGGGGAAGCAAAGAAGAGGCAGGGTGGATGGAAAGAATGGGGACAAAGACTCCACTGGTTAAGTGAAATGAGTCACAAGCACAAATTTCAATATCATATTGTTTGCTAGTGGGAGAAACTGAAAAGTGTAATGGCCCAACTGTGCAAAAGATAGAAAATATTCAAATAGAAATGGTAAAGTGGTGGGAGGGTAAGGAAGTAAAGGATGTAAAGGGAAAAAAAGGAGCAAACAGAAGAAAATGGAAACAAAATTTTTAAATAAGGACAGTAAGATAAGGAGTTGAAGGGAGAAGAAGTGACTAGGGGAAAAATAAATAAGACTATCAGGTACAGGGAGAAACTTCCTTTAATGAATGTGATCCTTATGGATATCTAAAATGCACCAATGAAAGCAATTTGAAAAAATATATGAAAATTATCCACTTGAATATAAACACACTATTTTTTCCCCAGTCAAAGGCATGGATGTGAATGAATATTCTACTTTCAAATGGGGAACTACAATGAGATACATTCTTCAATACATCAGTGTTGTGAGAATTCCCTTCTCCGGGTTTTGATAACATCATAAATTCCTAAGAAAAGTGTTAGCTTTCAGTGACCTAAATGTGCCCATGTACAAACTGGTTTATTCCAGGTGAATCGTGGTGAACCTTTGGCACATGTTGCACAGTGGGCTCTTTGCCATCATTGAAAGGGCCTAGAAGTTTGCTGTCTCTGACCTAGGTTCACATTAGTGAATGCAGAGCACCAGGAGACAGTAAAGGAAAGCATAATGAAAATATATCTTTTTTTCTTTATAAATCACATTGGAAGATTTGCAAATTTTAACACAAGTCAAAACAAACAGGAGACATAAGAGTTTAAAAGGCATTTCCCAGTGAAGAAGTTTTTTATCATATGGCTTTCGTGGATTTCCCATGTTTTTGGAATGGTAGTTTAACAGTGCATTAGAATTGTTGGAGGCTTAGGTTCTAAGAAGACCAATCATATGAAAAGTTATGTTCCATTTCATGCTGATTCTATTTCTTGTTCAGGCATAGCACAGCGGGTTTTCAGAGATGTAATATGTCATGTGTCACAGTTCAAAAGATTCTGAATCACAGCTCTCATGAATGTCAACATATGTATGCATGCCACTATTTTAATGCTTTCTTGCTTGTTTCTTTCTTTCTTTTTGTACCTTGGATCAAACTCATCATCTTGTATTTGGCAAGCAGACACTCATGCTGCTGAATTTAATCCCAGGTCCCTATATTTTACCTCTTTCAGATTCAGTTTCTTCTACAGTGTCAATAGATTTCAACATGCTTAAAAATAAAAGGTCCTGTAGAATCTGTAAGAACCTTAACTACTATACAAGGAATTCAGACCTAAGTTTCACAATCACTGGTCTGTAAAATTCTATCTAGCAGGCACCAAGGAATGATTAGAGACCCCATTCTTACTAATCAAACTGTAACACACCATATATACACATTCATACAGTCTGCTTTTGTGAACATCTGTCTGCTTACAAACATGAATATTCTAATAATTAGATGAAATAGAATGGAAATGCATTTGGCTTGTTATTAAGGAAAGCTTTAGTCAAGGTACAAATCAGAATTACTGGAGGCATTTTTGCTGGTGATGTTGAACTGAGAGATAAGGTCCTGGGTACCAGTGAACCTCTTACCACAACTTCCTGAATTAATAGGGACTCAGGGATGTGCCAGAGGACCCAGCACTCCACCAAGAATCCACAAACTTTCAAACCATCTTCAAATATTATAGTTAGATCTGTGGATCCCTGTGAAATATAAGAATCCAAATTGGGAGAGTTTAAGATCATTGCTCCCAGTGGTTAAGTGCCCGCCCAGCTTCCAGCCACACTATACTGATCTCTGCAGCTTTCATAGACTCAAATGGACTATACGCTGTGACCTTCCTTCAATCAGTGGAGATGAATGCATTGGAGATTAGTTCTAGCACATTGGTGCTAGCCTAGGGAGACCTTTGGACCATCCCTAACCCTGGTTAGGAGCTCACCCAGCTTTCTGAAACACTGGAGATGGCATGAAAGTTCCTGTGGGTATGACTGGACCATGATCTCCAACCTCCATTCAGTCCCAGGAGCCAAGGGCACAGGAGACAATTACCAACACACCCAGGGGAAGCTTTGGAACATCTTTTGAAACACAGAATTCTAGGAAAATGACAAGACAGAAGACCAAAATGCAATATCAAACCTCCAGCCCATCCCAAGATAGCCTGGAAACCATATACATAGAAGAAAATATATGCCATATACCTGAAATATCTGAAATAATATGAAATGAATTAAAGAAGCAACTCTGAGAAGTTTTAAAGGAATTCAAATTAGAAATAATCTCTCAAGTAAAAGAAGAAATGATAAAGGTAATAAAAGAAATGCTGAACATATCTAAAGAAGACACAGTTAAATAATTAGAGGAATAATGTAAAAACATAGAATTCATGGATGAACAATTTAAGAAACAAACAGAATGCATGAAGCAGATTCAAAGAGATATACAGGAAAACAAAAATTTCATTGAAAGTTGTCAAAACTGTCACAAGGAGTGAAGATAGAACTTCAGACCTCAAAGACAAGATTTCAGCTAGTGAACAGGAAAGATATTTTAAAAATAACAAGGAATCAGGAGATAACAATTCAAGCAATGCAACATGATGCAAATAAAAATAAGAGATTGATAGGGATAAATGAAAAAGAAGGGGACAACACAAATGATATGAAGAGGCTATTTACACAAGTAGTAGCTGAAAATTTCCCAAACATGAAAATGGAAACTGACATATGGATTAGTGAAACATATAGAACTCCAAATAGCCATAACCACCCAGACATATAATAATCACCACCCAGAAATCAAACATAAGAATAGAATATTAAAAGCTGTTAAAGAGAAAAGACAGACCACCTATAAAGGAAAACATATAAGAATCACAGAAGGCTTCTCAACACAAACAGTGAAGTCAAGAAGAGCATGGAGCGAAGTATTTCAGATCCTAAAAGAAAATGACTTCTAACCCAGACTGATATACCCTGAAAAGCTGTCCTTCAAAATGGATGGAGAAATAAGATACTTCCATGACAAAGAACAGCTGAAGAACTTCATAAATACCAAACTAACCTGGAAAAGAATACTGAAACACATTCTAGATACACATAGGAAAAGACTACTAAGCAATATTTACCTCGATATGATAAAGAACACCTATGACATACCAATTAAACAGAATAGAAAGGTAAAGATACAACAGCAGAAAGAAAACATGTCAACAATAAAGCAGTATAGAACAGCTATAACCATTAATGTAAATGGAATCAATTCATCCATTGAAAGAAACAGACTGGCAGAATGGATTAAGAAACAACATCAAACCAAACTCTGTCCACAAGAAACCCATCTAACCCAAAAGGAAACTCATAGACTGAAAGTCAAAGGATGGAAAACAATACTTCATGCAACAGGAATTTAAAAAATTGGGTGTAACTATTCTATTTGCAGACAATGTGAACTTGAAACCAAGAATAATCCAAAGAGATAAAGAAGGTCACTACATAGTAGTTTGGGGAAAACTTCAAGAGGAAGAGATAACAATCTTAAATATACATGCACCAAATTCCAGAACACCTAGCTATACAAAGCAAATATTAACAGAAATGAAAAATCAAATAAGTAATAACACAATTATGACAGGAGACCTTAACACACCCTTGGCACTAAGGGAGAGATCAACCAGACAGAAAATCAGCAAACAAATAACAGAACTGAATCATAGCTGTGAACAAATGGATTTGATAAACGTATACAGTGTTCCATTCAACAACATCAGAACACATATTCTTATCAGCCGTACATGGGGCATTCTTTAAAAGAGACCATATACTAGCCCATGGAACATATCTAAGTAAATGCAAAGGAGTTGAAATTATCCCATGCATTTTATCAAATCATAGGACAATGAAACTAGAAATTAATGATAAAAGAAATGGCAAAAATCCCCCAAACACATGGAAATTGAATAATACACTCTTGAGCATTCAGTGAGTCACAAAGGAAATTAAAAGAGAAATTAAACAATACCTACAAGCAAATGAAAATATAAATACAACTTACCAGAATCTGTGTGATGCAATGAAAGCAGCCCTCAGAGAAAAATTACACTGAGCTCCCACATCGGGACTATAGAACAAAAACAAGCAACTTGATGCTACACCTCAAACATCTAGAAAAAGAAGAGCAAGTCAAGCTCAAAGCCATAAGAATGGAGTAAATCATAAAAATCAGAGCAGAAATTAATGCAATAGAGACTAAGAAAACAATATAAAGAATCAATGAATCAAAGAGTTGGTTCTTTGAAAGAATAAATAAAATTGATAATCCACTAACCAAACTTTTTTTAAAAAAGGAAAGAAAAAACTCAAATTCATGCAATAAGGAATGAAAAAGGTGAAGTCACTGTAGACTGCAGAAACACAAAAGATTATTAACACCTATTTCAAAAACCTCTACTTTCATAGGTTCGATGACACAGAAGATATAGACAGATTCCTAGAAACATATAAACTACCAAAGCTGGGTCAAGAAGATGTCAAACTGCTGAATAACCCAAATTCAATTAATGAAATTGAAAACATAATTAAGTCCTTACCTACAAAGAAGAGCCCAGGCCCACGTGGATTCACTGTGGAATCCTACAAGAAATACAATGAAGACTTAATGCCAACACTCCTCAAACTCCTCAATGAAATCAAAAGGAAAGCAATTCTTCCCAAGTCATTCCTGGAAGCAACTGTTACCCTACTACCAAAATCTGAGAAGGACCCAACTAAAAAAGATCTTCCTAAAGAACATAGATGCAAAAATCCTCATTAAGATATTGGCAAACAGGATACAGCAAATCATCAAGAAGATTACACACCATGACCAAGTGGGATGCATCCCATCCATGCAGGGATGGTTCAACAAACATAAATCAATAAATGTAATCCTCCATATCAATAGAGCCAAAAGTAACAATCACATGATCATTTCTATAGATGCAGAAAAGCTTTTGATAAGATCCAACACTTATCCATGATAAGAATCTTACAGAAAATTGGAATAAGATGGTCTTTACATCAGTATGATAAAAGACATCAATGACATACCAAGAGCCAGAATCATATTAAATGGCAAAGAACTGAAGGCCTTTACCTTAAAATCAGGTACAAGACAAGGATGTCCCTCATCACCGCTCCTATTTAACATAGTACTGGAAATACTAGCCAGAGCAATTAGACAAGAGAGAGAAATAAAAGGAGTAAACATAGGAAAAGAGGAAGTTAAATTATCATTATTTGCAGATGACATGATACTCTACACAGAAGACCCCCAAAACTCCATTGAAAGACTTCTAGATATAATAAATAAGTTCAGCAGTGCAGCTGGATACAAAGTCAATACTCAAAAATCAATTGCATTCCTATACACTAACAACAAAATCACAGACAGAGAAATAAGAGAAGCCACACCCTTCACACTGGCATCCAAAAATATGAAATATTTAGGAATTAATCTCACAATACAAGTAAAAGAATTACAGGGAAAATTATAATACCCTGAAAGAAGAAATTGAAGACATCAGAAAATGGGAAGACATCCATTGTTCATGGATAAGAATAAATATTGTGAAAATGATCATTCGCCCAAAAGTGTTATATACAGATGCAATGCAATCCCAATGAAAATACCATTAACAAACCTTACAGATCTAGAGAAATAACGCCTAAAATTCACCTGGAACCAAAAGAGACCTAGAGTAACCAAAGCAGTTCGAAGTAGCAAAGGCAAGACAGGAGGCATCACTATCCCTGACTTGAAGTTATACTACAGAGTTTCTGTAATAAAATCAGCATGGTACTGGAATAAATATGGATCTGAAGATCAATGGAATAGATTATTAGAAGACACAACCATAAGTGCAAACACACTCAACCACCTTATCTTTGATAAAGACATGTTCACTGGAAGAATGACAGTCTCTTTAATAAATGGTGCTGGAAAAATGGCTCCTCATATGCCGAAAACTACACCTAGACTCATGCCTATCACCATGTACTAAACTAAAATCTAAATGGATCAAAGATCTGAATATTAAAACAGAAACACTAAATCTGCTGGAAGACAAAAATCTTGAATCTTAGATAAAAATCTTAGATAAAAATCTTGAAAACATAAAGGTAGGTAGGTAATTCATGAACAGGAATCAAACCACACAAGAAATACTTCCCAGAATCAATAACTGGGATGATGTCCTATTAAAAAGTTTCTGCATGTCAAAAGAAGTCTCCAGCAGAGTGAAAATAAAACCCACAAACTGGGAAAAAAATTCTCACTAAACTGTCCCTCAGACAAAGGACTTCAAAAACATATAAAGAATTTTTTTTTTTAAAAATGAGACCCCTGAAATTCAAAGACCCAATCAAAAAATGGGCATCTGAGATGAATACACATTCTCAGAAGAAGAAATGCAAATGGCAAATAAATACATGAAAAAATATTCATCATCATCAGTCTTTAGAGAAATTCAAATTAAAACAACACTGAGATTCCATCTTACTCCAGAAAGAATGACCAGGATCAAGAAAACCACCAACAACAAATGCTGAAGAGAGTGTGGGGAAAAAGGAACTCTCCTGCACTGCTGGTGGGAGTGTACACTGATGCCACCACTGGGGAGGTCAGCTGAGATTGGAAGTCCCATTTGACCCAGCTATTTCACTTCTGGGCATATTCCCAGAAGAACCGAAAATACCATTCCACAGTGATATATGTGCACCCATGTTCATAATAGCACAATTTGTAATAGCCATATCTTGGAAACAGTCTAAGTGTCCATCAACTGAGGAATGGATAAAAAAGATGTGGTATTTCTATACAATGGAGTACTACTCAGCTATAAAGAAGGATCACATTGAGATATCTATAAATAAATGGATGCAACTTGAGACCATACTCATAAGCAAAATAAAAACTCATATTTAAATACCATATAGTCTCCCTAATGTAAGACATGGTAAGAGTACAAAAGGATTTATGGTAGTCTTGATTCCCCATTACATTGCTTTGAAGCCTTATAATGTTTTCATTAATTAGTTGGAATGGTTTTATTCTGTTTTGTTTGATTTGATTGTGTGTGATGGTATGAACAGCTATTTTGAAGAAAACAAGACATTATGGCAGCCATTGCACTGATGTAATATCATCTTGTTTTGAAGCCCTACTATGCTTTTGTTCTTATGTTTCCATTGGTTCTATCATGTTGCGTCTTATTGGATTTTAATATATGTGATAGTATAAACAAATTTGCTATAGAAAAAGAGTTAATATGATAGCCATTATTAATTTTCTGTTCTTTGGTTCTGAATGCCCTATAATACTTTTATTCTCCTGAATAGTTTTACACTATTTTGTTATGTTTGATACTATTATATGTGAAGGTATACTCAACTATTTCAAATTTTGGTTGCTACTGTTAATATCCAGTTGTCTTGTAGTGAAGTGCTGTATTGCTTACATTGTTCTGCTCTGACCTGCTTTGTTCTGTCTTCTTTTGTCTTATCTCTTTAAAATAAAACTTAAAATTGTCAATAAAAAAGGATGCAAACTGGGAACATTGGGTATTGAAACATAAGTAAACAACACATTAAAAGTTGTTTTCTCTTGTGCTTTTTAGCACCTATTTGCAAACACAGACACCAATACTTACATCTTCAGTGTTTATGTCAAAGCTTTCCAAAATTTGGAGAAAAAATGGAGATGATTGTGGGTACATCAAACACAGTAAGCTACTGTATTTCTTTCCAGAGTCATGTGTATTGCTAGATTTACCTGGTTGAAATGTCTTTACATCCTTTATTCCTACTGCTTTCTTCGCAACACAATCTTTTGCTTCCATGGCAGGCTGAATGGGTTTTAAAGTCAAATGCTTAATGAACACTCCACAGCTCCAAAATGTGAAGTTGATTCAGAACACAAATATACAGTCATTATCTTCAAGTGAAGATGTGTGTCAGGTAAATCTAAAAAGGAAAATGAAAAATAATCTATATAAGAAAACATGAGAAAGCCAAACATACATTCTCACAGAGTTAGGGTACATGCTTTGCTTTGGAAATGAGTTCTTCAGATTTTTGACTTTGCTTTCCCATTGGTCAGATCAATATGAGAGAAAAATTAGAATACAGGTTGAACATGATTTCCAATGTGACATTATTCTTCCAAATGCCATAACTAAACAGGAAGTGAGTATATACCAATCTATACATGTCGGGTGTTGTGAAAAAGTGATTTTGGGATCCATCATGACCCTGAGAGGCTGACTGTCAAAGCTGAAAGAAGAGAACAGCATATAAATTGAACAAACCACATCATCCATTGGTACAGCATTGCACGACACGTAGGTGCTCTCGAGACACCCAGCACAGCAGAGCTCACAAACGGTGTGTCAATGCTATTTATGTTTTAAAAGATGAGGTTTTGTTATGCTGCCAAGGTGCCCTTAAATTCCTGCAAATGAGTGATCCCTCTCCCTCAAATTTTCAAATAGCTTGAACTGAAAGCATACGCACCATGCCTAGGGAGATTTTTATATACTACTCATCAATATCATTACTCCTTACACAAGCAGGTTTTGTGAAAGTTGGGGACAGGGCTGAGGAGAAGCTATGTGGGAATTTCTCAGTGATTTCCACTGATACCGCATTGAAGGAATGAACCAAAGAGTGTCTCTATGTTACTTTTTAAAGGATTTGTGTGAAAAAGCTATTTTATCACAACTTACTTATCTTAAAATGAGTCAATGCTTCTATGTGTACATTAATGTCACTTGAATAATTATCAATTTAACAGAAATCTCTGATGCCTGATAGTTTAGGAGGGGAGGGAAGTACCTACAGTGTAAGGCAAGTCTAGCCCTTGTCCCTGCTTCTAATCATCTCTGCAGCAGCAAGAATCGACTTTGCCATTTGTGAGCACAAACACTGAAGCTGTGAGGAGTAAGTGCTCTCATGTTTCATCATTTGTTCCAAAATTATGTTTAGCTTTGTTATTTCCTATTTTCTTCCCCCAATAAATCCCTGTTCCTCTCCCAACTGACCTCTAGTTCGATGGTCTTGATTGTTTCCATTTACTGCTTTTTATGGATTATTCCTACCATTCCTTTCTTTATTTGGCAGAAATGGCAGTAGTATCTTAGAATTACAATTTGTTTTTCATCTCTTTACTCTTTCCCCTTTGGCTAGAAATATTTTCAGAAATAAAAACAAGATTTATGGGATGAGGCTGAGGAGGCGTATGATTCCCATTCAGTCTCTGGTCCCAGGAGGGAGCTCTCTAGGGGCACGACCTACCGCAGCAGTCCTGCCCTGGGGGAGTGCTGAGCTGTGGTGGAGCTTAGGACGGGGAGAACAGGTCAGACACTGGGAGCCTCATGCATCTGCTCTGTTACCTTCACTGATACCACTTCATAAGAGTCCAGAAGGGTGGCTTTTCAATTGTTCCACCTCATTGCCTCTTAAATTTGCCTTTGGGGACTTGCAGATCCAGAGTTCCATTTGGCTTCTATGTCTTCACATTTTCTATTTTTATTTCAGTGAAATTGCTGCACTGATCCTTATAAATTGTTTATGGTAGTTATCTTTATTGCTGATATCAATAACAATGACTTGGGAAATTACTACTCCTCAGAGACATCTTCAAGTTGTAGCTGACTTTTGAGTGTTGATTCTGTTATAAGATTGTCCTTGTTCAGCAGTCACGGGAAAGATGGTGGATCAGTAACTAACAAGGTACAGAGCCTCTCTGGGAGAAACAGATCAGACACTTAGAATTTACCACCATGCAGAAGACTGGGTGAAAGGAAATGGACTCTCAATGACTCAGGAAGAAACTGAGGAAAAAGATTTAAAAAAAAAAGAAAACAAAAATGTGGACAGAAGGCTGGAGCCAGAAGCACGCTCACCAGAGCCAGTCCAACTCACGGGTGTGGCACTCTCACCTGAGCCAGTTGGACTCGCATGGCAGTGCTCTCACTGGAGCCACAGTTGTGCTGAAGTCAGGGTTGGGTAAGCCCAATGGAGGACAGAGCCAGGGTGGAGACCTGCACTAACCTGCAGTGAGTGCTCAGAATCTGGCCCTCCTGGGAGAGATTAGGTGACCAACCAGATGACATATTGACATTGGGCAGGATGGGCCAGAACAAGGAATGGCAGTGACTTCAGTTGGCTGCTCCCTGCCAAGAGCACATGGGTGGGATCTGATAGGGCTGGGTCATGCCTTTGGCCAGCACCCAATAGCCAGAGTTGAAATTGTCCCTGACATTTTCCTAAACCAGTTCCATCCTCGCTGCACAAACTAATGTGGTGAAGGCCTCCACTGGTTGACTGGCTCAGAGGGTAGGGGCCATCCTACACCACCCCTGCTTGCACCTCAATGACCAACAACAAAATGGAGAAGGCTGCAATCCCTAGCCAGCACACTTCAGAAGAACCATAACCAATAGGAAAGGGGCTGGGACCTTCACGATACACCTGTATTGAGGAAGCAAGATACATAACAAGAGAAAGAAGTAAGAAAAAGCCTCCAGTCAACCCAGGGAATATGGGGGCCAGGAGAGGTATATACCGAACAGATTGAGGGCAGGAAACATGAGATATTTGACATGGTATCAGCTGACATAAAGAAATATCTTCATGACATTATAGATGAACTGAAAACTGAAATATTAATACAACTACAGTAAGATGTAAGATTAATAAAAGAAATGCTAAGCCCCTCCCAAGAAGACATAGATGGAAAAATGGAGGAACACGAAAAAGGAGAGAAACCTTCATAGAAGACCATAAAATAAAACTAGAATACATGCAACAGAGTCAAAGAGATTACCGGGAAATTTAAAACTACATTGAAAAATAGCAAAATTGCCTGAAGGAAACTAGGGATACATTAACAACACTTGATAGGTTTGCAATGTGTGATTGTGAAAGGAAAGATCTCTTAAAAATAACAAAGAAATAGGCAGTAACAATACAAAGGCTAGAAGACAACAAGAGGATGATCCATAGTTTAAGAATAAAAATGAGTGAAGAAGCAGGAGTAAACACAAAGCAGATACAAAGGCTATTCACAGAAATAATTAAGAAAAACTTCCCAGGCATAGGAAAAGGAGATGATATTCAGCTGTTTGAGGCATACAGAACTCCAGCCATCTAAAACAAAACTGAGCTACCACCCAGACATATAATAATCGAGATCCCAGAAATTCATCCCAAGAACAGAATATTGAAAGCTGTCAGAGAAAATAAAAGATCACCTCTAAAGGAAAACCCATCAAACTCATGACAGACTTCTTGACACAAACCATCAAATCAAGAAGAACTTGAAGTGAATTATTCCAAGCCTTGAAAGAAAATAACCTCCAATCCAGATTGACATACCCTGAAAAACTGTCTCTCAAAATTAATGGAGAAACAAGATGCTTCCATGACAAAGAGGAACTGGGGGAGTTCGTGACCACCAACCCAACCCTACAAAAAATACTGAAAGACATTCTAGAGAGGGAGAAAAAAAACCCCAGGATTTCAGGAACAGTGGCAGAGAGGCCTCAATGAATGGGGCAGACAATGGAATGAAGGAGAAAAGTAGACAACCAATAGCAGAAAAATAGCATAGCAGAAATGAGGCAGAGAAGGTTGGCTATAATCTCTAACATAGATGGCCTTGATACACTAACAAAAAGAAACACAGGCAGAGTAGATCAGGAGATAGGGCCCATCGAAAATTTCCTCTGTATAGGAAATATAATTAACGTGAAAGAGGGTTTATGGACCAAAAGTCAAATATGAAAAAACAATGCTCTATGTGACAGGGAACCAGAGAGAAATAGGGGCAGCTCGTCCAGCACCTGAAGACCGCTTGGAAAGACATGACACTTGTGCAGTGGAGAAGAAGCTATAATGAAGCAAAAGCCTTGAGGCTTTTGTATGTGCAGGAAAACAACTTAAGATCAAGCCCAGGGGTAAAAAGTTTCAGAACCACTTGGGTAAATAACAGGTTGCATCCCTAACCTACAAACTAAAGGGAATTAGTGGGAACCAAAATGTACAATGTAACCCATGAAAGTGAAAGTAAAAGGGAAGGAATTGTCTAAAAAGGAAGGCAGAGGACATTGTTAATAGTGTACCACGATTTAAAATCCACATTGTTCTCATCATTTTGTTTAGTTTGGTTATATTTTATTCCAGCCTGTCTACCTGTAGTAGACTTAATGGCCAGACAGCTACTCCAAAAATAGCAGGATATACCACAGTAACCATCCTTAATTTCCTATTAACTTAATCTGAAGCCCTGTATTACTTATACTGTCTTATTATGACTGATCTTATTTGAATCTGGTTTGTCAGATCACTGTCTCGTCTTGACTGATCTTATTCAAATCTGTTATGATTTGATAGTATCAAGTCTGAGAGTATAGACAACTACACTGAAGATGACAGGATTTACTAGGATACCCACTCTGGTTTGATTATTACCTGCTTTTGAAGTCTTATAATGTCTCCAATGTTTTGTTTTTATTAATATTGTTATATACTGCTATGTTCAATTATACTATGCCTGATGATATAGACAATTCTATTGAAGATAAAAAGAGACATCATAGTAACCATTGTAGGTCACCTTGTGTCATGGTTTTATATGACTTTTTCATTTTGTGTTTTTCTAGGAGTTTTTGTTTTGTCTTGTTTTGTTTTTCCCTCCAATACAGAAAGGATAGCTATCCATATAGAGACTCGTGCATGTGTAGAACTTCTAAACAGTTTATGAGAACTGATTATATAATGCACAATAAAAAGAACAACTACTTCGAAGAAAAAGAGACACTAAGGGACCCAGTTCTGATTCCGTAGCATCATGATGTGAAATCCAGCAAATTATTATTCTTTATTCCAAGTGATTTTAGTCTGTTTTGTTTAATTTCAAAATGCATGAAGGAATGGACAGTGATTTTGAAGAGAATGAGGAACACTATGACAGCCATTGTCGACTTCCTTATTGTCTGGTCTTGAAGCCGTAAAATGCCTTCACCATCCTGTTTGGATCAGTTTTTTTTTTTTTTTTTTTTTTTGTCTTTTTTCCTTTTTATCGGTACCAGGGATCGAACTCACGACTGCCTGCTTGCAAGGCAGGTGCTTATGCCGCTGAGCTAAATCCCCAGCCCCGGGATCAGTTTTATACTATGTTGTTTTGTATAAATTCACTGTATGTGAAGATATGGACAAGTATTTGGAAGAAAACAAGAGAAAGTATAACAGATAGTGAAGATCTACTGATGTCTTGCTTTGAAATGTGTCTCTTACACTGCTTTCTTATGTTTTGTTTTGTTATCTTTTGTTATGCTTAATTTTACCCTGTTTAAAATAAAATTAAGAAAAAAAGATTTATGCTCCCCCTTGACCCTGTTATGTCTTGATCTAGTTCTCAACTTATGGTTCTTCTCCAGATTTCTCTACAGGAAACTTGATATTGGGCCACCTCCAGTGGTCTGAGGATGAGCGGTGTCAGCCTTTCCAGAGAACTTACTACCAATACACTTCCTCAGTCCTTGTGAATCAAATATGTGGTGTAACATGTTCCCCAACAGGGGCTTCATTTCTTCACAAAAGATCTGGCACACACACTCTCTTCCAAATCCTCTTCCCTTCCCTGAGTCTCTTCCAAATCCTCTTCCCTTCCCTTCTTTCCCGTTTTGGAAAGTGGTGCTGACTTCCTCCTCATCATGTCACCCAAATTGAAAATGCACGAATGTCAACCACTTTCTTATGGACTTTTTACTGAGACTATGACTTTGCTGATCTCAAAAAGCACTCCTTTCTTTCTATTTTTTTACTGTCTCATTCTGGATACACTACATGATGAAACAGCAACTCTTTTTAAGTGGTAAACTGTAAATGGAATTCTGCAACCAGCATTGTGGGAGAAGTAAGTGCATGAACCAAGGTACCAGTGAAACTACGCATATAGCTGACCTTGCTTGTTTATTCTGATCTGTAGTGAATAAAGAAGAGCTCTGCATAATCTAGTACTTCAGTCCTTGATGCCTTTCCAGTGGTAAGAAGACAGGGAAAGTGAAAAACTTCTGCTCTACTTCTCTATCAAGTTTTGCTACTCAATGCTCAATTGATACAATTTCTACACTTCTGCTACCTTGATCTTCCTTCTCTTAAGAATTACTTCATTTCAGGGGCTGGGGATTTAGCTCAGTGGCATAAGTGCCTGCCTTGCAAGCAGGCAGTCGTGAGTTCGATCCCTGGTACCAATAAAAAAGGAAAAAGACAAAAAAAAAAAAAAGAATTACTTCATTTTTCCACACTCCATACTTTGTTTTCTTTGTTTACTCCCTGTATTATTGCTTTCGCATTCTTCACTCCTTTCTTTCCTATTAATTTTCTAACTTCCCTCAGACATTAGAATGCCTTGAAATGGTGCTAACAAGGTAGCTCCCTCAGTGACCCTCAAATTAACCTATTACTTAAACTTCAAAGTATATAAAACTTACTACTGATTTACTTCTTTTTTCTTACTATCCAATTCATGGGTAGTTTTTTGACTATTATAATCCAGCAATGCTCTACTTTTAGCTAAATAACTATCAAATAACTTCTCTAAATAAATTACACATATTTCCTACCTTTTGTTTGTGTATTTCCTGCATGTTTTCCTCCATCATCTGCATCCCCAGGAAAAGGATCGACAGGCTGCTGTGGAAGATTCTGTGAAAATTCATATAGCAGTAATGAGTTACAGAAGCATTTCTTACTCATTTCCAAAGAAACTATCTGATTTTTACCATCTTAAGGCAAGCAGGTTTAATAATGGGAAGCATATACTGAGAACCAAAATGTCTCCCATGTGAACCTTATGACAAGCCCAGCTGCTGTCTCCATATGGGTGCTGACTTTGTAAAGCAGGCATGGAATGCTACAGGAAGGATTCAGAGACAAAATTCTGTCTGACAAACCTATTTCATCCTAGCTTCACAAGAGTCAACAGTACGCTGCACTCTCCAATGAATGTAACATTGAAACATACAGATTTACATTAAGCCATTTTTATGAGTGCATGTTTGTGATATGTAACAATTACACTTGTTTTGGGGAACTGCTACATGAGTTATCATTTCTTGATTACCTTGGTTCCCTTTACACCCTAATATCACTTTCCCTTCCCTGAATAAACAAATTCTTATAAATATACTTGTTATTATTCAGCATTAAGCATTCTATTCACAGAAGTCATGTCACTGTTAAGATACTCGGCCAGTAAGAAACTTCAGAGAGCCATGCTGAGTAAAAACATCATTGCAGGCACTACTTCACTTGTGTAAACAAGGACTTGAAAGAAAAGCAATTCTGAGATAATATTTTTACTGATAGAAAAATGTTTGAAAATAAAAATATACTGATAACTTCATGTTATATTCAAGAAATAGCACATGAATATGAGATGTTATATACAACTCTTTCCCAATTAAGAAAAACTTTGAAAAAGTATGAAAAAAGACTGCAACATAAAAACTTTTTTTACAAAGTGCCCCCAATTTACAACATACCGACTTACACATTTTCTTTTCTATCTGTTACAAAACTGTAAATAACTGTGAGGAAGTAACTGCACTTCCTGCTTCCTGGTCACTGTAGGGTGCTGCAGTGATGGACAGACAGGGCTCATGGTCCTGCCCACAGTGTCCTCCTGGACTTTACTGTGCTGGCTCTTGTTCACTCTTATATTAGCAGCAGTTCACTCTCATTTCCATCTGTACTGAAACCCCCCTTGAAAATTCTTTAACATTTGCAGGGCTAGTGGTGCACACCTGTAATTCCAAACTTTTGGAAGGGTAAGGCATGACAAGCACCAGTTCAAGCCCAGTCTTGGGAATGTGGTTACATAGAAAGACCCTGTCTCAAGTCTAATATGGCTGGTGGTGCAGTGCCATGGGAAGGCCACAGGATGGATTCAAATTAATGAAATAAAAAGTGCTTCTTGTTCATTTGACTGCTCTATCATGATAACATAAGTCTTCACCTAAGATATTCAGTATCTCACTACTTGGTACACAGTGGTACTCTAAAACAGAGATTTATTCAAGTTCACATTTAAAATCTCATCAGGGAAGCCTCAAGCACCAAGCCACTCTCTTCCTATATGCTGTCTCCATCATCAACAGTTTTACTAAGAGTTTTACCATTTACAAATCAGCAATCTACATGCCCCTCTCATCTTTCTTACTCTTTTCTTCACATTATTATTTTGCTGATCTCATGTTTAGGAAAAAATCTTCAATATTTATTCAGGTAAAACCTTTTATACTTTCAAAGTATTTTTATAATTTTTGTCACAAATTTCCTATGACATATAGAAAGCATCACATAAGTAGTAGATCATGTGCCATCTTCATGGTATAATAAGGTCACCAAAAGCCAAATTCGTTAAATTATGTTTCCAAGATTTAGCAGTTACTAACAGACAGAATACTAACACATCTTGTGACTTCAACCACCATCCTGGTACCACAATGCAGGAGCTGCATGGAACAAAGACATTAGCCCTTTCCCAAAATGCTCACTCTAGGGCCAGGGATTTAGCTCAGTGGCTGAAGTGCCTCTCTGGCAAGCGCAAGGTTGTGAGTTTGAACCCCAGTAACCAAAAAACAAAACAGAACAAACAAAAAATCAAAATGTTCACTCTAACACAATTTGTCATTATTTACATTTTTATCAGTACAAGCATGGCTGCCATAAAGAGACTCACTGCATTCCACATTCAAAATTGGTTTCTGTTTTTTCAAATAATAGAACACCAAACTGTGAGTATAACACCATGTATTTACATCTTGAGTCCTTGATTCTATTGAATTACTACGTTCAGATCGACACCAGGAAACCCAAACATATTAACTATTGCAATTATCATTTATTACTTTGTCAAGTAAAAAACTGTAAAAATTATGATCCAAACATTTTGTCTGAATCTCAGCAGAATTTTCACCCATTGGCCATAGACTGACTGGGAAAAATTCCTCAGTTTTTGCTCAGCTTAGTTTTAGAATCCAAGCTGATTGCTTATGACATGTTGCTCCTAGTTTTTAACTGCACTGGCTTCCTTAAATGAATCTTACACAGGTAGCAAAGGTGTGCTCAGACTCCATTCATTTATTCCTTCACCTGCAATACAAAGGATTCAGCACAGGGCAATTGCATTCAGCTATGAACCCAGTGGCATTAACTCTTTGAGACATAATCATACTAAACAGCTAAGCTACACAGGAAATTAGGAACTGTGGTTAAAAACTGTAAGGAAAAATTTCTTACAGGTATATGAACAGGTGAGAAAGTATAGTCAAATTTTCCCATTATATTTCAACCTCAACCAATATTTATTTCAAAAATAATTACAGGCAATACCTCAGAATCCCAAGGAGATTCATCATCTGTCTGTGCTTCCAGTGGCAACACAGTATCTATAAAATGTAGTCACAGACACATTAGTTATATTCACTACAATAAATTTTATTCATGTATGCAAATCCATCTGCATTCATGAACATTTCACTAAGATACAAGTCAATGTGAAAAGAATTTCAGAAACAGGTTCAGAAATATGTTGGTGGAAGAAAAATAAGACAATAAAATTTTAAAAGAAATGGATATTATGTTTTGGATCTACACACATTTGAAAATAATAGCATATGAACAAGAACGATTTTCATAGCTAGTCACTAACTTACCAGTTTGAGGAGTTTTCTTCTCTTCATCCACATTAGTCATATTTTTGGCTGTTTGCTCTTCTTGTGTTTTTACAAGAACAAACTTACCATTTTCCAGCCTTATAATTTTTGGCCTTTCTGCTTCTTTATAACAAAAAAAAAAGGCAGAACAAAAACAAAAATAGCATTACAAAGCATGCAATTTCCCAGTGACCCACCCAGCATAATGGAAACAATCACGGGAAAAAATTTATCAAATCACAGTGACTACTCTGGGAAAAGCTGAAAACAGAAAGCACATTCTGCTCTGCACGGAAGTAGATGCAGATACATGAACACAAATGAAAACAGTGAAATGTGTTTCATTTATTCTACAAATGAGGTACAAAGATACACATCCAAATCAAGTACAATCAGTTCTATCTGGGAAGCTCAGGAAAGGCCATTTCTTTTGAAAGGGAGAGAAAGCACACAGGAAGGCTGTCTAGGGAAGTCAAATTATCACATTTACATTTAAACCTCAACCAATACTTATTTCAAAAATAATTACAAGTGATAGGCAACACCTCCGAATTCAAGAATACCATTTCATTTAAAGAACAAATGAAATACCTCAGAATTCAAAAAGGGACACCAGAAACAAAAGGATGAGGCATGAAACAATGCAGCAAAAGAGGGCTGCCCAAGGAAGATGATACAACTAGAATAGTTTCCAGAAGGGCACAAACAGATAAAAAGGAGCAGCAAGGGGAACCACACAAGACTCATCTCAGGCTGGAATGGGAACTTTCCCTTTGTGAAAAGGAAATCTGCAGATTCTTGGCAGCAGTGTAAGATCAATGCCAGAGTTTAATGGGCAGCAGAGCATAAAAGAATATAATGTCTACATGATGGGTGAGAAAATGAGTCTAGAAATGAAAAACAGTTCTCAGAATGTAAAGAGTAAGAAAGACTCGATAGTCATCAGAAGAGTGGCTGGGGCCAGGAATTCTCAGCTTCAGAGGTCTGGAGCCATCCAATATCAGCGCGGAAAGGTCACAGTCAAGGCCTGCAGAAAGACATCAAGCTGGAGGCCTGGGACTGCAGACACATTGTAGGAGGAGGGGAGAAGATGACCTCACTCAGGAAATCATATCAGTTCAAAAGGTGAAGTATTTGTAGAATACAGCAAACTGATGTAGTAATGCTAACTATGCTATCCATGGTTCTGAAATTCCTCAAATGAAATCAAGGAGATGCCATTTTTCAATTATATACACTAACTTTTTTTCAGGAAATGAGCATAAACTTTTATTGATATATGTAAATGCTGACTTCTGGGACACTACATAAATATGATTTTAAAATTTAATCATAAGATTTAACACTAAAATGTCCATTGAAGATTTTGCCAAAGATTCCTGTTCAAAGAAAAATCTTCCAGGATTTAATGAAATGGAGGCCTGCTGATGTGCACCTGTGTCCTGGGCTAATAGGGCAGCTGAGGTACGATGGTTCCTGAAGCTAGGAGTCAGAAGCCCAACTGATAAGTATAACCAGGTCCATTCTCAAAAAGGGAAACCTATTGTAAATTATAGAAGGGAAATGGTGATATATTTACAGAATAAGGTATTTTTGCATACTACTATAACATGAGGGAGAAATGTAAAACCTTATTTAAAAATTCCTATTCTCCCAATAAATGGCATATCCCAATACTTCTAATTTTCTATTTATACCATATGCAATGACAGTTACAAATGGAAGAAAGGTTGCATGCTATTTACCACTACCTGAGAACTGAAGCATTTATAGTAGAGAGAGAAGAAAACACAGTATGTTCCATGAGTTTTTCATTCAGAGAAACAACTGCTAATCAGGATTCTATAGAAAAATTACACTTTGAAAAGATGCACCTAGTAAACATGGAGCTGGCTAAAAGAAAAGATATAAATTTTAAGATGACATTCTAACCTATGTTCAGAGTTAAAGGATACTACAATGTACTGTGTGTATCATACCTATTCATTCCTCTGATTTGTTTCCTTATTTGACATAACATTAAACATAACCTGAAATTATATATCCTAAGCACAGTAAGGAAATATACACTTTAGGGCATATTTTTAGAAACTCAATGTACTTATTTATTACATAAATCATGCATACATTACTTGAAAAATTCTACTAGGTAGAAATCCATTCATTAACATTCAAATGGTATTAAAATGCCTCTTAATACAAAACACCGCACTGCAGGTCTTCAGAATTCACACAACATCTTTCTAATCTCCAGAAACTCACAGTACTGTGGGAGTTTTAAATGAATATTTGGAAGTACAAAAACTTCTGAAACTTGAAATGTCAGAATGAGATTTGGACACTTCAACTGTATATTTTAAAAACTATAATGCTTACAATTACTTAATCATTACCACTTGCTTTTTTAGAACATCTAGTTCTAGGACTGGTCATTATTTTGACCACAACAAGTATTCTTCAAAAAGATGAAAAATTTTAAAAATGTTATCCTCTTAATGGAGGAATCACTTAGAAAACACGGTGCAGGCAGGTGTAGTAGCACATTCAACCCAGCACTGAAGGTGAAGCTAAAGATCCCAAATTCCAGTCCTGATTAAAAAACAAATTCAATTAATTAAAAAAAATGAGGACCAGGGGTAGTCCTTCTTGCACAGGCCCTGTGATCAACTCCCAGGAACAAAAGAAATAAAATAGCAACAATGAAAATCCTGCACTTCTAAAATTTGATGACACAGATACAGATAACTTTGATGAAACATTTTAAATTTCTAAGTTGTCACAGTTTCCAATATTATTTTAATCCAACAGAACCAATAAAGGCAACAGAAAAGCTCTCATAAAAACTGTATGACAGTAAAATAAAATGCACTTAAAGGAAAAAATGTTTTATCTCTAAGTTGCTCAAATGAAGGCACCAAAGTTCCCTGATTATTGAAAGGACTAATAAGATCATAAAATATTTATATAGGTATGAGTGCTATGAAGATCTTGGTAGTAAGATTTTCAAGCCATGGCAAGGTCCACTTATCCAAATGATCCTTGACCAAATTTTGTATTTCCGCCATCATGGCAAAGGTTTGACAGACACAATTTTCCTGTCATTATATATTTTCTAACCCATTAGTTTTTTCAGTCACAAATACTTCAAAGTATGTACCAGTTATTTACCAAAGGGGTGGAAATTCTTTTTGACTAGGCATAGTTCTCTAAAATGAACTTCCCTGATCAATGTTCCATATAAATTCAGGGTAGCTACATCACTGTTAAATTTGAAGACTAAGTGCAATACAATGCAAAACTAAGAGGAAGAAAATTAACATTACGAAAGAGACTTACCTTGTTATCCAGAAGAAAGTCAGTGTCATCTGATGTAGGCCAGGAATTAACAGGACTGGGTTTGCTGGAAGAGCTGGGGAGCAAAAACACACAATAGCAGTGGGTGAGTTTCATTCTTTAAAAACTGGTGAAAGCTTGGCTATCTGTGTATCAAATGATGGTTCGTGGTTGACACAACTAAAATTTGACTTGTAGTTTTGAAATATTTTAGATGTTTCCTTCTGTCTTCACTTATTCCAATCTACGAAACACTCAGCATAGTCTCACTTTCACTCCCAAAGCGTGACAGCCAAGAGACCAGCACAGTCTAAAAGTCATTTCTCTTTACAAATTGCCTCCTCTGAAGGCTGAAGTGAAAATGCAATCAATGGCCAACAAAACTTGTTACCTGGACTCAAAAATGCCTGGTAACCTCAAGGTGAAAAGATTCACCGTCCCCTTTCCCTGGTCTGTCTCTGTTTCAATGACTAATCTGGTTGTGATGGTTTTGGTTTAAAGTGTCCCCTTTAGTAGGAAGGTGTTTGGACCATGGGGACCCTATACTCAGCATGCCCTCATCCATCTGCAAGTTCAGTAGCTCACTGTGCCCTTAGCAGGTCGGGTCTGCTCTGAGGCAGGCCACTGGGTCCTGACCTGGATGGGTGAATTCTCACCCCTGGTTCTTCAGCCCTCTCACTGCTCCTGCCTGCAGGAGCTTTCCGCTACCTTGTCTCCCTGCTAAGGAATTTCTTCCTTGGAGCCTGAACTGAGTCAAAATAAATCTTTCCTCCTTTAAAACACTGGGGTTGAGCAATTTCCTCCATTAATGCAAAAGTTAGTGAAAGTCAGTTTGATGCTAAGTAACTCTGGAATGGCAGTCTTTTTCTACTATCAAAGCCCCTTACAGTAAGACAACTCTGTTTCTTCCCTTTACCATAAAAACAGGACATTGAACTATAAAAATATCTGAAGGTTAAAAGTATGGAAATCAAAGAAAAAAATGTGTATGTGAGTTGATAAATCTCTTCCCAGGGAAATTAAACTATTAAAATTATAAAATCCAATTATTTTTCCTGTATGGCTTTGCTTTTTTCACCTACACATAAATTGGTGAAACTTTCACAGACACACTGACATTCAAGCAGGATCTAGCTGGAAAATCAGCCCTGGCAGCTGCTCCTCTGTTATCCTAAGTCTAATCTAAAGTCCTTCTGAAAGGGCTCCTACTCCTGGGCTGCTCAATGGAGGGCTCCACAAGAGTCTTCACCTAAACTTTTCAGTCTATGAAGGCATAGATTCCTGCAACAAGGATGAACTCAAGTAAGCAACAGTAGCTGTTCCTGAAAAGAAAGCTATTTGTGTCACAATCACCTACCCTCAGCAGAAGCAAGGGACTGATAATCAAATGGGCACGTCTGACTTCCAGGCCTACCTTCCATCTACAGGAAGCACATCAGCCAATGGAGTACAGAGGTGGAGGTGAGAGACATCTGTCCTGGGTCACAGGCCCATGAAGTTCAGCAACTTACGGTTCCCAGTGGACTTTGGGGCCTGAGCCACCCTACATGAACTGAGAAGGAAGGCGGCCATGGGACATTCCTCCCTGCTCTAGAGACTTCCCAATGGCTCACATTACCCTAAGCAATCCAACACCAATCTTCAAGTTTCTCAGTTTCTCCAACTGAACAAAGGGGAACAATCTTTTCAGGTGTCTTTAAACCTCCACTTTTAATATGCCTTTTGAAACAAGCTCACTAATTTGGGCTTCAATTTCTCTATTATCTTTATTAAACTTGTGACAAACCTCAACTTTCTGATTTCTAATACCCAAGTCTTGCCCAATTCGACGCTGCTCTTCAAACGTGCCTTCCCTCGTGAATTCTACTGTCATGCTTTCCCACTGGGCATGCTAGACCTGCTCCTCTCTTCTGCTATGGAAACTCTCACAGAAGGAGACATGAGGAAGTGTATTAGTCTCAGCAACGATAGAACCTGATTTCAATCTCATTTTTACCATGAACTATATTCAGATAAGTCACTTTAATATCATTGTGCTTCAAATTCTCTATGATACAACCATGTGGCTAGAATGTTAAGCAGGTTGAGGCAATAGAAGGTATTTTTATTGGTCTCTAAGATTCCTTAGAACCTGAAAGTCTACTTATTTTTTTACTCTGTTTAAGGAACAATAAGAAATACTAAGCAGCATAAGCACTTGCCTTGCAAGCATGCAGTCGTGAGATTTGATTTCTGGTACTAAAAAAAAAAATACTAAGGCAGCAGAAATAAAAAAAATACCAAGTAGAAGAAAAATTTTTTAAAAAGTCAAGAAAATATTTTACTTAAGAGGAAAAAAAATCATAGAACTAGGCAGTAGTAATAGCCTGAAAGGAAAACCAAACAGGGAAATTGGTGAATAGACACATGCATTAAAAATGTCATTGCAATAAACCGTTCACATAAATAATATAAGATGATTTACATAAAGGTAGTCTTAACTACCACATCTCCCCTAAGTTCTATAGTGGTAAAAACAAGAAACTGGCTATCAATTCAATCATTATCTTTAGAATAAACTCACCAGCTTCTCAGGAAAACTAAGCAGACTTGACATGTCCCTTATGGTGACTTTCTACACTCATCTTAAATGACCTGCATTTGGATCCCAGCACTGCAGAGGGCAATGGAAGGCATCTGGGAGCCAGGCAGGCTAACAGTCAACACATGGGTCAGTTACTTCTTAATTATGGGACCATGGACTATTTAAATAACCCCCATTCATAACAGCAGCCAAATTAATAAAACTGGATTAAAACAGTACAGGTACTTTGTCTGGCCTGGAACAGAACACTAAAAAAGATTATTTTCTTTTTCTGCACTCACTAATTAGTCACCGTATGATATTTAAAAACCTGTAAGTTCTTACCTGGTTACAGATTCATCTTCAGAAATAGCAGGTGCTATTAAAGAAAAAGGTAAAATATATTTTGAATTAACAAAAATATAAACTATTAAAAGTATAACTCTGATGTTTTGACACAAAATAGTCTTTTGGGCTGCATCTGTAGCCCATTCTACAATCAGTATTAATTATGCTATTGATATGCAATGCATTAAGAAATCTCACTTCCTATTTTTAAGAAATGCAGGGAAGAAGAGAATTTATCTACATTTGATAGCTAAATGAGCAAAGTGCTGTGCACAATGACATCCTACCTGAAGGTATTATATTGACAGAAATGGTACCATTAGCAGTATCGCTGGCATAAGCTGACATGGCAAACAAAGAGCATGACTTTCCTAGAGTAGTGGCACTAGGAACGATCATAAAAGATACACTTATTTTCTTAAGACACAACGCAGCTGCTGTAGCATTCAGTTGGAACTGTAGAGTTTGAAGAGGAAATACTTTAGCTCAAGGAAGCTGTAAAGGGCATTCTAATTTGCAGCATGGCAAAATATGGGAAGCACACCTGAAACAAGCACCATTGCAATGATTTCCAGCTCTCAGTGGAGAAGAGCTCAGGAGAAGTCTGTGCACTTACTCTTGCTATTCCTCTCCTAGGGAAGATTCTAAGGAGCTCCCTTAGTTCTCCCTGGTTTCTCTGTCATATGTGTGATGCAAACAGGGCTCAAGTTCATCTGCTATCTTACTTCCCATGGAAAGAACCACTTCAGAGCTCAAGCCCTTACAAGCTGGTCCAGTCTGAAAAGCTTAAAAGCCAGCACTGGGGAGGTTGCAACCAGCTGCCAGGGAGCACTATCTTACATGGAATAATGAAAACATACAAATGAAACCACTAACTCACTGAGCCTCTCAGAATGTGACAAGTGAAAGACAAAATTTTACGTCATGTAAACTTTGGGAAAAAAACAAAACAACACAAAGAACCAAAAGCCTCTGATTTCCCGTGACAGAGAACCTATTCATACAAAGTCAGGGCTGGGGTTGGACTCAGTGGTAAACATGTGTGCACAGCACGCACAAGACCACTGAGTCCCTAGTACTGAAGGAGTGAGGACCAATAATAATAATGATAAAATCGGTCATGTTTTACTAACTTAACATGACTTGCACTCAAAGGAAGAGGAGCATTTTGACTCACCTATAGCTTTCATTACTCCCTCATCTTACTTCCCATCTCCAGGTAAGAATGAAAGCCCTGAGGCACTTTGAGAAGCACAGCACTCGCCAGTGTCTGCCTCCATTCTCAAAGGTTCTGTCTGGACCCAACAGAACAAGGTGGTGCAGTTCGTGCTCTGAAGTTCAGCATGATGTCACTTTTGGCAACCCTCCTCATGATGAGGAATCCACATAGAAAGCAGGCCAGCTCAGCATGTGGAGCACATGCCATCAGCGCATATTCATACAAGCATCAAAAACACAAAAACTAAGGCTGGAGGTATAGCTCCATGGTAAATCATTGACCTGGAATGGCCAAAGCACTGGCTTCGGTCCCTAGCAACATCCCCAATAAGAGGAAAAAAGGCAGTTCAAGTAACAGCTTTATTGGCTACATTCAGTTAGCTTGAACAGTTATTGCTTTTAATCTTCAAAAATTATCCACTGTATCATTTCAATGAAGGAGCAGATCTGCTAAAATGATCACTGCCAGGAAAATGAAAAGTTCAGTGGCTGCAGTATTGGTGGGGTGGTGCAGGGCCAGGGAGGCAATGAACAAATAGCACAAAGGAGCTGTCTGAGGCATGACACTGCTAAAGGAAACACACAACAAATTTCAATCCACCATCACATGAAGAATGCTAACAGTGAAACTTAGTGTTAAATGCAGACTTTGGATGGGAACCAAGGACCAGTGTAAGTCATCGTCTATAACAAGTGTACTACTCTAGAGGACAGCACTGGCCATGGAGGGAGGCAACTCGTGTGAGAGGCACAGTCTACTGGAAATCTCTGGATCTTCCTTTCAATTTTGCCGTGAACTTAATCCTGATGTTTATAAATGTTCATAGTGCAAAGGGTACAGTTCAGTGGAGGGGCACTTGCCTTGCATGAGTGGAGTGTCAGGTCTACCAATCCCTGGAAAAAAGAACACATAAAAAATAAAAGAGAAGAAACAAAGCTGTTAATTAAAGATAGTTACTGAACCCAGTACTGCAGAAGATACAGAAACTCAGTATACCCCTGGAGATAATTACAAGATCAAAGTAGGACAGACTAGATATCATCTCCTAAACTGAAGAATAGGAAAATATGGAGAACAACATAAGTTACAAACTTGGGTGGGAAAATAATGTATAAGTGACTTAACATTTTATTTTTAGTCACAAAAAACTCTTCTCAGTGATAAAATCATATAGTAATATGTTTTTTACTAAGTCTAATGCATTTATTAACATATTAAACCTTCACTATATGTTATTACACAGACACTAAACATAGTGATTTAAAACTCTTTTCATGTATAGGATTTCAGAAGTAAAAATTAATAAATGGAGTATTTTGGAATAAAATTTTCCTACACTTAATTTCTTAAATACTTCTGAATTCTGCAGTATTAAGAAAAAAACAAGAACAAATATAAATGCAGCAGTAAATATACTACACATTTGAGTAGACCCATCAGATCTAGAACACCAACAGTTTGCCCTAATGTTAACTGCCAACGTTAGATGATAACGTAACAAAGGACCACTGTAAGTCATCATCTGTAACAAGGGTACTCCTCTAGGGGCGGGCACTGGCCATGGAGGGAAGCAAAACACTTTGTGTGAGAGAGACATGATCAATCAAAGCCCTCTGGATCCTCCTTTCAACTTTGCTGTGAACCTAAGCCAGACATAAAAAACAAAGTTCTTAGTGAAAAGGGTACAGCTCTGTGGTAGAGCACTTGCCTGACTTGAGTGGAGTCTCGGGTTGAGTGGCAACCACTGCAAAAAGGAAGACAATGAAACAGAAAAAAAAAGAGAATAAACAAAGAAACAAAGAAAAAGGTATTATATAAAGTAAGTTAATGAATCTACTATTACCATGATATAGAAATTTAGTATACAATTAGAGATAATTCAAAAACACAGTAACAGTGTATAGATATCATCTCTTAAACCAAAGAGTAGGACCTTACACAGAATAATATAAATTACATACTTTAGTGGAAAAATAATCATTGATAAGTGACTTAAAATTTTATTTTTAATCACAAAAATCACTTTTCAGTAATACAACCATGTAGTAATATTCTTTTACTAAGTCTAACACATTTACTTATAAAATTAAAAGTTTACTCTAATGTTAGTACACACAAAGTAACCATACTAATTTAAAACTATTTTTCATGTATAGGATTTCAGAAGTAGAAATTAAAGAAGTGTAACATTTGGATTATAAATTTCCTATAATTCATCTCCTAAATACTTCTGAATATGGAGTATTAACAAACAATTAATAACAAACATAAATGCAACAGTAAATACCCTACACATTTGAATAGACCCATCAGATGGAGAACACTAACAGTGAACCCTAACATTAACTGCAGATTCAGATTTTAAGGATAAGGGTAGACTCGTGGTAAGTCATCGTCTATCACAAGTGTGCTTGGGGAGCGCACTGGCCATGGAAGGAGGCAACTTATGTGTGAGAGGCACATGATCAACTGCAAATCTCTGGAGCTTCCTTTCAATTTTGCAGTGAACTTAAACCTGATATAAAAAAGCAAACTTCTTAGTGTAAAGGATACACCTCAGTGATAGCGCACTTGCCTGGCATGAATGGAGCCACAGGAAAAGGTTGAGGCTCTGCAAAAGGGAAGACAAAAGAAAACAACACAGGAAAAAACTGTTAATTAAATGTAGTTACCGAAACTACTACTACCATGTTACAGAAACTCAGTATATACCTGGAGATAATTACAAGGTCAAAGTAGCACAGAATAGGTATCAACTCCTAAACCAAAGAATAGGTATAGAACAATATAAGTCACATACTTAGGCAAGAAAATAATTGATAGGTGACTTAACATTTTATTTTTATTCACAACAATCACTTCTTAGTGATACAATCATGTAGTAAAATGGTTTTACTAGGTCTAATGCATTTATTAAAATATTAAAACTTCACTATAATGTTAGTGCACAGATACTAGACAGACTAATTTAAAACACCTTTTCATGTACAGGATTACAGAAGTTAAAATTCAATAAAAGGCATATTTTAAATTATAATTTCCTACACTTCATGTCTTAAATACTTATGAATTGTGGAATTTAACACAAAATTAAGAACAAATATAAATGCAACAGCAAATACACTACACATTTGAATAGATCCATCAGATGGAGAACACTAACAGTGAACCTTAGTGTTAATTGCAGACTTTGGATGGCAATGATGGACCAGGGTAAGTCATCATCTACAAGGAGTGTATTACTCAAAGGGAGCACACTGCCTGTGAAGGGAGGGAACCCATCTGTGAGAGGCACATGATCAACCGAAATTTCTGGATCTTCCTCTCAACTTTTCTTTGAACTTAATCCTAATTTAAAAAACAAAGTTCTTAGTGCAAAGGACACAGCTCAGTTGTAGAGAACTTGCCTGGCATGGATGGAGTCCCAGGTAAGGTTATATCTGCAAAAATGAAAAGCAAAAACATTCAGAAAGAAAGAAAGAGAGAAAGAGAGAGAGAGAGAGAGAGAGAGAGAGAAAGAAAGACAAAAAACTATTAATTACAGGTAGTTACTGAATCCACTACTACCATGTTACAGAAACTCAGTATACAATTAGAGATGATTCCAAGATCAAACTAGCACAGTACAGGTAACGTCTCATAAATGAGTAGGAAAATATGGAGAACAATATAAGTTATAAACTTGGGTGAAAAAATAACTGAGAAGTGACTTAACACTTTTTTTAGTAACAAAAATCACTTCTGATACAACTGTGTAATAATACACTTTCACAAAGATTAATGCATTTATTAATATATTAACACTTTGCTAAAATATTAGTACATAGAAAGTAGCCATACTGATTTGTAACTCTTTTTCATGTTTACGATTTCAGAAGTAAAACTTAAATAAATGGAGTATTTTAGATAAAAATTTCCTATACTGCATTTCTTAAATACTTCTGAATTCTGCAGTATTAAAAAATTAAGAACAAACATAAGTTCAACACTAAATACACTACACAGTTGAGTAGACCCATCAGATCGAGAACACTAACAGTGAAACTAATATTAACTGCAGATTTGGATTATAATAATGGACCGGTTTAAATCACTGTCTATAACAAGTGTTCTAGTCTAAGGGAGGGCACTGGCCATAGAGGGAGGCAACTTATGTGTGAGAGGTATATGATCAACTGCAAATCTCTGGATCTTCCTTTCAATTTTGCTGTGAACTTAAGCCTGAAATTTAAAAAAACAGTTTATAGTGCAAAGGGTACAACTCCATGGTACAGCACTTGCCTGATACGAATGGAATCTCACGTTTTTTGGCAACCACTGCAAAAAAGAAAAGAATGGAACCGAAAAGAAAACAGAAGAGAAGAAACAAAGAAGAAAAGCTATTAATTAAAGACAGGTACTGAAACTATTACCATGTTATAGAAACTCAATGTACAATAGGAGATAATTCCAAGATCAAAGTAGCACACTATTAGTATCATCTCCAAAACCGAAGAGTGGAATATTATACAAAGCCATATAAATTAAATACTTAAGTGGGAAAATAATTCATAAGAGTGACAACATTTTAATTTTAGTCACAAAAATCACTTTTCAGTAATACACTCTTGTAGTAATATTCTTTTACTAAGTAAAACATATTTATTTAAAATATTAAAAGTTTAATCTTAATTCACACAAAGTAGCCATAGTGATTTAAAACTTTTTCATGTATAGGAATTCAAGTAAAATTAAATGAATGAAGTATTTTAGGTTATAAATTTCCTATAATCCATTTCCTAAATTCTTCTAAATATGGAATATTAACAAAAAATTAAACACAAATATAAATTGAACTGCAAATATACACTTCACCTTACAGTACACCCATGAGATGGGGAACACTAACAGTGAATCCTAACACTGACTGCAGACTTTGCTTGGTAATAATGGGCCAGTGTAAAGTCATTGTCTACACCAACTGTACTACTTTAGCGGAGGGCACTGGCTGTGGAAGGAGGCAACCCATGTGCAAGAGGCACGTGATCAAACAAAAATCTCTGGATCTTGCTTTCAATTTTGCTGCAAAATTAAACCTGATTTAAAAAAAAAAACATCTTAGTGCAAAGGGTACAGCTCACTGATAAAGCACTTGCCTGGCATGAATGGAGCCTCAATTTTAATTGCAACCACTGCAAAAAAGAAGACAAAAGAAAAGAAAAGCATACAGGAGAAAAGAAACAAACATAGGTTAAAAGCTATTAAATGAAAATAGTTACTAAATCTACTAGTATCATGTTACAGAAGCTCACTATACAAATTCACATAATTCCAAGATCAAAGCACCACAGTATAGGTATAATCTCCTAAAGCAAAGAACGGGAAAATATCCAGAAAAATATAAATTACACAACTAAGTGAAAATAATTGAGAAAAGTGACTTAACATATTAGTTCTAGTCAAAAATTCACTTTTTAGTGATATAACCATATAATAATTTTCTTTCACTAAGTCTAACACATTTACTTAAAAAATTAAAACTTTAATGTTAGTGTGTATAAATCAGCCATACTGATTTAGAACTCTTTTTCATGTATGGGATTTCTGAAGTAAAAATTAAATAAATGGAGTATTTAGATCATTAATTTCCTATACTGAATTTCTTAAATACTTCTGAATTCTGCAGTGTTAAGAAAAAATGAAGAATAAACATAGATGCAACAGTAAATATGTTACACATTTCAAAACAGCCATCTGATAGAGAACACTAAAAGTGATACTTTGAATTGTAACGATGGACTCCTGTAAATCATAGTCCATAACAAGCATTCTAATGTAGTGGAGGCCTCTGGCCCCTGAGGAAAGCAACCCATGTGTGAGAGGCACATAATAAACCAGAAATTTTTGGATATCCTCTTAATTTTTCTGTGAACTAAAACCTGATATAAAAAACAAACTTCTTGTTGCAAAAGATACACCTGAGTGGAGGGGTACTTGCCTCGTGTTAAAGAGGTCTCAGATTCACTTGCAACCACTACAAATAAGAGAACAGAAGAGATAAAGAAAAGAAACAAAGAGAAAACACTATTAATTGAGCATCGTTACTGAATCTACCATTACCTTGTTACAGAAACTCGGTATACAATTGGAGATAATTCCAAGATCAAAATAGCAGTGATAGATATTATCTCCTGAACTGAGGAGTAACAAATTATACAGATCCATATAAATGACATACTTAGGATGGAAAATAATGATAAAAGTGACTTAGCATGCTATTTTTAGTCACAAAAATCACTTTTCAGTAATACAATCATGTAGTAATATTCCTTTACTAAGTCTAATCCATTAGTTAAAATATTAAAAGTTTACTCTAATGTTAGTGCACAGAAAGTAGCCACACGGGTTTAAAATTCTTTTTTGTGTTTAGAATTTTAGAAGTAAAAATTAAATAAATGGAATATTTTAGATTAGGTCTTTCTTGTGATTCATTTCTTAAATAATTCTGAGTTTGGAATTATTAAAAAAATTAAGGAAATATAAATTTAATTGACACAGTGATTGTTTTAACTCCTCTTCTGTGTTCAAAATTTTTTCTTACTCTTTTCCTTTTTCGTTGTTTTTGTCTTTTGTTTTTTGTTCTTTGAGACAGGGTCTCACTATGTAGTGCAGGATTGCCTTCAACACAAGAAGGTACTCCTGCCTCAGCCTCGCCAGTGCTGGGGTTACAGGTTTGTGCCTTCACACTCATCCTTTTGTCTTTGAAAATCAAGACAGGGCCACCAAGTGTAATTCACTATGAGAAGTCTTACCTGGAGGGCTATTGTCAGAATTTGAAGATTCCTTTTCTTCACATTGAGAATTTTTTCTATGCAAAAAAGTGATTTAAAATTGATATAAAACATATTAAATTACTAAGCGTATTTCAGACAACGTTAGATCTAATATGAAAACTTTACTCCAATACTTCAAATCTGTCGTGTCTACAAAACTTTATTACACCTGTAATTAAGGAAGAAAAAACAGTAAGTAAAGTGAGGCAGGCATCAATCAAGAAAGGCAAGACAGCTCCAAGCATTAGCTGGATTAGCACAATTTAAGAGAAACTGTCTTGAAATCACAAGCTCCGGCTCGAAAACCAACAGCTGTTTCTTTTTGCATAAGTCATTTCCCTTAGACTCAAAGTCTTATAAACTGTAAGGACTTGGCTAATTTAGTTTACCAGAATCCCATGAAGGTTTGATGAGGTAACATAGAAACCTGCTCTCAGAAATAATAAAGTAAGGGGTGAGTAGTTCCTAAATGCTCACCTAATTTGGAATTCCAACTACAACCCAACGTGTGTATTTTCAGATTGTAGTATTCAAGTGCTGTAGTTACCAGAAAATAATGGGTCTTAATTTGGACTATGAGCTCTTCTCTTCTCTGTGGCTTATAATTCATGGCATATCAACTTTTAAATAATTTATAACTAAGTCTATATATAAATATCTCATTAAATTGGACAACATATTTGTTCTCTACTACTGAACTAGTTATGCCAATGGCAGAAAAGTAACAGATATCAAGACCTGGAATAAAACTTCAAGCAGAACACATAACTGTATCAGACAAACATGACCAGACAGGGAAAATCAAATAAGAATTAATACAATTGTGATAGAGCTGTTTAATTCCCCATTGTCACAAAGACATAAACCAAGTAGACAAAAATCAGCAAACAAATATCAGAACTGAATAAAACCTGTGAACAAGTGGACTTGGTAAGTGTTTACAACATTCCACTGAACAACATTAGGATACATGTTCTTCTCAGCTGCAAATGGGACATTCTCTAGACCATATACTGGCCCACAGAATATGCTTAAGTAAGTACTAAGGAACTGAACTTATCCCAGGCATATTTCCTGATGACATCCCAGTGAAACTGGAAATTAACACCAAAAGAAACCGCAAAAATTCCATAAACACATGGAAATAAATAACATACTCCTGAACAACCAATGGGTCACAGATGAAATTAAAAAAGAAATTAAACAATGTCTACAATTAAATGAAAATGCAGATACAACTTCCTGAAACCTTTGGAATGCAATGAAAGTAGTCCTATGGGAAATTTGTAATAGTGAAGTCTCACATCAGAAAAACAGAAAGAGCAAAAACTGGGACTTCTGGGAGAACATAGCAGACAGATAACAGCAGCTATGGAGGCTGCTTCTAAGACTTGGCTCTGAAGTCAGGAATGGTGCGGAGTAAGGAGAAATAAAACAGTGGAGATATGCTCTGCTGACCCAGGAACAAACTGGGCTGAGAGAAACCAACTTGGAATGCAGTCCTGGTGCTAGAACAGGAACAGAAAAGCCTCAGCGTGGAGGCTGGCCCCCCCGCCATTGGAAACCGCGATTTGGGTTTCCCACCACGCGGCGACTGCGTCTGCATCGGCTCGGCAGGGAGAGAGACGTGCGGAAGTTCTGAGAATGGGAATTGGTGAACGGAGTCGAAAACAGGACGGACGGGAGCCATGCACTGACTTGTGGTGAGGTGAGTGAGAGAAACTGACACTGTACAACAGTTTGACTCCAGCGGAAAGCATTCTGGAACTGGGCAGATTTGCGGGAGCAGGGCGCTGTGTCGACTTCAGCCACATATGCCCCTCTCAGGCGGGATTGGTGAGAAGTGCCTAGCCTACGTGACGCTGCTGGCTGAGACCCAGTAGGCTAGCACAACCCAGATCCCAGAGCCTGAGGGTGGCCTGGAGGGGTGGGCCCCGTGTAGGCTGCCTGGTCTGCAACTTCCTGGTGTGCTGCGGTGGGCGGGAACACCTAGCCAGCGCAATTCGATCAGGCTGTGGCTGACAGGGAGGGAAGCTGGGCCTCCTATATATGCTTGCATATATAAAGAACAAAGAATATGGGAAGAGGGAGCAACAAGAAAGGCTCCTCAGCCCCTAATCCTGAGAAACAGGCAAGAGCGGACACCGCACCAATAGACATAAAGCGCCATCTAGAGAGCCTCATAGATCAGTTCAGGAATGAAGTTATTAATGACCTGAAGCTAGAAGTAAGCAGAATAGTTAGAGAAATGCTAAGCACCACCCAAGAAAAAACAGATGGTGGAATGGAAGAACAGAAAAAGAGGGGAGAATTGTTTGATGGAGAAAATAGAGAAAGCATAGAATATGTGAAGCAGGTTCAAAGGGACTACCAGGAAACTAAAAAGTCTATTGAAAACTGGCATAACAGCTTGAAAGGTACTAAGGACAGACTATCTGAACTTGAAGGCAGATTTGTAATATGGGAGAATGAAATGAAAAACTTCTTTAAAATAACAAAGAAACAAACAGCAATAATACAAAGACAAGAAGATGATAAGAGGATCCATAACTTAAGAATTAAGAACATAAAAGTAGAAGTAGGGACACAAACAAATGAACTACAAAAGCTACTCACAGAAATAATCCAGGAGAATTTTCCTAATTTAGCAAAAGGTAAAGATACTCAGATGTATGAGGCATACAGGACCCCAGCCACCTACAACCCAAACAGAGCAACACCCAGGCATATAATAATAACAATTCCAGAAATTCAATACAAGAACAGAATATTAAAAGCTGTCAGAGACAAGAAACAGACCACTTACAAGGGAACATCCATCAGAATTACAGCAGATTTCTCTGTACAAACCATCAAATCACGAAGAGCGTGGGGGGAAATAATTCAAGCTTTGAAAGATAATAATCTCCAGCCAAGATTGAGATATCCTGCACAACTGTCCCTGGAAATTGATGGAAAAACAAGGTGCTTCCAGGATAAAGAGGAACTCGGGGAATTTGCAACCACCAATTCAACTCTACAGAGAACACTGCAAGATATTCTAAAAAAGAAAAATACAAAAAATCCAGAAGTAGCGGCAGAGAGGCCACAGTGAATGGAGCAGAAAACAAAATGAAGAAGACAAACTGACAACTAATAACAGAAAAAGAGCTCAACAGAAATGAGGCAGAGAAGATTGGATGATAGGAACAGCTATTTTGGAGAAAATGACATCTTAATAGGTAATACTGATTTAGTATCATCTTGTTTTGAAGTCTCATCAAGCTTTTGGTTCTTCTGTCTCCATTGGTCTAAACAGGTTGTATCTTATTGGATTTTATTATGTATGATAGTATAAGTAAAAACTTTTAAAGACAAGGAGATTATACAGAAACCATTGTTCATTTTCTGTTAGTTGATTCTAAATACCCTGTAATGCTGTCATTCTCTTAAATGGTTTTACATTGTTTTGATATATTTAATGCTACAGTATACGAAGTTGTACTCAAGGATTTCAAGGAAAGAGACAATATGGTAACTACTTTTATGTCAGGATTATCTGGTGGTGAAACACTATTCTGCTTAAATGGTTATGTTTTGATCTGTGCTGTTTTGCTGTTATGCCCTCTTTTATCTCAATCTCCACTCCATTATTTACTTTTTTTATTTTTATCCTTTTAAATAAGGAAAACATAAATAAAAATAGCAGGATATATTATAGTAACCCACTTTGACTTTCCATTATCTTGATTTAAAGTCCTGTATTACTCTCACCATCTTGTTTTTGACTGATGTCCCCCTATTGTGTTTTGCTGGATAGTACCAGGTTCGAAAGTTTAGGCAACAGCTGTGAAGATAGTGAGATTCATTATGACGCCCATTCTGGTTGACTTTTATCTACTTTTGAAGACCTACAATGTCTTCAATGTTTTGGTTTTGTCGGTTTTGTTCTTTACTATTTTGTTCAATTTTATTATAACTGATGATATAGGCAATTCTATTAGAGATAGCGGGAGGCATTATGGTAACCATTGTTGATCACCTTGTATTATGGTTTTACATTATCTATTATGTCCACCCTTTTGATTTGACCGACTCTGCTCTGTTATGTCACATTTGGTTTCACTCTCTTCCAAAAAAGTAATGAGATCCATGGGAGCAATAAAACCCAAAATGTGTAATAGTCATTGTACAAAAGAGAGGAAAAGAAAGTGCTCTGAATGATATAACTGCATGTATATTTAAGTGTATAAGATAGAAAATGATATCACTGAGTTTTATTGGATCATTGAACAGAACTGTTTGCAGTATCATTGTTGGAATATCAACTTTACAAGCTTTAATTTTGTCACTTGAACAATTATCTCTAAGATGACAATATGTAATCCATTAACTAGTGATGTCCTACTGTTTATTTTTTTTCTGTAAATCTGTATAACTTATACCTTTCCTCTGCTTTTTTCTCCTTAAATAAAATTTAAAAGAAAAAAAGAGAAAGAGCAAAAATTTTATGTTGCATCTCAAGTTTATAGGTAAAGAGGCGGAAGGCAAGACTAAAACCCATATAAAGGAGGAAGTTATAAAGATCAGAGCAGAAATTAATGCAACTGACACTAAGAAGATAATACGGAGAACTAATGAAGTGAAGAGTTAGTTCTTTTAAAGACCTGGAATGGACTAATATTCTTCCTCTACACAACAAAACTCTGAGTGTGATTCTAACAAAGATCGGCTGGTTCAATTTCTGTCTGTCTCCAACTGACATGGAAGGCAAAACCCTCTTGTGTGCAGGACATATTGCATCATGCTGGGGCTTAGTTTTCTTTACTATGAATTCAGAGAGTTTCATTTAATTGCTTCTGTATGAGACAAAATCTGTAAATATTCTAGAGTCCTGATTCCAAGACAAAAATAGATTTTCAGTAGTAAACAATTTCAGAGGCCAAACAGAAGTTGTTGCCAATTCAAGGCTTACTTCGGGACCTTTTACAACTTATGTAATGGTGCTACTTGGTATAAAGAGACTTCTCGGTAAAGACCTGTTGACAAAGAAAAAACAAACATTGATCTCTTTTGGAAACATTATTTGGGTCTTTCCAGTACTTTACAATGATCCCAGCTCTTATTTTCTGGCAGAAGACTAATGAAGGTCTCAGAGCATGAGCCACCGTGAAGGTCTCCACCAATGTGTAGGATCCATGTAGGATTCTGAGGAGGTGGGAAGAGTCATTTTGTTTACCATGCATGGGGCGAATCTACGAGGTTCAGCCACCAAAGTAAAGTGCTTCCAGTTCAGGGACAAAAACTGAGCATAAAAGCACACATACTAAAAAAAAAACCAAAACAATAAAACAAGCTGCAATTTAAGTGTAAGTGTGTATTACCATGAAGGCTCAGGGATCTGGGTCAGTAATGACAACCTGGGACTAAAAGTTAATCACCACTACACTGAGAGATACTTAATAATAACACAAACCACAAAAGTACACTTGACTCATGAAAGAGGACTGAATTCTTCAGTCTTAAGCAATGTCTTGGATTTTTGGAAAATTCAGGGACGAGGGTGTAGGAGAGAGCTCCTACTGCAAAGTAACAAAGATTTTATGCTAAACTAGACATGTCAAGACCCAAGTGGTTAATTAGAAAAATCAAAACTGTGACACTACTTGTACACCATAGAGAACTGTACTAGCAATTACATGGGATCCCTATGGGTAATGATTCTCAAGTCCCAAGATAGGGTCTGGGGTTGTATTTCAGTGCTATGACAGATGCTTCACATCTGTGAAGCTCTCAATTCAGTCCCAACTTCTGTGCTTTATGAAAAGATGTCAAACTCTAGTTAACGGATGGTCAAATGACCAGCAAAATCAGAGCACAAACAGCAAACCTCAGGCTGAGTGCCCCACCCTCAGATAAAGCCAATGCCCCCTGTCCCAAAGCAGAGTTGGAGGACAAACCAGTAAGTAAGCATTGCATTCCGAGCTGACATAGATGCCTGCCTGACATCTAAAGAGGGGTAAGGAGTACCCAGACCTGAACACACTATCCTCCAGCACTGGGTTCCCCTCAGCACAGGGCCACAAAGGTAAAAATCAACAGAACGACCTGCGCCAGGAAGTGACCAATGCCCAAAGAGAGTTTCAGTACAACACTGAACTGATAGCCTTCCTCAGAGAATAAGTGAGAACTTTGGGAGATAGGCTACACATGGTGAGAGCTAAATATGGATCTCCTGTGGTCACCTGGGAAGTATGGGCTGTGAACAAGAAGATCACGGGGCCCGTATTCTCTTCTGAAAGGCCAAGTTTGGTGGAAGTAATAGTTAGAGGGCCACTTCTAAAGAAGGCATATACTGTAGCTGTATGTTTGCACTGTACCACTTACATCCAGCAGAATTTAGTGGCCTGAACTACTACAGGGTAGTATAACTCACTTAACTGATAGTCCTCCTTGTTTTGGTTAAGTGCTGTTCATGACTCGTGTCTAGGATTTGTGAATATTCACTTGCAATGTGATTCCATTGTTGTTGAATTTATTACAACAGCCAATGTAACATATCAGAGTTACATTAGATTTCTCTCTATGCCACCAGGCACACACCTTGGGGTGGGGATGTCAAAAACAATACGGATTCACTCCCCCCAAAACAGGACACCAGTCCATAAAATTTGTAAACTCAATCATGAAAAACAAACAGAAGAAAGTGAAACATGAAAAGATAAGGCAACAAAATGCCTTCACAACCTCCCAATACTACCCCCCCCCCGCAACCAGTTTGGAGGGCCCTAGGGAGGAAATCATAAACCACACAGCAGACATTTCTGAAAGGGTATCCAGATAAAACACTTCCACAGGCAACTGGCAAATTTCACAACATACAACTAATCAAATATTGACCCTCCTGAAACAGATGATCAACAAGATTAAAGAAAATATAAGAAATAGCTTTTAGAACTATATAAAGAATTACAAAATATGAATATCTAGAATAGAAAACAATTGAAATTCAAAAAATATTTAATGTAAACACTGAAAATCTAGAAGACAGGCTGAGGTCAATGATCACTTACTGAGAGGTACCTTAGAGGTACAGAGGGATAAGAAAAATGGACCTGACATCTCCTAGAAAATTCAAAGAGCACTAATACAAGAAGAATGGTAATTAGTGGAAAATCAGAAGACAGCAGAATGGACATAGAAAGCCTGTTGAGGCAAGTAGCAGAAATCATACAAGCAGGTAAAGTATGATCACAGTAGCCTTGATCAGAAAAAACTACTCCATGCCACATACTTAAAAATGACATGTAGCACAAGTACAAAATCTTAAAAGTTACTGATGCAAAGCAATGAATTGCCTATTAAGGAAAAGCCAGCAGAATTATAATGGATGTCTCAGCACAAAACTTAAAGATAAGGGCAGCATGGAAGTCAGTGTTTCAAGCTCTTAAGGAAAGCAACTTCCAACCTTGACTAAAATTATCTCTCAAAATTGATGAATAAGATACTTCCATAATAAATCTAAAGATACTTATGTCCACCTAACAAATATTCCAAAAACTTTTCAAGTATATCTTAGGACAAAATGAAGCTAAAAATGTCAAAGATGTAATCAAACAAATACATCATGTAGGGTAACAAGTAGAATGAAAAGAAAACAACATGAAATTACTATACAGGAACAGATCAGTACTTACCAGTCATAACTGCCATGTAAATGGACTCATTAATCAAAAGGCCTGCGTTAGTAGAATGGACCAAGAAACATAATCCAAAAGTATGCTCTATGCAAGAAATACACGTGCCTGTAAAGCCACACTGAGACAAGGAGATCACTGTGAGTTCAAGGCCTTCCTGAGCTATATAAACAAGTTCAAGGACAGCCTGTAATACATAGTGAGACCCTGCAGCAACAAACAAACAAAGATATTCATACAATAAAAATTCCATGGATTAAAAAATCAAAGTTTGCAAAACCATATTCAACACGAAGAGAACCCAAAACAAGCAGGAGGGATAATCCTGTTTTCAAGGCAAAGCTATTCAAAGGAGACATGCACACACACACACACAAAAAAAACAGAAAGAAAGAGAGAGAGAGAGAGAGAGAGAGAGAGAGAAATTAAGAAAGCAAAACAAATGTTACATTAATGTGTTTATTCAATAGAAAGAGATAATACTTATAAACATGCCAAGCAACAGTGACTAACCTTGACCCAAAAAACCTAATGAAAATTATATAATAAATATCAATACAATTTTAGTAAAAGATCTACACACACCATTATCAAAAATTCTTCAACTAAACAAAATTACATTAACAAAGGAATGTAAAAGTTGAACCAAACATTAAACAAATGGACTTAATATATATACAGTAATTTCCCTGACTTATTAATAAGTTCTATTCAGGGAGAATTTTGTAAATCAGATTTCTCTGTAAGTCCAGCAAAATGGCTTCATTGGCACAGTGGACCACACACATTTCAATATATTGTTCCTTTTCTTCATAACTGTGGACATGGTTGCATGATTCATGTTATAAAAACCAGCCATGTATACTATTTTTTTTACCTCTATCTGTTGTGGTTGATACACTGTGTCAACTTGAGAACTTTACACCTTTTATGAGAGACTCAACAGGGATCCAGGATCCTTCTTTGTAAATTTCCTCATACTGTGAAAGAAGAGGACAGACATTTGGGGAGTGTTACACCTGCTCTGGATTGGGCTGTGTAGAGTATAAGGGTGGGAAAGAGGCTTTCGCTTCCTCCTTATTGCTCTGGATGCTTTTGCAAGCTGCTGCTGTCAATGTGTTGCCCTGGTGCCATGCCATCCTGCCCTGGAGCCACCTGATTATGGAAAGAAACTTCCACAAACTGTAAGCTAAAGAAATCTTTCCTTCCTTAATTTTCAGTGTTGGGTATTTTGTGTCAGCAAAGAAAGAAAAGTAACTAAGACACAATGCAATTAATTATTTTCACTTTTGTTTCCATGGTTATTGCTTTGCACTTCTTAGCAGCAACATCCATATCACTGCTGCTTTTCTGCTTGCTTCCAGACATCCCAGGTTCTGATGTAGCTCTGTAAAGCTGTACATACTGTAAGTACACAACAGCACAACTGTAGCAGTGTCTGGTAGACACACAAGCAACCTTTCTGATTTCTTTGCATCTACAATTTTCTGTAATGTGAGGTCCCATTTGCATCTCTGAAACTTTGCAACTTGAATGTTTGTCACTTGGAGATGTACTGTATACAGTGTTCCAAAAGACAACAGAAGATACATTCTTTAGTCTCATATAGTACTTTCTTGGAGACAGACCATATTCTGGTTAATAAAGCACAACGAAGTAAATGCAAAAGAATAAAAATTTTACTATGCATACTATCAGATTACAGTGCGATGCAAGTAGATATCAATAGCAAAAGAAACTACAGAAATTGTGCAAACAGATGGATATTAAAGACAATCACTGAGTCATAGAGAAAATTAAGGAAGAAATAAGACAGTTCCTAGAGTTAGTTGTGCACCAATATTTATGAGATACAATGAAACTAGTTCAATATAGGAAGTATAGAGAAGTGAGTATTCTCATTTTTACAAAATAGGATGAGCTCAAAAACATAATGATGCATTGCAAGGTCACTGAAAAATAAGAACAATTCAAGCACACAGCTAGTAAAAAGAAAAACACTATCAACCTCATTACAGAAATCAATGAATAGAAACTAAAGGGAAAAAAAGAACCACTGAATTGAAGAGCTTTTGAAAAAATAAACAAAGTAAATCAAATATAAGCCAATTTTATCAAAAGCCAAAACATATAAAATACTACAATTAGAAATAAAAAATGTGGAATCACAATAGACATTGTCAAACTTCTAGAAGTTATTAGCAACTATTTCATGAAAGTATATGCTAAGCCTTTGCTCAGAAAAGATGGAGAGATTCTTAGATATATATGGATTACCAAAAAAGAACAAAAAGATATGAAAATCCTGAATCTTTTAGCATCAGGTAAGGAAATTTGAGAACTTAAAAAAAAAAAATACCAGCTAAGAAAGCCCAGAACCTGATGGGTTCACAATGAAACTCTATAACAACTTCCGTGAATATCTAACACAAAAACTCTGCAGTAAAAATAAAAGTAGGACTTCAAAAGTCATTCTTGGAAGCTATCATTATCCTCATCACAAAACTAGAAAATAATACAACCACAAAAGGCAATTAGAGAACAATTTGCTTAATGAACATGGATGTAAAAATCCTTAATAAGATACTGGTAAACCAAAAGCAATAAATTATCAAAACCATCATGCACTGTACCAAACAGGTTTCAGGCCCCTGAATACAAAGAGGCTCAATAAACACAAATGATAATTCTAATTCCTCATCTACAAAGAAGCAAGACCCAAAACCACACGATCAGCTAAACAGGCTGAGAAAACGGCTATGATAAAATGCAAAATGGCTGTGATAAAATGCAACACTCATTCTCAAAATCCTGAAGAAAATAAGTACCGAATGTTTTCATCTCAACATGATAAAAGTCATTTATGACCATCCTCGTGCTTACATCACATGCAACGGGGAAACACTAAAAGCCTTCTCTCTAAAAACAGGAACAAGACAAGGAGGCTTCTTATCACCATTCCTGATCAATATAGTCATTCAAGGCCTTTATTTGCACATGACATGATCATCTGCTTACAAAATGCTAAACTGTCCATCACACAATTCTAGAACTGTTAGCCAAGGTTAATAAGATACAAGGATAAAACACACACACACATACAGAGATGAAAATCAATAGCAATGTTTTACAATATTGAAGAACTCAATGAAAAAGCAATTAGGAAAATAGTATCATTCACGATTGCATCAAAAAAACTTAAATGGGTAGACATTAACCTAAGAAAGCAAAGAGTTGTACAGTGGAAATTACACAAATCAGAAAAAGGCAACTAAAATATCAGAAAATGAAAAGATATTCCTCATTTCCGGATAGGCAAAACCGATACTGTCAAAATGGCCTGACTTTCAAAATTGGTAAACAGACTTCATGCAACCCCAAGTTAAATACCAAAGTCAATTCTCACAGAGCTAAAGAAACATTATCCTAAAATTTGGTGGAATTAGAAGAGACTCAAAAGTGACAAAAGCAACGCAGGTGGCATCAGAATCATAATCCCAAGCTCAGAGCTACACTATAAAGTTACAGTGATGAAACCCACATGGTACTGACATAGAAACAGGCATGTGCATCAGTTGAAGAGAGCACAACAAACAGAGACAACTCAAAGCACACAGAGCCAGAGCGCTGTGTGATCTTTGACAAAGGAGTCAAAAACATACACCGGAGTAAAGATATTCTTTCAAGGGATGGTGCTGGGAAAATTGGATACCTACGTGCAACAGATTGAGTCTAGATCCACATATCTCACCATGTACTAAACTATAACCAAAATGGGTCAAACAACTAAATGTTAAAACAGAAGCAATCTTCTGGAAGACAAAATAGGCAGTACTCAAAGACACAGGCATAGGCAAGGACTTTCTGAACAAAACCCTAATGGCACAAAATACAATATAGAGAATCAACAAATGGAGTCTTGTGAAATTAAAAAGATTCTCTATTGCAAAGGAAACAACCAACAGAATGAAGAGACAACCTTCAGAATACAAAACAAAACAAAACAAAACAAAAAAAACCTTATTAGTCACTCCACAGGCAGAGGACAAGCATCAAAGTATAGACCTAGTAAAGAAAGCTCAAAGAACAGAAAAATAAAATGAAATGATACTTGTTAGAAGTACAAATGGCCAATAAAAACACGGAAAACTCATCATTGCTTCTGGAAATTACATAAATGCAAATTAAATATACACCAAGATAGCATTTTATCTTACAAAGATTTCCATGAAAAAAAGTCTAATGATAAATGGTGATGAGTTTTTCTACACCAGTGGTGCAAATGTAAACCAGTATGAACACTACAGGAAAGAGTGTGGTGATTCCACAAAAAACTAAAAATAGAAATCCACTTGACACAGCTATGTCCCCTTGCAGAAATCTTCCAAAATAGTTAAAATCATACATACAGGGATATATAGATATCTATGTTTACAGCAGCACAATTTCTAACAGCTACATCTCTAAAATAGTGTGTACATCCATTAAGAGAATAATGTACAAGGAAAATGGCAACTATACACAATGGAATACTGCACTATGAAAAAGAAAGATAACCTTGAGGAACTCATAGATAAATGAATGCAACTTGAGGATATAAAGTTCTTTGAAATAAGTCTGAAACACAAGTTTAAATATTTTCTGGTTTCTCTTATATGAGCATACTTTTCCAAATTGCATATTTTGCTTCTCCAAATATTTTTATATGCCAACTTGTTTATATTACTAGCTCATTTTCAATCACTGAAAAGAAACATTTACACTTTTTCCTTTTTCTATGAAGCATTTAGGTTTATGTTTTGTACTCTGAGGAAGTTCCATGAACATAGCAATACACAGTGTTCTTCCTTATTGTTTTACTACAAAAGTTATTCTTCTCATTAAAAAGCAGGCATCTGTCAAAAAATTACTCAATAATAGAGCATGACTTGTACTGTACAGTCCTTATGTTGCCAATCCAAATAATTTTTCTATCTGATGGTTTGTGTTGATCTTTTTCATTATACACCAATCACTAAGGTAGTCTTTCACCTACTGACTTATTTGACTTATTACCACTCCACAACACTGCTGAACTCTTGTTTAAAAAAAGAACAACCATACCTTTCCAGCTCATTCACCACATTCTTTCTTTCTGTCTTTTTTAACAATGCTGCCGCTTCCATTCTGTTTTCCCTTAGAGCAAGCATAAGTGGTGTGAGGCCTTCCTGTGGAGAAGCAGAAACAATTTAAAACCCACACAACTGCCTGCTTCTCAGCTGAACTGAACAGCTTGTGAAGGACCCTGACTGTTAACCTGATATAGATAACAACACACAGCAGTCTCTTCCTTCTCACTCCCAGTGCTTCCACACGTGCTGCCCTGCCATACCCTCTGCAGTGCATGCTCTCTGCCCACAGTGGCTACAGAAACCCCAGGGTCACAACTCGCTCCAGTCACTGGTTCCAAGGGTCTTTCCATCACAGCCTTTATCATGGTACTCAGAGTTATGTAACACCTCCCGCTTCAATCAAATGCACCTTCAGGCAGGGGCTGTATCTTTTTTCTCAGTAGCTCCAACCATAATGCACAGTCAAAAATGATTGAAGGATTTGGATTAAATTAATGAGTTAAATTATCATCCCTAGGCAGAAATTCTCACCCTATCTTCCAAAGAATCATTTTCCATGACTTCTATGTCTCAACAGATTTGATAATCATCTGTTTGAGAAATTATAAAACTGCATTATTTCTTCAGTATTAAAATCTCTTTACCTTTGCTTTACTCGTATTCAACACTACTTGTCTTCTGCCAAATATCAATACCTGAGGAATTAACAGTTTCAGGGAATTAACAGTTTCGGTACCATGCAAAGCAGTTAGGCAGGAAACTTGCTGAATTCTCCACCTGGTGACAGGATCCAACTACAATTCTTAACCATTCCAGCTTTCAAGGAGTACCCCATTACATGGTCACTCAATTGTGAGATCAGCCCCAAGTGAACTTGGATCACTTCTTATTAAACCAGTTACGGCTCTTTCTGTCCTATTATTAGATGAAAATATTATCTCAGCTGTTAGAAAGATGAGTACAAAACTTCACTTCTCATATATAACGGCAATCCTGGGATCCCCATGCGTAACTATTGCTTTTAATAAGTTTTATTCTGGTTCCATTTAAATTACCAATGTTATACAAATCAAATGTAAAATATGGTTCATCAATAAAGATTCTAATACTGCTCAATTTGGATTTTAACATAATAAATAAATTATAACACTGCTCAGGATGGATTTTCTCATAATGAACAAATTCTAATACTGCATAATATGAAAATTTTCATACCACTCAATATGAAAATTGTATCACAATGAAACTCAGTAAGACACATATTTTTAAGGGGCAAGGCTGAAATGAAAGATACAAAATTCTTGGTAACAAGCATAAATTATTCAGTTGTGATTTTAATTATTAATGTCTACAGGCATTCTGATAGGAACATGATTATTAGCATGGAACAACATTATTAGCATATGGGAACAATTTTAAACAATTTCTAAATTCCATTCCATTTCTAAATATTTATTCTTAAATCTAGATTACATTTTATTTTTGTCTTTGTCCTTTTTTATCAGTACCAGGGATCAAACTCATGAGCACACACTTGCAAGGCAGGCGCCTATGCCGCTGAGATAAAACCCCAGCACTTAGATTACATTCTTATAAATGAATAAAAGATATTCTGAAATTCCAGAATCTTTATTAAAATATACCATCTTTTAAGAGCTGCAAACTCTCATAGAGGCACAGTCAGCAGTTGGCACAGGGAAACACAGAGGTGGGTCTGTAAAAGGGCACACTGACATGGTCACACAGGCTCTGAACACAGGACAGACCCTTCTCTCTGAGCATCTTCAACTTCAAATTTGGAGCAGGGTTCTGAAACCTCCTTGTGAGTTCAATTGATGCAGGAAAACTGCATAGAGCTAAGAGCCACGTTTAAGTCACAGTTTTGCTTTTACCTTTGGTATGCATGGGCTGCCAAATGGTTGTGTACAAAGCAAGCATTTCTGTGTAAAATTCTCCCCTTAACATCATGTTTTACCAAAAAAGTGAGGTCCTACCATGAAATGAAAAGCATTATACCTATTTCAATAATTTTTCAACACTTATACTTATCCTCCATTTGTATGCAGTTCTCCCTGCTGTTAAACAGTTTCAAAGGAGCGCTAAAAAGAAATTACCACAATTCCCAGCTGGATAGGGTGGTACAACCCTGTAAGCTTATCACTCTGTGAGGCTAGGAAGAGGGATCCAAGTTCATGTCTGATTTCTGCCTCTGAAACTTAGTGAAACACTGTCTCAAATTTAACAAGGGGTGAGCAGTGCTGAATGGTGGTGATGCAGCTCAGTGAGAAGGTCCTAGGTGCAATCCTCCATTACCCCCCCAACACACACACACACTAAGAAATAAGCAATACGAATTTAAAAAGCATTCCCATCTCTGTTCTTACAATTTCATTGATTTCTGCCAGGGCTTTCTTAACTGAATACAGTGACATAGTCTGTCACATGCCTTCAATTAAATACAGATTCAAGGTGGATATTGTTCAAATTCCTGAAAATCTACATTTGTCAGCTTTGTGCCACTAGTGATTATAATGAGAGCCAGTAATGATAACAAAGAGATGTGGAATTCATCAAGATTAAACCTTAACCATTAGTGAATTAATAAAGAGCTTACCAGTGGCACTGAATGACCACAGGGGGGAAGGAAAGTGGTGGATTCTGCACAACAATAGGTTACACTGGAGAGCTGAGGGCATGTGAAGTGATTTCCAGTGCATATGTGCTTGCCCAGGGAGACCTGTGGACCATCACCAGCAGTGGTTAGGAGCCCACCAGGCTTCTCAGAACACTGGAGTTAGCACGGGAGGTCCTGGGGGCCTGACTGGATGATGCTCAGCAACTTCCATTCAGACCCAAGAGCTGAGCATTGGAGGTGATTTCCAACATAGCCAAAAGAAGCTTTGGAACCTCACTTGAAACACGGAAATAGAGGATAATGACAAGACAAAACACCAAAATGCAATTTCAAACCTTTAGCCCATCCCAAGAAAGCTTAGGAGCCATGTATATACCAAGAAATATAAGCCATACACCTGAAATACCTGAAATAAAAAAGCAACTCCAGGAAGCCTTAAAAGAATTCAAATTACAAATAATCTCTCAGGTAAAAGAAGAAATGAAAAAAGAAATGAAAGAAATGCTGAACACATCTAAAGAAGACACAGTTAGAAAATTAAGGGAACAATGCAAAAACATAGAATCCCTAGAAGAACAATGTAAGAAACAAACAGAATACATGAAGATTCAAAGGGATAACGGGAAATCAAAAAATTCCATTGAAAGTTGTCAAAACTGCCTCAATAAAAGTGAAGATAGATTTTCAGACCTTGAACACAAGATTCCAGCTAGTGAATAGGAAAGGAGAGATCTTTTAAAGATAATAAGGAATCAGGAAATAACAATTCAACCACTGCAACATGATTCAAAGAAAAACAACATAAGATTCACAGGGATAAATGAAGAAGGGGTTACAACACAAATGATATCAAGAAGTAATAGCTGAAAATTTCCCAAACACGAGAATGAAAACTGACATATGCATTATTGAAGTATATTGAGCTCCAAATAGCCATAACTAAAATAAAACTACACCCAAACAAATAATAATCACCATCTGAGAAATCCAACATAATAGAATATTAAAAGGTGTTAGAGAGAAAGACAGATCACCTATAAAGGAAAACCAATCCAAATCACAAGAGACTTCTCAACACAAACAATGACGTCAAGAAGACCATGAAGTGAAGTATTTCAGATCCTAAAGGAAAACGACTTCCAATCTAAACTGATGCACCATGCAAAACTGTCCTTTCAAAATGGATGCAGAAATAAGACACTTCCATGACAAAGAAGAGATGAAGAACTTCATGACCACCAAACCAACCCTACAAAGAATAAAAAGACATTCTAGATACACATCCAAAAATCCTCGAAGCAAGGCAGACAAACAGAATGGAAAGGTAAAAATGTAACAGCAGAAATATAACATGTCAACAATAAGCCAAAGTATAACACTTATACCCATTAATGTAAATGGTCTCAATTCACCAATTAAAAGCAAGAAACTGGCAGAATAGATCAAGAGATGATATTTAACCATATGCTGTCTACCAGAAACACATCTAACCCAAAAGGAAACTCATAGATGGAAACTCAAAGGGTGGAAAACAATACTTCATGCAACAAAACAAAAAAAAAAATTGGGGGTAGCCATTCTGTTCACACACAGTGTGAACTGCAATGAAGAATGATACGAAGAGATAAAGAACTACATACTACATAAACTACATACTATTTAGGGGGAAACTTCAAGAGGAAGAGATAACAATCTTAAATATATATGCACCAAATTCCAGAGCACCCAGCTATACAAAGCAAGTATTAATAGAAATGAAAAATCAAATAAGCAACAACACAATTATAATTGGAGACCTTAACACACCATTGGCACTAAGGGACGGATCAACCAGACAGAAAATCAGCAAAGAAATAACAGGACTGAATTACACCTGCGAACACATGGACTTGATAGACATATACAGAGTGTTCCATCCAAAAACATCAGAATATACATTCTTCTCAGCAGCACATGGGACATTCTCTAAAATAGACCATATACTAGCCCAAAGAACATATTTAAGTAAATGCAAAACAAGGAAAATTATCCCATGCATGTTATCAGATCATAACACTATAAAATCAGAAACTAATGATAAAAGGCACTGCAAAAACTCCACGAACACATGGAAGTTGAATAATACACTCTTGAGCAATCAGTGGGTCACAGAGGAAAATAAGAAGAAATTAAACAATGCCTTCAAGCAAATGAAAATACAAATACAAATTACCAGGATCTGTGGGATGCAATGAAAGTGGCCCTCAGAGAAAAATTTATTACACTGAGTTCCCACATCAGGAAAACAGAATGAACACAAATAAACAACCTGATGCTATACCTCAAATATCTAGAAAAAGAAGAGCAAGTCAAGCCCAAAGCCATAAGAAGGGAGGAAATTGTAAAAATCAGAGCACGAATTAACGCAATAGAGACTAAGAAAACATTACAAAGAATCAATGAGTGAAAGAGTTGGTTCTTTGAAAGAATAAATGAATAAAGAAAGAAAGAAAACAAATAAAAGTTAGAGCTCAAATTCATGCAATAAGGAATGAAAACGGTGAAATCACTATAGACTCTGTGGAAATACAGAAAATCATCGATACCTGTTTCAAAAACCTGTAGTCTCATAGGGTTCATAACACTGAAGAAGGGGACCGATTCCTAGAAACATATGACCTACAAAAGCTGGGTCTTTTGTGAAACTGCTGAATAACCCAATTTCTATTAGTGAAATTGAAAATATAATTAAGTTCTTACCTACAAACAAGAACCCAGGCCCACACGGACTCACTGTGGAATTCTACAAGAAATAAAAAAACTTCCCAATTTCTGTTTTTTTTTCTTTTTCTCCTTAAATACAATTTTAAAAAAGACTTAATGCTGACACTCCTCAAACTCTTCAATGAAATCAATAGGGAAGTATCTCTTCCCAAGTCATTTCTGGAAGGAAATATTAGACTAATACCAAAACCTGAGAAAGACCCAACTAAAAAGACAACTATGGACCAATCTCCCTAATGAACACAGATGCAAAAATTCTCAACAAAATATTGGCAAACAGGATGCAGCAAATCATCATGAAGATTATACGCCACACCAAGGGGAATCATACCAGCCATGCAGGAATGGTTCAACATACGTGAATCCATCAATGTAATCCACCATATCAATAGAGCCAAAAGTAAGAATCACATGATCATTTCTATAGATGCAGAAAAAGGCTTTTGGTAAGGTCCAACATTCATTCATGATAAGAAACTTACAGAAAATGGGAGTAGATGGTCTTTACCTCAGTACGATAAAGGACATCTATGACAAACCCACAGACAGGATCATATTGAATGGCCAGAAACTCAAGGCCTTTACCTTAAAATCAAGCACAAGACAAGGATGCCATTATCACCGCTCCTATTCAACATAGTACTGGAAACACTAGCCAGAGCAATTAGACAACAGAGAGAAATGAAGGGCTAAAGTTAAGAAAAGAAGAAGTTAAAATAGTACATGCAGATGACATGATACTCTACATAGAAGACCCCCAAAACTCCATTGAAAGACTCCTAGATATAATAAATAAATTCAGCAATGTGGCTGGATACAAAATCAATACTCAAACTCAATTGCATTCCTATATACTAAAAACAAAATCACTGAGAGAGAAATACGAGAAGCCACACCCTTCACAGTAGCATCCAAAAGAACTACTTAGGAATTGATCTCACAAAACAAGTAAATGATCTATACAGGGAAAATTATAATACCCTGAAAAATAAATTGAAGAGGATCTCAGAAAATGGAAAGACATCCTTTATTCGGGGATATGAAGAATAAATATTTTCCAAATGGTCCTTCTCCCAAAACTGTTATACAGATTCACTGCAACCTCATGAAAATACCATCAACCGACTTCCAGATCTAGAGAAATGACTCCTAAAATTCATCTGGAACCAGAAGAGACCTAGAATAACAAAGGCAATTCTAATCAGCAAAGGCAAGGCAGGAAGCGTAACAATCTCTGGTTTGAAGTTATACTACAAAGCTATTATAATAAAATCAACATGGTCCTGGAATAAAAACAGATCTGAAGATCAATGGAATAGATTAGAAGATATAACCACAACTACAAACACACTCAACCACCTTATCTTTGATAAAGGGGCCAAATATATTCACTGAAAGAACAACAGTCTCTTTAATAAATGGTGCTAGAAAAATAGCTCTCCACATGCCAAAAACTAAAACTAGACCCATGCCTATTACCATGTACTAAACTAAGATATAATGGATCAAGGATCTGAATATTAAAGCAGAAACACTAAATCTGCTGGAAGATAAATTAGGTAAAAATCTTGAAGACATAGTGGTATGTAGAGAATTTATGAACAGGAGTCAAAATGCACAGAAAATACTTCCCAGAATCAATAACTGCGATCACGACATATTAAAAAGTTTCTGCATGTCAAAAGAAAATCACCAACGTAGTGAGTAGAAAACCGACAAACTGGGGAAAAAAATCTTAGTGAACTGTCTCTCAGACAAAGGACTTCTCTTTAAAACATACAAAGAATTTTTAAAATAACAGCCCTGAAATTCAAACATGCAATCCAAAAATGGGCATCCAAGATGATTACACAGTTCTCAGATGAAGAGATAAAAATGGCAAATACATACACGAAAAAATGTTCATCATCATTAGTCATTAAAGAAATGCAAATTAAATCAACACTGAGATTCCATCTCACTCCAGAAAGAATGGCCAAAATCAAGAAAACTACCAACAACAAATGCTAGAGAGGCTGTAGGAAAAAACAAACTCTTGTACACTGTTGGTAGGAGAATAGATTGGGGCAACCACTGTGAAGGTTAGTCTGGAGATTCCTCAAAACCTGGGATTGGAAGTCCCATTTGACCTAGCATATTTCCAGAAGAACTAAAAACATCATACCACAATGATATATGTGGACCCATGTTTATAGCAGCACAAATTGCAATAGCCAGATCTTGGAAACAACCTAAGTGTCCATCAACTGAGGAATGGATAAAAGGGTTGTGATAGTGTTATACAATGGAGTACTACTCAGCTATAAAGAATGATCACATTGGGATATTTATAAATAAGTGGATGCAACTTGAGGCCATACTCATAAGTGAAACAAATCAAACTCACATGTATGAATACTGTATAGTCTCCCTGGTGTAAGAAACGATAAGTGTACATAAAATTTTATGGTAATCATGATTGCCCATTACATTGCTTTGAAGTCTTATGATGTTTTCATTCATTAATTGGGATAGTTTTAATGATTTGCTTGATTTCATTATGTGTGATGATATGAACAGCTATTTTGAAGAAAAAAAGACATTTTGGCAGCCATTGCTGATTTAATTTGATCTTGCTTTGAAGTCCTACTATGCTTTTGTTCTTCTGTTTCTGTTGATTCTATCATGTTGTATCTTATTGGATTTTAATATGTGTGATAGTATACACAAATTTTTTATGGAAAAGGAGACAATATAGTAGCCATTATTTGTTTTCTGTTATTTGGTTCTGAGGGCCCTATAATACTTTCATTCTCTTGTATGGTGTTATACTATTTTGTTATGTTTGATACTATTGTACGTTAATACACTCAACTATTTCAAAGAAAGAGACATTAAGGTAGCTACTATTAATATTGGGTTGTCTTGTGGTGAAGTACTGTGTTGCTTACATTGTTCTGTTCTGATGTTCTTTGTTCTGTCCTTTTTGGTCTTTATCTCTTTAAAATAAAAAATAAAAAAAGAAATAATAGAACTGAAATATACCTGTGAGCAACTGGACTTGGTAGATGTTTGCAGTGTTCCACCCAAGCATGTCAGAATACAGATTCTTCTCAGCTGTGCATGGGACAGTCTCCGGAATAGACCATATAGTATCCCATAAAATATTCTTAAAGTAACTTCAAAGGTACTGAAGTTATCCCATGCCTACTATCTAACTGTAGCACACTGAAATCGCAAATTAATGGCAAAAAATTGCAAAACCTGCATAAATACATGGAAATTAAATAACAACTTTTTGAACAACCAGTGGGTTACAGATGAAATTACAGAAGAAATAAAGCAGTACCTACACATCAATGAAAATGCAGAAACAACATACTGTAATCTGTGGGATCAAATGAAAGCAGTCTAAAGAGAGAAATATATAGCAATAAATTGTCATATCAAGAAAACAGAACAAGCTCAAATAAACAATATAATCCTTCATCTCAAGCTTCTAGAAAAAAAAGAGCAAGTTAAACCCAAAACTCATAGGAGAGAAAATTCTAAAGATTAGAGCAGAAATCAATGCAATTGAAACAAAAAAATGCAAAGAATGAATCAAAAAGCTTGTGTTTTTGAGAGAATAAACAAAACGGACAAGCCTCTAGCTAACCTCATAAAGAAAAAGAAAGACAAACTCAAATTCATGCAATAAGGTCTGAGAAGGGGGAAATAACTATAGATTCCATGGAAATTGAAAACATCATGAATACCTACTTTACAGGTCTCTAGTCATATAGAGTGGAAAACACAGAGGAAATGGACAGATTTCTAGAAACATATGAACGACCAAACTCAACCAAGAAGATGTAGCATTTTAAAATAACCCAGTATCAGCTATTGAAATTGAAACTATAATTTAAAATTTACCAAAAAGAAAAGGCCAAGTTCTGAGGGATTCGTGGCAGAATTCTATAACAAATTTAGAGAAGATTTCATGCAAATACTCCTTAAATTCTTCAAAAAAAATGAAAAGGAAGCAATCCTCCCTAAATCATTCCTGGAGGCAAGTATAACTCTCATACCAAAACCAGAGAAAGACCCAACCAAAAAGGAGAACTATAGCCCAATCTCTCTAATGAATATTGATGCAAAGATTCTCAATAAAATACCGGCAAAGAGAATGCAGCAAATCATCAATAAGATTATACATCATGACCTAGTGGGATTCATTCTAGGAATGCAGGAATGGTTAACATATGCAAATCAATAAATGTAATACATCCCATCAACAGATCAGAAACAAAAACCACATGGTCATTTCAATAGATGCAGAACTTCTGATAAAGTCCAACACGTGTTCATGATTAAAAACCCTTCAAAAACTCAGACTACGCAGTGTCTGCATCAATCTTATAAAGGCCATCTATGACAAACCTATAGCCAACATTATACTAAATGGCAATACTATACTGAAAGCTTTCACTTTAAAATCAGGAATAAGACAAGGATGTCTACAATCACCACTTCTATTCAACATAGTTCTGGAAACACTAGCTAGGGTATTCAGACAAGAGAGAGAAATAAAATGAATAAAGATAGGAAAGGAAGAAGTTAAATTATCATTATTTGCAGATAACATGATACTCTATTTGGAAGACCCAAAAACACCATGAAAAGATTACTGGAAGTAATAAACAAATTCAACAGTGTAGCTGGATACAAAGTCAATGCTCAAAACTCAATAGCATTCCTGTACACAAACAAAAACTCACTGAGAGAGAAATTATGGAAAGATAGCCTTTCACAACTGCATCTAAAAAATGAAATATTTAGGAATCAACCTAACTAAGAATGTAAAAGACCTATATGCTGAAAATTATGCTATGCTAAAAAAGGAGATTAAAGAGGATATTAGAAAATCAAAGGAAATTCCTTATTCTTCGTTAGGAAGAACCAACATTATGAAAACGGCCATACACCCAAAACTGTTCTACACATTTCATGCAACCCCAATCAGAATACCAATAACATGCCTCACGGATCTAGAGAAAACACTCCTGAAACTCACGTGGAAAAAGAAGAAACCTACAATAGCAAAGGCAATTCTGAGCAAGCAAGGCAACGTAGGAGGCATCTCAATTCCTGGCCTGAAACTATACTACGAAGGCACAGTGATAAAATCAGCATGGTACTGGCAAAGAAATAGACCTGAGGATCAGTGGAACAGATTACAAGATGCAAGCACAACTACAAAGACAATCAACCACCTGATATTTGAAAATGGGGCTAAACATGTTCACTCTTTAATAAATGGGGCTGGAAAAATTGGCTCTCCACATGCTGAAGACTGAAGCTAGATCCATGCCTATCACTATGCACAAAATTAAAGTCTAAATGGACCAAAGACCTAAATATTAATACAGAAACCTTAAATCTACTGGAAGACCAGGTAGGCAGAAGACTTGGAGACATAGGGGTAGGCAGAGAATTCATGAACAAAATGCAAACTGCATGGGAAACACATCAAAGAATCAACAACTGGGATCTCATGTTATTCAAAAGTTTCTGCACATCAAGAGAAATCACCAACAGAGTGAAAAGAAAACCCACAGAATGGGAAACAATTTTAGCCAACAACTCCTCAAAGGGCTTATATCCAGAACATGTAAAGAACGGAAAAACATCAAGCCCCCAAATTCAAAGACCCTCTCCAAAAATGGACATCTGAGATGAACACACATTTCTCAGATGAAGATACACAAATGGCAAATAATTACATAAAGAAATGTTCACCATCACTGGTCATTTGAGAAATGCAAATTTAAACAGCATCGAGATTTCATCTCACTCTGAAAAGAATAGTGGCCATCAAGAAATCAACTGATAACAAATGCTGGTGAGGCTGTTGGGAAAAAGGAACACTGCTCCACTGTTGGTGGGAGTGTAGAATGGTGCAACCACTATGGAAATCAGTATGGAGATTTCTCAGAAAACTAGGATTGGAAGTTCGATTCAATTCAGCTATTTCCTTCCTGAATATTTTCCCAGAAAACCTGAAAAGGTCATGCCAAAGTCATGTATGTGCACTCAAGTTCATAGCAACACAATTTGTAATAGCTAAATCTTGGAAACAACCAAGATGCACATCAACTGCAGAGTGGATGAAAAAGATGTGGTTTTTTATACAATGTAACATTACTCAGCTATAAAACAGGATGATCTTGAGGCCTTCATAGGTAAATGGAGACAACTTGAGACTGTCCTCACTAGTGAAATAAATAAGAATCATATTTATAAATATGACATTGTCTCTCTAGTGTAAAAAGTAATAAGAAATGTAGGAGTAACATAACCCTAAATGTGTAATTGCTATTGTGAAAAAGAGGAGAAAAAGTCCGAGGTAACGCGTCTGGCCGGCTGCGCCTCCGGGGGCCGGCGCCTCGGTGAGCTGCGCCGGAGCCCCGGGGAGGCGCGGCGGGCGGCATCCGCGTGGGGCCTTGCTGCGGCCGTCCGGCCTGCTCCTGCTGGCTCCCGGCGCTGTTCTTGGACGAACGTTTCCGCGGCCCAGCGCGCCCGGGAGCTCTGTTCCAAGCGCTTCTCAAAGGTTGCTTCTCACAAGTTCAGGCGATCAGCGCTGTCATGTAGACGCCACCCCAACCCCGCCTCTGCCGTTTTTTGTGACAGCCAAGAAGAAAATGCACCCGCGTTTCCAGGGTTCGCATCCCACAGTCTGCCCCAGGGGTCGCTCTCTGAAAACCGCTGCAAGCGTCCCGCGCCGTCTCAGGATGAGCTTCACAGCCCGACCCGGGAAGTTGCTTCTATTTGAGTCCGGTGCTCTGTCTTGATACCGGAAGAGATTACAGACGTGGGGATAAGGGAAAGCAGCGACTGTTGAGGAAGCCATCATGGTGCCAAAGTGGCTCATCTAGTCATGAGCCTTGGCCCTGCAGGCTACAGGGGCTCCACGAGGACTTTTGGAAGTGAGCGTGAAAGAGGAGAAGAACCATGCCTGTGGTCAAGAATCTGACAGGTCAAGGAAGACCTTTGAAAGCAGGGAGATCTTCCGAAGACACTTCAGGGAGTTCTGCTATCAGGAGACCCCGGGACCCCGGGAGGCGCTGCACCGGCTCCGAGAGCTCTGCCACCAGTGGCTGCGGCCCGAGACCCACAGCAAGGAGCAGATCCTGGAGCTGCTGGTGCTGGAGCAGTTCCTGGCCATCCTGCCTGCAGAGCTGCAGGCCTGGGTGCACGCACAGCATCCAGAGAGCGGGGATGAGGTGGTGACTGTGCTGGAGGACTTGGAGAGGGAGCTGGACGAGCCAGGAGAGCAGGTCCCAAGTCCTACTTACGAGCAAGAAGAGGTCGTGAGGCAGAAGGCAACTCAAGGAACAGCCCAGGTATCCCCATGCAGCCAGTTCCCGTGCTCAGAAGAGCAGCTGCAGTGTCACATGCCAGAGGCGCGCCCAGTGCAGGAGAGCGGTAGCGAGGCTGGGACTCGGAATGTTGAGTTCGCACCAGTGGAGGAGGGCTCTAAAGAAATAAAATTTCCTGTGGAAGGACCTGGAACTCTCAGCAGTGGTACCACTCAGGTGCCTGAATGCGGAGATGCTTGTGGCCCAGAGGGCAGACTGGGCAGGCACCGGGTAAGCTCCTCAGTGGCGGAGAGGCCTCACGTCTGCAGGGAGTGTGGGAAAAGCTTCACACAGAACTCCATTCTCGTGGAGCACCAGAGGCGGCACACGGGTGAGAGGCCCTATGTGTGCGGTGTCTGCGGGCGCGCCTTCAGCCAGCGCTCCGGCCTCTTCCAGCACCAGAGGCTGCATACTGGGGAGAAGCACTACCAGTGCCGCGTGTGCGGCAAAGCCTTCAGCCAGAATGCCGGGCTGTTCCACCACCTCCGCGTCCACACTGGAGAGAAACCTTTCCAGTGCAGCCAGTGCAGGAAGAGTTTTAGCCGCCGCTCTGTCCTTGTGAAGCATCAGAGAATTCACACTGGAGAGAGACCTTATCAATGTGGAGAATGTGGCAAGAGCTTCTTTTACCACTGCAACCTTGTCCAGCATCAGAAAATCCACACTGGAGCTGAGCCCGTGGGCTCCTTGGAGCAGGCAGGGCAAAATCTCTGAGCCCAGACCCCAAGGCAAGGTCGCAAGGGCACGGTTCCTTGCTTGGCCCCTGAGAGAACAATCATAATTTCAGGTAGTGAGGCTGAATAGAAAAGTACAGGGAATACCAGGAGAAATTCCTTTAATTTTAGGCTAAAAGAAAGCGTAATTAAGTGCATCTGTCAAGGTCTCCATGTCAATGACAGCCACAGCTTTGCAATGGCAAATCTTAGTTCTTCATCATAATACATGCTTCGATCTACGTACATGTGCAAGAAGTTTCTGGATTCAGGAACACTACATCTTTCTAATTTTTTTTAAAAAAGTTTAAAAACATATGCAACCCGAGTTCAAAATTATATCAAAGGTAATTTACTGAGTATTACAAATTAATTTTAAAATCACAGTAAAATTTACGTGAGCTGACTTTTTTTCCATGTACATATGATTTGCATTTTAACCTACAGAAGGAGGCACATGGTGCCTCCCATGCAAATGTATAAAACCTCTCCTTGTTGATTTCTACTCAGCCTTCGGTCAGGAACGAGGACATGGAGCAGCCTCATTACTGGCAGCTCAGTGACTGCTCCCAGGCAGCAGTGATGGGAAGACAGATCTGCACAGCGACCAGGATACTTCACTAAAAATAGGCTATTTCAGATCGTTATTTTAAAAACTTTAGTTTCCTTGCATTTTTCCTGTAACATAATAAAAATGGTTAGTTTTTGCCTTTTGCTTTCTTTTTTCTTTTTCTTTTTTTTTTTTTTTTTAACCGGTACCAGGGATCGAACTCACGACCACGCGCTTGCAAGGCAGGCGCTTGTGCTGCAGAGCTAAATCTCCAGCACCAGCTTTTTTCTTTCCTTTCTTTTTTGGCAGTGGTTATAGGGATGAACTCAGGGCCTGGTGCATGGTAGGCAGATATTGTACCACAAGGCAGTATCTCCAGCCACTGTTCAATCTTTTGTTTCAAAAGTCTCAGCTTTCCAAGAGTAGAGAGAAAAGTGTGGTCCATCGTGCATGTTGATTGCTTCTGTCTGCAGTGCTGGGGGTGAACCCAGTGCTAGATGAACTACTCTACCACAGAGCTACGTTGCTAGCCTCCTTAACATCCACATTTCTTGGAACTCTTTGTTGTTGATTACCAGCAAGGTCATACATACAAAATTAAAGTTTCTTTCCCTTGCCTTTAAAAAAAAAAAAAGAAAAGAAAAAGAAAAAGAAAAAGAGGAGAAAAGAAGATGCTCTAACGGATATAAATGCATGCATGGGTAAGTATGTAAGATTAATTACCATATTACTAAGTTTTGTTGGATCACTGAACACAATTGTTTGCAGTCTCACTGTTTGAATGTCTACTTTGTATGATTTACTTCTGTAATTTGAACAACTATTTCTAAGAGGACAATATGTGATTTATCAACTAGTGATTTCTTAATTTTTAATTTTAAATTATGTTTTAATCATTATTTCTTCCCTCCTTCAGTTTTGTTTTTTCTTGTTTTCTCTTTAAATAAAAAAATTTAAAAAGAAAAACCAGAACCTGACGGGCTCAAAATGAAATTCTTTAAGAACATCAGTGAACATCTAATAATAATACTCTGCAAACTCTGCAATAAAAATAAAGGTAGGACTTCAAAAATCATTCTGGGAAGCTATCATTATCCTCACCACCAAAGAAGAAAAGAATACAACCATAAAAGACAATTAGAGGACAATTTGTTTAATGAACATAGATGCAAAAATCTTTAAGACACTAGTAAACCAAATACAACAAATTATCAAAAAGATCATGCACCCTACCAAACAGGTTTCAGCCCCTGAATACAAAGATGGCTCAATAAACACAAACACAAAATTCCTCATCTTCATAGAATCAAGGCCCAAAGCCACATGATCATTTAAATAGGTTCAGAAAAAGCCTGTGATAAAATGCAACACTCATTCTTGATTAAAACCCTGAAGAAAGTAAGTTCAGAAGGTCTTCATCTCAACATGATAAAAGCCATTTATGACCAATCTACTGCTAATACACATGCCATGGGCAAACATTGAAAGCCTTCTCTCTAAAATCAGGAACAAGACAAAGAAGTTGTTTTTATCACCATTGCTGTTCAATGTGGTCATTCACGTAATAGCCTGAACAATTATTTAAGAGTAAGAAATAAAAGGGATACATGTAGGGAAGAACGGAGTCAGAAGACCTTTATGTGCAGATAACATGATCCTCTACTTCCAAGACACAAAACCCTCCATCACACAATTCTAGAACTGTTAACCAACATTATCAGGATACCAGGATACAACACACACACACACAGATAAAATCAATAGCATTGTTATACAATATTGAAGAACCCAATAGAGGTATATATTACAGTAACATTTTTGTTTTCTTATTAACCTGATATGATGCCCAGTATTGCTCTCCCCATCTTGTTCTGTCAGATTTTACTATATTCTATTTTGTTGATAGTATCAAGTTTGAGGGTATAGGCAACCAATTTCAAGGCAATAAGATTCACTAAGATGCCCATTATGGTTTGATTATTATCTTCTTTTGAAATCCTCTGAGGTCTCCAGTGTAGGTTTTATTAGTCTTGTTCTGTACTGTTTTGATCAATTCTATTATATCTGATGATATAGGCAACTTTTTAAAAACATAGCAGAGGCACAATGGTAAGCATTTTACATCACCTGATATTTTATTTTTACATCATGTACTATGCCCAACCTTTTGTTCTAACCGACTCTGCTTTGTTTAGCCACGTTAGGTTTTATTCTCTTCAAAAAAATAATAAGAATTGTGGGAGTAAAAAAACCCAAAAAGTGTAATTGTTATTAAAAAGAGAGGAAAGGAAGGTGGTCTAAGGGATATAGCTGCATGTATGTTTGAGTGTATAGGATGGAAATCCATATTACTGAACTTTTGTTCAATCATTGATCGGCACATTCTGCAAACTCATTCTATAAATGTTCACTGTACATGCTTTAATTTTATAATTTGGACAACTATTTCAAAGATGACAATATATAACCTATTAACTAGTGATATCTTACTGTATTTTATTCTTGAAATTCTGTATTATTTGTACCCTTTTACTGCTTTGTTTATTTTATTTCCTTTCTTTTTTCTCTTTAATTAAAAAAATTGAAGAACCCACTGAAAAAGCAATTAGAAAAATAATATCATTGATGACAACATTTAAAAAAACTTAAATAGATAGGTGTTAGCTTAAGAAAGCAAAGCATTGTATAGTGAAAATTACACCACTCAAAACTAGGCACCTGAAAATATCACAAAATGAAAAAATAGTCCTCATTTCTGGATAGACAGAATCGATACTGTCAAAATGGCCTGACTTTCAATATTGGTAAACATACTTGGTGCAACCCCAAGCTAAATACCAAAGTCAATTATCACAGAGCTAATGGAACAATCCTAAAATTGGGGGAAATTAGAAGAGACTCAGACTACCAAAAGCAATCCTGAGTAACAAAAGCAAAGCAGGTGGCATCATAATCCCAAGCTCAGAGCTACACTATAAAGTTACAGTGATGAAACCCACATGGTACTGACATAGAAACAGGCATGTGCATCAGTTGAAGAGAGCACAACAGAGACAACTCAAAGCACACAGAGCCAGAGCACTGGGTGATCTTTGACAAAGGAGTCAAAAACATACCAGAGTAAAGATATTCTTTCAGGGATGGTGCTGGGAAAATTGGATACCTACGTGCAACAGATTGAGACTAGATCCACATATATCACCATGTACTAAACTATAACCAAAATGGGCCAAAGAACTAAATGTTAAAACAGAAGCAATCTTCTGGAAGACAAAATGGGCAGTACTCAAAGACACAGGCATGCAAGGACTTTCTGAACAAAACCCTAATGGCACAAAATACAATATAGACAAGCAACAAATGGAGTCTCATGAAATTAAAAAGCTTCTCCATTGCAAAGGAAACAACCAACAGAATGAGGAGACAATCTTCAGATTGGAAAAAAAAATACTTTCATTAGCCACTCCACAGGCAGAGGACAAGCATCAAAGTATAGACCTACCAAAGAAAACTCAAAAGAACAGACAAATGAAATGAAATGATACTTGTTAGAAGTACAAATGGCCAATAAAAACATGGAAAACTCATCATTGCTTCTGGAAATTACATAAATACAAATTAAAAATACACAAAGATAGCATTTTATCTTAGAAAGATTTCCATGAAAAAAATCTAATGATAAATGGTGATGAGAATGAAGGATTTTTCTACAACGGTGGTGCGAATATAAACCAGTATGAACACTACAGGAAAGAGTGTGGTATTTCCGCAAAAAACTGAAAATAGAAATCCACTTGAGACAGCTACGTCCCCTTGCAGAAATCTTCCAAAATAGTTAAAATCATACATACAGGGATATATATATATCTATGTTTACAGCAGCACAATTTCTAACAGCTATATCTCTAAAATAGTGTGTACATCCATTAAGAGAATAATGTACAAGGAAAATGGCAATTATACACAATGGAATACTGCACTATGAAAAAGAAAGATAACCTTGAGGAACTCATAGATAAATGAATGCAACTTGAGGATATAAAGTTCTTTGAAATAAGTCTGAAACACAAGTTCAAATATTTTCTGGTTTCTCTTATATGAGCATACTTCTCCAAATTGCATATTTTGCTTCTCTAAATATTTTATGTGCCAACTTGTTTATATTACTAGCTCATTTTCAATCACTGAAAAGAAACATTTACACTTTTTCCTTTTTATATGAAGCATTTAGGCTTATGTTTTGTACTCTGAGGAAGTTCCATGAACATAGCAATACACAGTGTTTTTCCTTATTGTTTTACTACAAAAGTTATTCTTCTCATTAAAAAGCAGACATCAGTCAAAATTACTCAATAATAGCGCATGACTTGTACTGCACAGTATTCCTTATGTTGCCCAATCCAAATAATTTTTCTATCTGATGGTTTGTGTTGATCTTTTTCATTATACACCAGTCACTAAGGTAGTCTTTCAGCTACTGACTTATTTGACTTATTACCACTCCACAACACTGCTGAACTCTTGTTTAAAAAAAGAACAACCATACCTTTCCGGCTCATTCACCACATTCTTTGTTTCTGTCTTTTTTAACAATGCTGCCGCTTCCATTCTGTTTTCCCTTAGAGCAAGCATAAGTGGTGTGAGGCCTTCCTGTGGAGAAGCAGAAACAATTTAAAACCCACACAACTGCCTGCTTCTCAGCTGAACTGAACAGCTTGTGAAGGACCCTGACTGTTAACCTGATATAGATAACAACACACAGCAGTCTCTTCCTTCTCACTCCCAGTGTTTCCACACGTGCTGCCCTGCCATACCCTCTGCAGTGCATGCTCTCTGCCCACAGTGGCTACAGAAACCCCAGGGTCACAACTCGCTCCAGTCACTGGTTCCAAGGGTCTTTCCATCACAGCCTTTATCATGGTACTCAGAGTTATGTAACATCTCCCGCTTCAATCAAATGCACCTTCAGGGCAGGGGCTGTATCTTTTTTCTCAGTAGCTCCAACCATAATGCACAGTCAAAAATGATTGAAGGATTTGGATTAAATTAATGAGTTAAATCATCATCCCTAGGGCAGGAATTCTCAGCCTATCTTCCAAAGAATAATTTTCCATGACTTCTATGTCTCAACAGATTTGATAATCATGTTTGAGAAATTATAAAACTGCATTATTTCCTCAGTATTAAAATCTCTTTACCTTTGCTTTACTCCTATTTAACATTACTTTTCTTCTGACAAATATCAACATGAGGAATTAACAGTTTCAGGGATACAGAGCTGAGAGCTTTCTAGTACTATGGAAATTTTTTCTGAGTTAGGCAAGAAACTTGTTGGATTCTCCACCTAGTGTAAGGATCCAAATACAATTCTTAACCATTCCAGCTTTCAAGGAGTCCCTGAGGACATGATCCAAGTGAACATGGATCCCTTATTACTACACAATCCATGGGGTTCTGTCCTATTACTAGATGAAAGTGGAAAAGATCAGTACAAAATTTCAATTGTCATTTATGCTGATAATGCTAAGATCCCCACGCAGCATAGCTATTGTTTTTAATAAGTTATATTCTGTTTCCATTTTAATTACTAATGTTATAGAAATCAGAGGTAAAATATAGTTCATCAATAAAGATTCTAATACTGCTTAATTTGCATTTTCCCATAATAAATAAATTCTAATACTGCTCAAGATGGATTTTCTCATAATGAACAAATTCTAACACTGCATAATATGAAAATTTTCTCAGAATTTTCTCAATATGAATTTTCTCAATATGAAAATTGTATCATAATGAAACTCACCAAGTCACTTATATTTTTAAGGGATAAGGCTGAAAAAGAAGATACAAAATTCTTGGTAACATGCACAAACTATCCAGTTGTGATTATAATTAATAATACCTTCAGGCATTCTAATAGGAACATGGTTACTTATAGTATATGGGAAACCTTTTTTAAAGAATCTCTAAACTTCATTCCATTTTAAAATATTCATTCTAAAATCTAGATTACATCCTTATAAATGAATATAAGATATTCTGAAATTCCTGACTACATTAAAATATACCATCATTTAAGAACTGGAAACTCTCACAGAAGCACAGTAGTGGGCAGGAAGAAGTACAGAATTGAGCCAATAGCAAACTGGATAAGCCATGGGAGCTTTCTGTACAGGGGGCACACCCTCACAGTCACAGGGGCTCTGAAGACAGCACAGCCTCTTCTTTGTGAGCATCTCCAACTTCAAATTATGGAGACGTTTTCTGAAATTTCATTGTGAATTCAGTTGATGGAAGCAAATTGCATAGAGCTAAGAGGCACATTTAGTCCATAGTGTTCTGCTTATATCTTTGCTGTGCATGTGCTTCCAAATGGTTGTGTACAATGTAAAATTCTTCCCTTAACATCATGTTTTACCAAAAAGAGAGGTCCTGCTATGAAATAAAAAAGATTATACCTATTTTAATAATTTTTCCAGCACGCATACTTTTCCTCCATGTGTATGCAGTTCTCCCTGACTGTTAAGCAGGTAAAAAGGAGTGCCGAAAGGAAATTATCAAAACTATTCCCAGCGGGACAGGGGACAGGAACATCTGTAATCTTATCATTCTGGGAGGCTAAGAAGAGGGATCCAAGTTCAGATTTGATTTCTGTCTCTGCAACTTAGTGAGACACTGTCTCAAATTTTTAAAAGTGATGAGTGATGAGTGCTGGGGATGCAGCTCAATGGAAAAGTCCTAGGATCAATCATTAGTAACACACACACACACACACACAAAATAAAAATAAGCAATAAAAATGTATAAAACATTCCCACCTATGTTCTTACAATTTCAAGGATTTTCACCAGGGGGGTCACTTAATACATTGAAATAGTCTATCACATGCCTTCAACTAAATACAGGCTCAAGATGGATATTGTTCAAACTCCTGCAAATCACCATTTGTCAACACTGGGCCATTAATGATAATAAAGAGAGGCACTAATGATGATAAAGAGATGTGACATTCTTCAAGATTCAATCTCAACCATCAGAGAATTTCTACAGAGCTTCACAGTGGCAGTGAATGACTGCAGATGGGAGGGAAAGTGGTGGGATTCTGCGAAATAAGAGGTTTCACTGATGATACTCCTTTTCACTTCCCATGGACAGAGGTAGAGAAAGACAAATGAAAGTTGGCCTGATTTTATTGGAAAGGAGAGATTAGAAGGAAGTGGTATTTAATCCAACTCATCTAGAGATTTCTTCAGTTTCTGAGAATTAGGAATTCACCATTAAACATGCCTGTCCATTAAATGCTTCTGAGCTACGTCAGAATCTTGAGGAAATGTTTTGAAATATCCATGTCAGGGCTTAAGACATTTACTGAACCCAAATCTCCAGGACAGAGCCTCAACTGTTTCAAACCTTTCTCCTGACCACAGAAATGCACAAGTCTAGATGAGGACTAGAGAACCTAGAAGATGACATCAGTCTCATCTCTCATCTACACAGCCACTACTTTTTACTAGTTGAGAATTTAGACAAAAGGAGGGAAGGTGAGAGACAGGTACTCCATGGAAGCTCCATTTAATCCTCTTGGCTCAGGGCAGAACAGGGACTAGTACATTCAAAATACAACTGATCTCATCATACAAGCTCCTTAACTCCCAGCTCCCAGCAAGACATCATATGTTTGAAAGGACAATTCAGATTCTTATCTTAGTTGTGGTTTCTGACTGAAAAGGAGAGGACTTCTCTTTATTATTCATTCATTTCCCTTGTTTCCCACTTAATCACCATGCATCCAGTGAAAAACTGGATTGATCCAGTTCTCCTAAAATTTCAGGTTTATATCATTCTCTTTACTATTTAAAAAATTTTAAGAGGACAGGAATATAGCTCAGCAGCACCATGCCTGCCTGGTAAGTGCAAGGTCCAGAGTTTGATTCCTAGTATTGAAAAAAAGAAAGAAAAAAGAAAAGAAAAAAATAAAGAATTTTTATTCCCAAATTGAGTACAACCAGATTATCTGCACTATGGAATGCTGAGGTAGGCAGATTGCAAGTTTAAATTCAAATTAGGCAACTAATTTGAAACTCTACCTCAAAGTAAAACATAACACAAAAGAGCAGGAGATGCAGCTCAGTATGAATATTCTGTGTTCAATTTCCAGTACTGAATAGAAAAAAAAGTATTTTTCCTAAAAATTGATCTTATCTATGCACATGAACCAGAAAAAATATTTTTTCAAAAACAGCCAACCAACAAAGCAAACTCTATGGGCCTGCATTATTTCTAATTATTTTTCCTTCTCATTTTTCCCATTTAAGTCAAATCAAAAATGGATCATTTTTATGAGCTGTCAACAGCAACAAAATTACCACTTATTGTAAAATACTGTTGTTCTGTTTAAGTTTTAAAATAATACCTATTTCTGAGGCTAATTTTGCTGTCCTGTGTTGTTTTACACTAGTGCAAAAAAAAAAAAGAAAGAAAATATAACCATTTGGAAAAAATAACAGAAAAATGATTTACTTTTTAAATTTCAGTGTCTTCACAAATGCTTGCTGTAAGTGCATAATAGAAACTCACATCCTCTAGCATTTCATTAAAACTATCAACATTGAAAGTGAAAACATTAACTATTAAGTTATTTAAAACAGTGTATTTCCATCCATGAAACACTTGACCTTCTAAATATGGAGAACTGACCAACCAATATGTCACTGTGAACAGGAAAGTATTTCAGAAACTTTGGAAAGAAAATTCAGTGCTCTATACCTTGTTTTTTGCCTCAGCATCGGCACCATGCGAAAGCAGTTTTGCTGTTAGTGAAGACTTTGAACTGTAAACTGCATAATGCAGAGCAGTGTCGCCCTTGGTATTGGCAATATTTGGATTTGCACCATGTTCCAAGAGAATACTAACACAGTCTTCCTCGTAGCATTTTACAGCCTGTGGGTATTGTAACAGAGGAGACACCATCAACTCAAGAAACTCCAAACACACTTTCCACATGCCTGGCCAAGGAGTTATATTCAAATTACATCAACTGACTTTGATTTTCAGCATTTAAATACAATCCCTTCCATGCTGAAATTGTTGGCTGCTATTTACCTTAATCAGAGCGGTGTCATGGTCACTGTCCCAGGCATTAAGGTCAAACTTTTTCTGTATCAGGAGTCTCACCACTTCTGGATGGCCATAGGCACTGGCATAATGCAGAGCAGTCCTGGGACAGTCAGAAAGATTATTAGGAAATTACAGCACTCCATTTCAAAATTCATAATTATTCATGGAATTGTGAACATTAAATACCTTTCACAATAAGTATTTAATTATCTTTGAAAACATAGAATGCTTAGCATCTCTTATTACTCACCTGTGAATGGAAGAGCAAGTGGGTGATGCTGCATTTGTGTGTGGTGCAGGGGATGGAAGCTGCTGTCTTGCACATACTAAACAAGATCCCTGCACTGCGCTACCTCCCAGCCTAGTGCAACCCACTGGAATAGAAAGAGCAGGCCTTGGATTTAGCTCAATTGGAATTTAATTCCTACTCTAAGTTCTTACTTTCTAGCCATCCCTTAGCCTTTCTGTGCCTCGGGATTGTTACCTACAAAATGAGGACTGAAAGCAGTTCTCTCACAAGACACCACTGTGATGGTTAAGTAAGAATCCACACAAAATTTTTCGAATAACTTCTCAAACAAGTAACAGCTCAATAATTGTCTGATACTATAATGTCTCCTATTACTACTTAACAAAGGCAATATTTCAATTAAGTAAAATAAAATAATTCAAATGGACCTACCTTGTGGGGTTAGAATTATTTCAATAAGCCTCCAGACACTTTTTCTCATATTTTAACACCTCTGTCATTGGAAAGCCACACACAGCTCAGAAGACAACAGGTCTTGTGTAACTATAACTGGTGGTGTGGGAGGGCCCCTCCTGACCTTTGGAGTATGGGGGGCTTTTTTTTAACATCAGCCTCTGTGTATGCTACTGATATAACACTATAACATAAACCAGCCTATAGAATGTTAAGGTATACCGGCCAGACTGGAAAATCCTTGCATGTGCCCATATAAGGGAGATGAAAAGACAAAAATTGTATAAAAGGGGGCAACTATACCATGTTAATCATGAATCTGCTGAGTTAGTGTCAGCACCAATGAAGCTGCCTCCTTGGGCAGCTGGAGTGCCCTGCCTCTCCATGTGAAAATCCCACAGCAGTGGCTTTTAAAAAGGTTTCTTCGTAAGGCATCATCACATGATTCATAGTAAAATCTATACATACAGATAATTTCTTTATTTCAGAAGAAGTAAAAAGTTATCAGAAATACCAATACACACACATAAAAATGAAAATTATCTGTGCTTAACTAATATTTCTGTTTTTCTCAAGGATTATTTTATTAATAATCAACTTTCACTAGAGTTTCATATCTATTATAGAAATCAAGGATAAGAGAAAGGAAAGAAGAGCACACAGTACCGTTGCCAATACTAATCATAACATGCAAAATGCAAGGCACAAAAATGTCAAAATATAGAATACTCAGCATTGTTTCTGGGCCAATGAAACTGTTAGAATGAAAAAATTTAATAAACTCCTAAATATTACAACTAGAATGAACTTCTCGATAATAAAAAAGAACAGAAAATGTCAAATGCCTGAAAATAACAAATTTTGCCACAATTTGTATACATTTTCTGTCTAAAACAAGACTGCAGCCTATCTGTGTGTATGCAAAATTAAACTGACTCTTTGCTCAGTGGATATATGAAAGTACATCTTTCCCTGTTAAGAATATATTGATGTGATGCCAATTTCAGTGATTATATATCACTCCATCCTATGAATGCACTGCAACTGATACAATCTCTTCTGTGAATCCATCACTATTTTAAGCAATACTGAAGAAATGCATATTAAATGCGTCTCTGTATGTCCTAAAGATATTCTAGAAGAGAGCTGATTGGTGGAGACATGCTTTCCTAAACTGTGGTATAGTACTTATATCAAATTTCCTATTTGAAAAAGTCATAAGCCATCTCCAGTTTTAAGCAGCAGAATAAACTTTTCTTCATTCTCACACTCTGTAACTGGAAAACATTTGATTCCTTTGTAAAATTAAATTCCCCTTATCAGGGACATTAAACATTTCTTTTTATGTTTACAGGTCACTTGTCAAACCAACCACATAATTTAGAGTTAAATATAGCTCAGCAGTACAGCCCAGGATATGAGGCTCACAGTGTTGCTATCTAGCATGGAAGTAAATTAGTATTCAATATTTTTCTTTGATGATTTTTAAAAAATTACCCTGTAAGTTTAAGATACATTTTTTATCTGCTGTATGTATGTATGATTTTGTTTCATCTGATGTATGATGTATTTTATGATGTATCTATTTATCTCTCCTTTATTTTATTTTATTTTATTATTTTATTTTATTTTTTTGGCACTGCAAATCTAACTCCTGACCTCACATTTTCATGTGGGCACTGTGCCACTGAGTTAATATCCCAGGCCCTTGTTACAAATGTCTCACAAGTATGTTTTTCATTTTGTTAATGATTTTCCAATATAAATGAGAATTTAATTTTTCTTTTGGTAGTCAACCTTCAGAATGCAGGTGGGGAAGGGGATGGCTGAGTGGTAGTGTGTTTCGCATGCACCATGTTCTAGGAGCAACCCCCAACACAAAAAAATGAATGTTCATTGTTGGTGTCATTCTTAGGAAGGCTCAAATAGGCTATGTGTTTTCCTTTGCCACTTTTCTCATTTTGTATGATATAAAATTTTTAATCAATACACCACCAGAAACTTTTGTGACATAAAAATCCAGGTTTTTTGGAAACACTTTACAGGCATTTCATTCATGAGTCATTCCAATTTTTCAACTTCTAAAATCTGACAGATATTTGAATGTTTCCAGGTTTTCTACTAAGTTACATTCATTTATTTATCTTTTGGGCTGTTGGAAAACAATTAATTTGTGAAAATGACTTACGAAGGTGGGCTTTCACTACATTTTCTTAGTGACCCCATAGCGAAAGAGGCTACGGACACTCAAGTCTTATGCGATTTTTTTATTTAGCTTCTATAAAGCTGATACACAGAAAGCTCACATTTTGAGACTAACAGAACTTTCTAGTCAAGAACATGCCGTCACCTTCCCATCTCAGTTTTCTTATAAGGTTCCTTAGTAAAGAACATACATGCACAGGTGTACACTGATAGTAAATGGACACTAGATTTTCATCAGGTTAAGTTTCCACCCTAAGTTTGTAGATTACAGGAAACATGTCATAGTTCCCTTTTTAAATAATATGTACAACAGTACATCTCTTAATGTGATACTAAGAATAAAACTCTATACACGTGTTACCATGTTTAAATAGCTTTTCTGCAGTCAATAATGTAGTCTACACAGGAAGTATAAGTCCACTAAAAACCAGTGAATGTTTGGTTTTTATTTTGCAGCTTATGGACACCACCTGAGGATCGACTCTCTGGCCAGCTTTGCCTCCCAGGGTGGTGGGAATCCCCCTGCCCCCGCTTCACCCACTTCTTCCTCTCCCGCATCATCCTGGCCCCACTCACAGCCCCTGGGCCTGCAGCCCCATTACCTTTGCTTGCTGTCTCTGTAAACCGTGTTCCATTTCTGGAGGAGACGCTCCACCTTGGCCTTGTCGCCCTTGCGGGCAGCCTTGTGGAGCTTGGGCACTGAGCTGCCAAAGATGCCTGGCATGGCAGCCCTGTGACTCCTCCGACCGTCCAGTTTCCGGTCCTCACCGGGCAGAATCTCAGGCCCCTTTGACCTCTCTGACTTTCAATGAACGCCAAGCAACCTCTTTTATCCAATGTCTAGGCTCTAATGGCCCTGTACATGCGCATTTCCACAAGTCCTGAGCAAGAATCGCAACCACCTCACCCGCTCCGCTTCTGAGTAAGAAGCCTAACCGCTTCTGCACGTGCACGGCCCGTGCACGGCCCCCGGGCAAGCAGCCTAACCGCTTCTGCACGTGCACGGGCCCCCGGGCAAGCAGCCTAACCGCTTCTGCACGTGCACGGGCCCCCGGGCAAGCAGCCTAACCGCTTCTGCACGTGCACGGGCCCCCGGGCAAGCAGCCTAACCGCTTCTGCACGTGCACGGGCCCCCGGGCAAGCAGCCTAACCGCTTCTGCACGTGCACGGGCCCCCGGGCAAGCAGCCTAACCGCTTCTGCACGTGCACGGGCCCCCGGGCAAGCAGCCTAACCGCTTCTGCACGTGCACGGGCCCCCGGGCAAGCAGCCTAACCGCTTCTGCACGTGCACGGGCCCCCGGGCAAGCAGCCTAACCGCTTCTGCACGTGCACGGGCCCCCGGGCAAGCAGCCTAACCGCTTCTGCACGTGCACGGGCCCCCGGGCAAGCAGCCTAACCGCTTCTGCACGTGCACGGGCCCCCGGGCAAGCAGCCTAACCGCTTCTGCACGTGCACGGGCCCCCGGGCAAGCAGCCTAACCGCTTCTGCACGTGCACGGCCCCCGAGCAAGGAACCTAACCTTCTCTGCAATGCATGTCTCTGTAGGTTCTGCGCATGCTCACCAGGTCTTCCTAGTATGCTGGCCCATGGGTTTGTGCTAGCCTGGGGATGGCCAGGTAGTTAATCATCATACAGGTTTTGTTTTCAGATTTGGAGATGTTGGGGTGAAGATGTGGGCATTATGGAAAAGGTAGGGAGATGCTGGGTTTGAGCTGGGGTTATTTGTTGTGTGTTGTAATATTGGAGAATTTTTATTTGAACTTGAGATTTTAGGCTGGGATTTATGTGGGAGAAAGGAATAGTGAGGTTGAAAACTGTGCAGTAGACTGTCAGTAAGGCCGTGTGTCCTAGAAGGAGAATGAATAGGAGTAGTGGAAGAGGAAGTAAGACCGAAGGCTTTGTTTTAGGCAGTGTAAGGTGTTTGAATCTAAAATTTTAGTGAACAATAAAAGTTTTGGTGTTGTAGGGAGAGACTGAAGTATGACAGCAGCAGTATGAGGACCAGCAGTAAAAAATGCCAAGGAAGTAAAGAGAGTAACAGAACACTGGGCTATGAACGGGTGAGGTGGAGGTGTGTAGGTCTTATGATGAGGCACATGTGTAAAATCTATTAGTCTTTATTTGGAGTGTGTTCACAAAGTTGATAGGTTGGGAAAGAAGCAGATAAATGTCTCTGAGGAGAGGTTTTGGCACAAAACAGCTGTGAGTGACCTGATGAATATTTTTAGAGAGGAATGAGTAGTGAGTAGACTTAGTAGTTTATATAGGGCTTGACTGTCTAGATGAAAGCAGTTATGTATGTTAGTGATGAGGTCTAAAACATTGATCTGGGAGGAAGAACTTGTGGGTTTGTGAATTAACTGTCACTGTATAGATGAATATTGAAGTGAAGTCAATGTGTTTGGGATAAGGGGGGAAAGACGAGAGACATATTGTTGTTGTGTAGTTAATTTAGCCTGTGTGTTCACACAGGTACTATCCTGACAGATAGACCTGATGATGTTTGGTGTCCCTTATAGTGAATGATTGTTACTTGTTTTGGAAGTTGTGTTGTCTCTAACAAATTAAGAATGAGAGGTGTATTAGTGATTAGGGGTCCCTTGTGATTACTTAGATCTCATATTTGTTACATAGTATGAGAGTAAAGTATGTTGAATGTATATTTGGAGTCAGTATAGATATTTATGATTTTGTCATTAGTGTGAGGTCCCATGTGAGGGCAATTAGTTTTCTTTTCTGGGAAGATGTTTTGAGTGGCAGTGAGCTTGCCTCTATGACTTGAAGCCTTTGATTATAGAATATTTTGTCCTCTTTTGAGGGTTTGTGTTGGCTGTATTGTCATCTATGAACTGTGTATCAGAAGCTGTAGGGAGATGAATACTGTTAATGTGAGGGAAGGGAGTAGGAGTCATCTGCAGGACCTCACTATAATTGTGTAAGGGGTCTCGTCAGAGGTGGGAAGTAAGGTGGCTTGGTTCAGGGAGATATTAACAGAGATGGTGATTGTAGGATCCTGTATAAGAATTAAGTCAACTTGTAGGTGAGACGTCATTAAGGCAGGAAATATCTTGTGTAAAATAAGGTCACTGGAGCAATGGGGTAGGTGGACAATAATTGACTGTTTTAAAGTGAACTCTTTGGCCCCTTGTCTTAGTGAGGCTGCTGAAGCAAGTGGAGAAAGGCAGGAGGTCAGCTTTGTATCATGTTGTCTGTTTTGAGAGATAGGCTACTGCTTGGAAAGAAGGGTGTGTGTGTGTGTGTGTGTGTGTGTGTGTGTGTGTACTAAAACTCCTACAGCATTATGATCTTGAGTGGTAGAAATCTTGGGTTGGCCTAAGGAGAATGAGAGCTTGGGCCTTTGAAACAGCCTCTTTTAATTTAGAAAATGAGAAATAGGAGTAGTGGATGTGAGGCTTCTGATAAAGAACCTGTGGATGCTTTTATAAAGGTTGGGCTAGTGTAGCAAAGTAAGGGATCCAGAGATAAAAGAAGTTTTTAAATCTAGAAAAGATAAAACTTGTTTTGAAGTTAGCACCTGGAGATCATGGAGATGGGCTCTGTGGTCTGAGGTTATAGGTGGGGATGAGAGTGAGACTCAGGTATTTAATCTTTGGTGAAGCTATTTGGGCTTTAGTAGGGAACACCCTATGTTTGAAACTTGAGAGATAGTTGAGAAAGGTAGCTGGATGTTATGTAGTTAGAGGATAGACTGGAGAATAGAGGAGAAGCTCATCTGTATATTGGAGAAGAAAGTCAGGTTTAAGATTGAGAGCCACAAAAAAAAAAAAAAGGTTGAGAGCCACGAGATCAGCAGCAGGGGCTCAGCTGAAGTGTGGAGTGTCCATGAAGCCTTGAGGTAGGACTCTAAATAAGTTGTGTAGATTGCAGTGTCTGGATTTGTCCATGGAAAGGCAAAGAAATCTTGGCAATTGAGGTGTCAGGAAATAGTTAAAAATGTATCATTAAGGTATAATACAGAAAAGTGAAAGGTACACAAAGAAAAATGAGAGTATAGTGTAAGCGTTTGGCACCACCAGATGAACTGACACTATCAATTGCATTTTTAGTATCTCCAGGATCTTGGACTGGTGATAGAAGCCATTGGATGTGAGGATAGGGACAATAGTGGAGTTGAAGGGTGAGTGAGTGACTTTTGGAGACCCATTAGATAATAAGCAGCAGATTATAGGTTTGAGCCCCTGTTGATGTTTAGGGGCTATTGGATATGGGGAAAGTGAGGGGTGTTTGAGGTGAATTACAAGTAATGTGTTGGCATGAATAGGATTGGAGATGTCTCAGACTGTAGGGTTGACAGTGGAGGAGGGAAGGGGAGAGGCTGATTCAGCAGCACATGACAGTTGGCTTGGGAGTCTGACCCCCATGGGCAGAGAGTATAAGAGAAACTGAGTTTTTGGAGCAGATTATCAAAAAGAGGTACAGGATAGTTTGGGATACTGAGAAGTTGTGTGTAATGGAAAAGTTTTGGAATCTGCAGGAAGTAGGTCCTGTCTGGGGAGATCATGTAAGCTGGCTGTCAATTCCCATAAGAGAGCCTGCAGAGCAGAAACACTGCCCTGAAAACTCAGGAAGAATACCATAGGTGGCCTCTGTCAACAAGAAAAGAGACAGTTTTACTTGAGACATCCAGTGAGACATGGGGCTCTTGGAGAGATAATTTGGTGGAGCCTGCAGGCCCCAAGCCTTGTCTATCCTCTTCAGTGGTGATGCTGGGCAGATCAGCTGGTGATGAGTCCAAGGCAGCAATGTCTTAGCCTGTGAGGGTAGGGAAGGTGATGACTTACTCGTTCTCACAGGGCAGTTGCACTTCCAGTGGCCCTCTTGGTTGTAGATGGGACAAGTTCCCATTCATGGCCACAGGTCAGGGCAGGCTTGTATCCAGTGTCCTTTATCTGCTGCACTTGAAGAATGGTGGAGAGGGGCTCAGGTTTTTAGTCATTTTTTCTACCTGTGTTTTATCTTGAGCCCTGAGTTCCACTGTAGCTGAAGCTACTGAGGCCAGAAATTGGCATTTGAGTTTAGCCTAAAATGCATCCTTTTTAAGGTCATCCTGTTTTTGTTGTTTTCTCCACTGTTGAAGGCATGGAAAGCCATACCTAAGAGGTATCTCTAGGGGGATTGAAGACCAAGGTCTGACTTTTTGAATTTAGTCTGAATGTTTGGTGCTGCTTGGCAAATAAAATAGAAGTTTAATCTTTTGTTGAGGGCAAAGAGTGGAAGCAAGAATAGCATCAAGATCCTTGTAGATAGGATTGAAGGATGAATTTGAGCTTTTTCTGATATCATTGTACGGGTCAGCAGCAAAGGATGTTACATGCTGGAAGATATTTGAGAGACTGGAGAGGGAAAAAGGGACATGAATGTGGATTAAGCATTTGGTACCTCTCACTTTGTAAAGGGGGAGAGGGTGGGGTGAGCATCATGTCAAAGATGGCTGGGGTGGGGATAATGAAGACAATGTGTAGGAAGGGTCATCAGATGGCAGTGAGTGCAAGCAGCTGCAAGACGGTGGTGAGAGAGGAGTGAGATCTGCTATGGTGTGGTGGTGGAGAAACTGATGACAGTGGAGTTGGGGAGGAGTGGTGAGGTGAGGAGAAGAGAAGATGGTAATGAAGGAGTAGTGAGGGAGGTAGGAGGCGGAGGAGAAGACGGTGGCACAGGCGAGCAAGGAGAGCTTTGTGGATATGCTGGGGGGATATGAGAGTAGAATGGATATGGTTTGTAAGGTCAGCACAATAGTCAGGTAAGGTTTTTGGCAGTGTGGAGCAGGATAAAAGTATTTGGTGGCCCAGCCTGGGAGGCTGAGGCAAGAGGATCATGAGTTTGAGACCAACCTTGGTGACTTAATGACTTAGGGAGAACCTGTCTCAAAACAAAAAATAAAAAGAGCTCGGAATATAGTGTAGTGTGAAGGCTCTGGGTTCAATCCCCAGAACCAAAAATAGTAATAATATTAATACTCTAATATACATTAAAAAGATGAAAAATGAAGAATAAGAAATATTTCCAGCCCACACAGGAATTTTTTTCTTGAAATTCTGTATTACTTGTACCCTTTTACTGCTTTCTTTTTTATGTCCTTTCTTTGTTATCTTTAAATAAAAAAATAAATAAATAAAAGATGGTTCATAGGCAGGGAGCTCGAACTGGGAGTGACTCCCAGGAGCTAACGCACTCTGCCATCCAAGTCATGGGCACCATAATGATAGAGTATTCTGGTGCAATAGAGAAGCAAAAGTACAAAATGAACAGGTTTATTGAGTTGAGGACGTAGAAAGGAGCACACAACCCATGGCGGTTGGGCTGTCTCCTTCCACTGGACACAGAGAGGCAGAGGGTTATATGACCTCTGATCAGGAGTGGCATATGGGGTAGATACTGGTGATGTGTGAGGAACCGATTGAAATTCTGTGTGTGTGTGTGTGTGTGTGTGTGTGTGTGTGTGCATGCAAACAGGAAGGAGAGTTGTAATTAGGGCTGAAGACAAAGAAACACCTGCGCTCCTGCATCTAAAGGAGGCCAGAACCAGTGGCAACAACAACAGCCTGAACAACCTAGGAGAGATACTGCTCACAGAAAAGCCAGCCCTGGTCCCGCTGTGGACTGAATTAAAGGAGCAAGAAACCGAGAGCTAGAGCAGGCGCGGCCCACACCACACTGCCGGAGACGGGGCTCCCCACAGCCAGACGTCGGGGCTTCCTCCCCCAGCAGCCTGCTTTTATCAGCAGATACAATGAACTGCAGTCAAACAGTGCTCCTGATAGTTAAAAAAATCTTTTATTAAAAATGCTTCTGGTAGTGGGCAGTGGGAAGTGCACAGACTGTTCAAGTGGCTGTGATACACACGCACATATACACAAACACACAAGTGGCTTGAAGAAAAGTGCAAAACCCCTAGCAGCCTAGGGCTCGGGAAGCCTGGCAGGGACACTCCGCGGGCGGCCTGGAATGGTTCACAGCCTCCCTCTGGCCTCAGCTTCTCCCTCCACAGAATGGGTTGAAGGCTGGGTTAGGGGGATTTTGAGTCCAAGCTCCTGGAATGGGGCACTGACATGGAAGGAAGCAGGATTCTGGAGTCAGAATCCCCTTCCCAGCCCTTCAGGAAGCCAGAGGCTCCTCCTGTACCTGCTCATGGTAAACAGAGCTGGAAGACAACTGCCTCTGAAGCTTCCTCTGGCTAACAGTGGGAACCGCAGGGAGGAACCTGCGGCTCCATCTGAGCCATGATGTTGTGGCATAAGCTGTTAAGGGGGACACCATAGAATCTATGCAAAACTTTGCTCTATTAGCCCGACATACTTCAGGTTCTGTCTCACCAAAGTGGACTTTGGCTTGGGCGCAGTGGCACACACCTGTAATTTCAGTTCTCTAGGAGGATGAGGCAGGAGCATCCCAGGTTTTCAGCCCAGCCTAGACAACTTAGTTTCCCAAAATAAAATAAAATAGCTGAGGATATAGCTCAGTGTGAAGGCCCGGGGTTCAATCCCCAGTGCTAGAAGAAAACAAAACTGGGCTTTGAAAGCTCAGATCTGTTGCTGAAGGTCACATGTCCGGCCAAACCCTGTTACAAGCTTTACACCGTTCCTGTCTGAGCCGGCATTGGTGGCTGCCAGGTGGCATGCGACCCTGCCTTCTGTGGGCTCTCCTGAAACCAGAGAGGACACTGTGTTCTGCAGCCTTGGTCATTAGACTTGAGGACCTGGTCCTGAGGGTGTGCACACAGTCCTTAGCAAAGTGGGGAAGAAGACCCTGAATCCTGATGAAAGCCCACTGGAGGTTCTCTTCTCCCCTCCCTGAAAGGGGAAGCGCTGGGAATACCCGACCCGGAGCCCCTGCCTGTGCAGCGGCCCCGCAGAATTATCTTAAGCAGATCTTCCTTGAATAAACTGGGGTCACTACCCGCGTATCCTGTGAGGTCAGAAGAGGATAGCAGGGTCAGGCTCCTACTTCTAAGCAGTTGCGCTGCCTCTGCCTCCCACCAGGTGGCGCCACGACCCCTAGGCCGCCCCTCCTGGGGCCTCTGGGAACTGTCCATCTACCATGGGACACAGCTAGCCTGGCTAGAGTTACGGCAGCAGAATGGACACAGTTTCTTCCTGCTATGGCAGGTCTCTGGGCTGTGGCAATGGCCGTTTCCCTCCAGGGTCCTAGGTGCAAAGGACACCATAGAGACCAAGCAGCAGCAGCCCACCCAGTGCCTTAGGCTCAATGTGGGGACTCTGCTTGGTGCCAGAGGCAGGTTCAGCTGTCCATCAGTGGGCGGGGCCAGCAGTCCATCGGTGAGAAAGGCCGGCATCACAAGCCAGCCGCTGTCCTGCTGCCGGGGCTGCCGAGGAGGGGCATGGGCCTCAGAAGATCTTGAAGCCCTTTAGGAGGGTGAGGGTGGGCGCCTTGCGCTTGCTCTGGGCACGCGATGACTTCACTGTGACCAGCTTGGCCTGAGCCACGGCGGGCATCTCCTTCAGGCTGACGGTGGACAGCGTGTTGAAAGTGCAGCTGGCCAGCCCGTGCCGGGCCGTGAGCGGCACCTGGTGCACGGGGGCCCTGTCCTCAGCGATGAAGAGGGGCCGGGCCGGGGGGGGGGTCCGCTCCAGCTCCCGCCGCGCTTCCCGCACCGCCTCATGGAACACGTGCTGAACATGCTCGAAGTCCAGGCAGGCGGAGACCTTGAAGAAGAGGCAGCCGAACCTGCTGGCCAGCGCTGTGACCAAATGGGAGGGAGGGGCAGGCAAGGTGGCCAGTCAGAGGGGCCGCAGCTCCTCACTTTTCTCCAGCTCATTTTCACACCAGCATAATGGGATTGTGACATCAGCCTCTCTCGGAGTTGTCAGAACTAAGAAACACGAGTGGCACTGAGTGCTTAGCGCAGTACCTGTTTCAGGTCAGGGCTCAATATGTTGTAGTTGACACACTGAGGAAGGAGGCGGAACCCCGGATAGACCTGCTTGTGACTGAGGTACCCCATCCCAGCCTCCTTGCTCCATCACAGCACTGGCCCCTCAGGCAGGAATGAGCCCCTGTGGTGGTCCTGGCCTGAGAAAGGCAGCTGAAGGGACCACACAGGTGACTCAGGAAGCCTGCAGCAGGCAGAGCTTTTGGGACTCAAAGGGACAGCTGTCTTCCTGCCCAGGAGACAGCCAGGGAGAGCAGGGGTGATGACATTTCACATGAGCTGGGGACACAAAGAGAAGGGGCAACATCTCTTCCTGCCTGGTCCTGGCCCACTTCTTATGATGACCGGAAGGAACATCTGAGGTTGGGAAGGTTCTAGAAGCTTCTGGCCCGAATGCCATGGAATGGAAGTAGGGGAAAGAGCACATGGGCTCTTGAGAGGGAAGAAGTCTGGAGGCCAAAGCCAAAGCTGCTGGGCTGCCCCACCCACCATTCCCAGGGACAACGGCCCAGCCCAGGAGATGACAGAAGACCCCAGGGTGGGCCTTGATGGGTGCAGGCCCTGCTCCCCAGTGACGGGAGCAACAGAGGGAGGAGGTGACCGGGATCCAAGAGGCAGGGGCAGAGCATCTAACCCCCTGCCGCAGAGACACACCCCAGGGCTGTGCCCGGGCAGTTTGCACCTGCCGCTGCTGCCCGAGGAAGCCACCGAGCGCGGGAACTCTTCCTTTGTCACGAGCTTCACCCTGAACTCTGTCCTTTATCCTGCTCTGCTGTGGCCTGGTGAGCTTCTCAGGGCGTGGGCATCGCTGCTCTAACACCATTCCCACCTTGTAGCTTGCAAGACACTCATGGGGCGGGTGTGGGGAAGGACGCTGACTTCAGGGCAGCTAAAACATCCAGTGCGAGTCCTGAGTCGCGAAGACTGGGACAAGACCCAAGAGAGAGGGGGAAGCGTCCTGACTCATCCCTGGGGACCCAATGACACTGCCTCACTCCAACCTTATATTCTCGGTCAGTTGCTCCCAAACCATTCTGAGACCACCCCTTTGGCAGTGAACAGGGACCTGTTGGTTATGTCTCCCTGCTGAAAACAGGCCTATTTGAAGCCTGGTATTCCAAAGCCCTCTCACAGGCCCTGGGATTCCTCAGACCCTGCAGTCGCTTTAATGCCACACACTCTTTCCTTGCTTCAAGATGTCATTCTCCTGGGCCCTGACTGTGGCCTGCTTTGGGAAACCACGACTCCCTTCTCCCACTGCCCACCCAGCCTGTCCTAGACCAAAGGTCCCCTCTTCTGCTAACACCAGTCACTGGAGCTTCAGAGCCTGGGAAAGCAGGGGCAAGGGGCCTGAAAGGGACGGCAGGGGGACAGGACATGGCTTCCAGGGAGAGTCCAGGAGGATTACTCATCCATCGAATGTGGCATCACAGTCTCAGCTGCCTCAGGGCCAGGAGAAGTTGGAGGGAAACCTCGGGGAACAGCGAGGCTGTGGTCAGCCAGGCTGTGGTCACAGGGAGGAGTGGGCCCTACCCCAAAACATTCCAGTTCCTGTCTTGTCGAACACCATGCCGGCCAAGCAACACACGGCTGCAGACTCTGCGGTCATCCACCTTGTGGCCTGGTCCTGACCTCTGGCTCAGGTCCAGCATCTAAGAGCTGCCCTTGGCACCGCCTGGGGGGCTGCACTGGGGTGGAGACAGAGCTGGCTGGACCAGAGTGACCCCCCTGACCCAAGGGCCTCTGGAAGCCTAGCCTTGGAATGGAACGGGCATGGAATCAACTGTTTAGCTGCTGAGATGGGACGGAGGTCACAGTGGCTTGGGCAAGAAAGGGCGAGGCCAGGAGAAACCAGAAACCCACGAGGATGGAAGGAGTGGCTGCTGTTCTGATATTCAGGGTCCAGCCCTGCCCTGCTGGTCTCTGGCTGCTGGGAAGCCCAAGGCCCTTTCTGCTCTCAATGCCTTTACCTAGGTGCAACGTCCTCCAGGCAGCTCCCTAACCCATGGGCACCACTGCGCTCACCTGTACTGGGCCATGTCCAGTTTGTTGCCCAGCAGCAGGGCCGGGTAGCAACGCTGCGTCTCCTTGGCGTGCAGGGCGAGCAGCTCCAGGTAGCTGCTGCTGCCCTCAAAGCTCTGGCGGCTGTCTATGCTGTACATCACCAGGAAGGCATGGGCCCAGTTCAGGTAGCGCTCGCAGTTCTGGGGATGTCCTGCAGTGAGGGGAGAAGCCCTCCAGGTCACAGGCCATGGGATAAAAACCTTCACCTGAGCAGTCACCCCCGCTTGTCCAGGCCGGGTCTCTGTATTGTTCCCCACCCGAGCCCTTTCCAAAGGCACACTTGACCACGGACTTGGCTTGGTGTGAAAGGAGACATTGTCTCATGACCCACCCCCTGCCCTGCCCCAGCCAGCCAGCCAGTCAGAGACTTGGAGACCTTGGCTACTTGGGCACAATGCCAAGGACATGGCACAGCCCCTCCAGGGACCTGTTGTCTCTGGGCACTGCTGGTTTGGGGTCAAGTTCACGCTGCCCTCTTGGCTTCTGTGAAGCCAAGAGGGAGGACGAGGGGGAGATGGCCAAGGGGCTCTCACAGAAGCATCTGTGTCAACAGGCATGCACCTGTCTGACTGCACAGGGCCCAAGACCTGCCACGGGTAACTCCCCAGCCCCCTTCCCATCCTCCTCATTTGGCAGATGGAAGATTTGGGCTCAGGGAAGTCAGTGTCTCATTTCAGACCACACAGCAAGTTGCACTTTTAAAGGGACCCAAACTCCCTGCCCTCCAAGGGGCAGTGGGGAGGTTACCGGGTCTGCAGTGTCCATGACCCTCAGGTGGATGGGCTGGTGGTCCACCGTCTCCTCGGAGCTGTAGGTGTCCTCTGCAACACACACAGACAGGTTGGGCAGGGCAGGCTACTAGACAGGAAGCTGCGACTGAGTCACAACTGGACCCCCGTGCCAACTGGAGGGCCCCTGGGTGCTGCTCTGGGGCCAGCGGAGGTGGATGCAGGAGGACTCTCACCGAGGAGGGGCTGCTGTGCTGCAGGGCTCAGAGCATCACAGGCCACAGCATAAATCCCTGGTGGGCAGGCCAGTGGCCAGTGCCTGGCTCACTGCAGACTCAGGAGTGGCACTGCCCACCACCCTTCCTTCCCAAACCCAAGTCCTTCTGACACCAGGACCTGGTCCATGGGAGACCCTCCAAGGACACCGCCCATCCCGGGGGTGGGGGGGCAGAGACAAGGGAAAAGAGAAGCACATGACATCTTGGACGGAGGGTGGTCGGACCCCAAAGAAAAACTCTAAGAGGGTTTTACAAATAATCCTCAACCGTATGACGAGTTTTAAGCCCCAGATGTGGAACCAAAGCCAACGTTAGCCATTTCTGAGCTGTATGCTTGGACCAAGTCAGCCGCGTCCCCGAGCTCATCAGCAGGCGGCAGCACCTCTGCCCAGCGCGGGCTCCAGGGCGGCCCCGGGCCTGAAGGCGGCGGCCGCGGCCTCTCGCCGGCGTCGGTCCCCGGGAAGGGCCGGTACTGGGGCGGCGGCGGAGGCAGCGGCGGGGGCGGCACCGAGTAGAAACCGCCACCACTGCCACCGCCACCGCCGCGGCGGGAGCCTTCCGCGGGGACCCGGGGTTGCAGACCCAGCGAAGGCTGAAGGAAGGGGGCGGAGGTCCCCGGATAAGGGCCGGGCCGCTGGGGAAGGGGCGGCAGGAAAGCCGGGGAGGGTAGCGGCGGTGGCGGGCAGCCGAAAGGAGAAGGAGGCGGCGGCTGAGGGGGCGGCGGGCCGGGGCGGGCCGGGGAGAAGAAGGGCGGCAGGGCCATGTTCCCGGTGGGCAAGCTCTGAGAAGTGACAGGAATCTCGAGCGGGTCTCCCGGAGCGTCTTCTGGGAGGAAGTGACGTCTTACTACGCGCGACCGCCTGCAACGTGCCTGGGGGAAGCAGGGCGCAGGAATGGACTTGGATTCAACCTGTGATCCTTCCGATTAAAATACTGCGAGGCTGGGCGTGGTGGCGCACGCCTGTAATGCCAGCAGTCGGGAGGCTGAGACAGGAAGATCGCTGCGAGTTCGAGGACAGCCTGAACGCACAGGGAAACCCTGTCCCAAAAACACGAAACGAAACACTTAAACTGCGAGGCAGAAACTGTCCGTTCTAGGTGGCGCTCCCCTACTTAGTGTAGGGAAAACTCACAGATCAGATACTCGCACAAATGTGGACGCGGCATGATGAATATTTGACTTAGGCATTAGAGAAAGTGAGGTTTCACTCAGACTCGAAGGATAACTAGGAGTTAAAAAAGGAGGGGAAGCACAGTTCGCATGGGAAGAGCATTGTGCTAGCAGATACAGATTGGGGTAGGGAACTGAAAAAATGCCAGTGTATACAGAGCACAGAAAACCTGAAACTGGCTCGATTGTATTCTTGAGAGTAAACAATTTTGAGAAGACTGCTGCTGGGGCCTCGTATGGCACACATCTGTAATCCTGGCACTCAAGAGGCCTCCAGGCAGAAAGATCACTAAGAGTTGGAGGCCAGCCTGGACTACATAGTAAGACCCTATCTCAAAAGAAAAAAATTAGTGTAAGAGATCTGTGTCATTGCCCAGGTTCTCTTAATGGCAACATCTTGTAAAACTATTTTTACAACATGTACTATGCCCATCCTTTTGTTCTAACCGACTCTGTTTTGTTTAGCCACATTAGGTTTTATTCTCTCCAAAAAAATAATAAGAATTGTGGGAGAAAAAAAAAAACCCAAAAAGTTTAATTGTTATTAAAAAGAGAGGACAGGAAGGTGGTCTAAGGGATATAACTGCATGTATGTTTGAGTGTGTAGAATGGAAATCCGTATTAGTGAACTTTTGTTGGATGATTGAACGGCACTGTCTGCAATCTCATTGTATGAATGTTCACTTTACATGCTTTAATTTTATAATTTGGACAACTATTTCAAAGATGACAATATGTAACCTATTAACTAGTGATATCTTACTGTATTTTTTTCCTTGAAATTCTGTATTATTTGTACCCTTTTCCTGCTGTTTTTTAAATTTTATTTCCTTTTTTTCTCTTTAAATAAGAAAAGAGAGAGAGAGAATAATAATGGAGTATCTCTCATTTTAAAGGAACAGAAAATCTTCATCCATACCAGGCCTGAACAGAATGCTCAAGCATAAACAGTAGGGGAGAGGAAAGAGGAAGGAAACAAGGAAAGAGCAGAGTGGTCATCTGGGCAGAGGACAGCATATGCAGAAGTCTATGGGCAGCATGGGGTCGAGTGCACACAAGTGAGGAAAGCCAAGTGAGTCTGAAGAAGAAAGAAAGGACCAGGACACAAAAGACCAGGCTCGAGCGCCAGGCTTCTCAAAGGCCTGGCTCATGCTTCATGGGCAAGAGGGTCAGCTAATACCAGCCTCTTTAGAAATGCTGTATCAATACTGGCCAGTTATACAAAATAAAGCTTGTCTTATCTGACATGACTTTAAGAACAGAAGGAATCCTACAGGCGCTAGAGAAAGAATTATTCTGCCTGGAGATCCTGATGTTGTTAGTTCCCAAGGGCCCCACTCGATTCTGCCTTCCTTAAAGTCTCCTTAGACTCAGTTCATATCAATTGCATTGGTTGAGTTTCAAATTTCCAAGTTTCCAGGTTAGAAAGCCATGTATTTTAACTCACTTTATCAACAAAAACACACCTTGTTTTTACTAAAAATGTTCTTCTTCTTGAAAGAGAATAAAATGATGTCCCTGAAGTCAGCTGGGTGCTTCACGTGAGTGTCTTCTGCGCGGTACTGGAGGACCCGAGAAGTCTTGTTGATTAACCAGTAGGGACTAAAGACAGAGAGCACCATGCGGTTGCCAACTCGCCTGACGTGCACCGACAGGTCAACTGTCACTGCTTCTTTGGAGTTAGACGTAAAACACACAAGAAAGAACTCGGGAAGCGTGTCACATATGCGGAAATGACCGGTCCAGTCTCTGCCCAGGTATCTGACCAGAACTAATTCCATGACTTCTCCACTGATTGGGGAATGCAGGACGTCTGCTGTACTGCCTTCTGCCAGCTCATGAGTATCTGCTGTTCCCTAAACACACGCACAAACCAAGTCTGTTTAGCAACATCTTTGAAATACAAAACCTGTATTCTACACAGCGGCTAGACTCTGCAAGAAGCAGGTTTCCTGCCAAGTCTTCCACAGAGTACCATGTTTATATACTGTGCATGCCACAATTACCAAGGACTAAAAAGAAAACACAGACCACATTTACAAAGGCAGGAACTGTCTTTGGCCATTAATAGGCCAGCAGCCAGGAATTTTGAGAAGGAAAAAAAATGCATCCACAACAAGAATCCAAGGCTGGATTCCTTTACTCAGGGACCCTGGCGGCTGGCCGCTAGCACGGCATTACTGAACACGCCACCTGACTGCCTGGTCTTCAGCTCCTCTGCTAGTCACACACCAGGCCTGACAGTCCCCTGCAGGGGGAATAAGGAAAGTGACAGCGGTCCGCTGCTCTAGCAAGCTATGTAAGCAAGGTGAATTATTTTTAAAACGCATACTAACAATACCTAAATCAGGCTCCCTTACTAACACCTTATTATTTTATACTTTTTATTTATAAACTATTCTTCTCTTTATCCACTATTCAGTTGATTTAATTAACTGCATAATTCAGAAATAGTTCATGACTAGGTAACAGAAAATAACAACATAGGTAACCAGTTTTTTTTGTTTTTTGCACCATGCTCGGGCTTGAACTCAAGGTCTCTCACATGCTAAAGCGAACTCTTTACTACAGAGCTATACTCCAAGACCTGATATTCCAGTTTCTGCATCTTAATATAACATAGTATGTACAAACTTTAAAATATTTACCATATACCACTGCTACAAAATGCTGCTTATTATTTCCCAAGACAGTAATTCTGTTATTTTTAGTAGAAACCTTGGACTAAATAATTGTAATATTAACTTTAGAATAAAAACTTTACGTAACCCAGTACTTTGGGAGGCTGAGGCAAGAAGATTACTGTGAGTCTCAGTCCACAGTGAATTCAAGGCCAGCCAGCACTACTAAGTGAGCTACTGACTCATAAATACATAAGTAAAACTTTAAGGTGAAATATTCTCATTAGATTTTCTCCTTTGCAAATAATGAAAATTTTACTTAAATTAATAAAGTAATAATAATGGCTCTTAAATTTATGGCAGATGCAACAGAGAAAGTGGTAAAGAACAAGGAGCCAAACCACACAGGCATAAATCCCAGCTCTTCCACTGACTAGCTGTGAGACTTGGCCGCCTATGTAACCCCTGCATGACTCAGTTTCCCCAGCAGTACAGAGGTTCATTAATATCCACCATAGAAGGATTAAACATGTGAAGTCACAGGACAGTGCCTAACACAAAGCAGATGCTAGTTCCAGTCTTGCTTTCATTAACACTTTTAAAACACTGTAAGTATGGTATATAAAACACTGACTTCAGCTAAAAATACCACGAAATAAACTAGAATTCACTTTGTACAATGCTGGAATCTAAACCAAATACAAGAGACACACCTCCAGTAAGTATCTTAGGGAATAGGGGAGCAGATTCCGCAGTGTGAGAGAAGGGTAGAGGTGAATGATGTACGCCGGGTTCCAATCCTCCCCGTGTGCGCTGATGTGGCTCAACTCGTCAGGCTCGGCAACCGTGTTCACAACTAGCGGCAGGAAGCTGCGCTGCACCGCCGGACACTGCAGCCTGCCTGTTACGGAACTGCTCCTGTGCAGCTCCTCCTTTCAGGGGATGTAGGTGGTCGACTCCTTGTACTGATGCTCTAAGTCCCCAGCCGGCTGGATAAACAACTGAGATCTGCAGAAAAGCAAGCCCATGTGGGCAAAGAGGCTCCTGAGAACCCAGGAGCAACAGCCTCATTCAAACCTCAAGTCAACAATGGTCACTCTATTTTACAGGTAAGGAAACATGGTTCAGGCAGGGTGGAGAATGTGCATAAAATCTCATGGCTAACTCACAGAGGAACGCTCTGCGGGAAAAAACAAAAACCTATGTGAACAAAGGTGACTGAAAAATATTTTCATTCCAAATATAAAGGCTATCCAGTAAATACAGATTTCAGAAAAGTCTAAACCATTAAAAAAGTTGCGTCCATTTGATAAACTCAATATTTATTTTTCTACAGAATAAACCATGTCTTTAAAATAGGTTTTACATGTTTTTAGATAATAATTATATGAAGTTATATTCTTCACTATCTCTAATTCATAAAGGTAAAAACCCCATTCAGTGAATTTTCAAAAATTTAATGTTTTGAAAGAAGTACCCACCTATACGAATCTAAAGGGACATGGAACTCCTCTTCGGGGCTGACTGTTCCAATGCGCTCCAGAAGTTTAACATTCTTAACCAGTTTATAGATAATAAATGGAACAGAGAAGTGGTTTTTAATCTGTTGGACAAAAATACATATAATTAGCTTTAAAAACATAAGTTAAAAGGAAAATCATTAGCTGCATACACTACATAACTAATGTTTTAAACACAATTTTGGAAGATACTTCCCTTAACAATTGAAACTTTAGGATATTTAAAGGCTACATACATATTAGGACTATTAACTATCAGCCTAAAATTCAGATATTCACATAATCTACATATTGTAATACTGTTAATCTATATCACTGTCATCCAAATAGTATTGTTGTTTAAAGATTCTAATTACATTTTCTCCATTATAATTTTTATCAATCAAATGATCAAATCACATGATTAAATAAAAAAGGACAGCAAAAGAATATAAGAAAACCAGTATTACTATCTTTTCTTGACCACAGTATGATATACATTGTATTGTTTCGTTTTTTATCTTACACTGTATTAGGGAGAAATATTCTGTTGCTGATCATATACTAAAACCTAAAATAATACACAGAAAAAGAAAAATGTTTGGTAAAGGCTTACCAGTAGAAAAGGAAAAAAAAATTTTTTTTTATTTTTTGGTACCAGGGATCAAACTCTTAACCTTGTGCCTACCAGGCAAGCACTTGAGCTACTGAGCTAAATCTCTGGCCTGAAAAGGAAATATTTATACAGACTAAGATGCCAAAATTTTTTTTCAGGAGAATAGCTCATTTTAACAGTCCTTGTTACACGCTCAAAAAATATAACCCCAAGTGATATACAAAGAGAATGATGTTATCCTATGTGACAATCAACTGTAATTATAATTTTCATCAATTCTTAAAGAAATACGCAAAAATATTTCATTAATGGTAAACAGAGGAGATACAAAAATGGGCTTTAAATTTAAAAATTTTATTAACCATTTAAAATAAAGAACATTACAAAAGCAAATTAGGGAATAGAAATGACATCATTACTGATGTAATGCTGTGTTGCGATATTCCAAAATGAGTTAAACTGAGAACTGAACAGTATACACTTCACTTTAAAGTCACCTGCAGCGCAGAGCGGAGGGTGATGACTTTATTCCCTTCGGTGGCATCAATCTGTACCAAGACGGAGTCTGAGTAATTGGCATGGGGATTCCGCACATTGTACAACCGCCGTCCAGGTCGGGCAACAGGGACATTGGCAACCTCTGTGTATCCATGTGGTACTAAGGCAGAGGACAAGTGAAAAAAATTCTAAATATTTATTTACTAATATGTTTCCATCAGAATAGTTACCCTGCCAAAACAAAGACAAGAGTATTCTTCTTGTGATTGGAAATAATCACCATGAAATACTTTTCTAAAATACAGGGTTTTAAAAAAGAGAAAAACTATTACTGATACAACATTTTTGACCCTAGATAATTTGAGCAAGTCAGTTTAAATATACGAAAACAAACAAAATGTGACAGATTTCTTATTCTCTCAACTATCCAGCAACAACTTTCTTGTAACAGTACTTAATTATTCTCACTATTTTGGGACTGCTATCATCCCAAAACAAGAAACAAGTATCAACTATTTAATCCAAGTTTTTACAAGTGTTTTTTCCCAAATAAGTATGCAGCAAAATATTTTTCTATATTTTATCAAAACTAAGCCCACAGTGATTCTTAAGGTGCTCCTGAAGTAAAATGCAGCATACCGAAAGTCAGCGTGAAGAAGGAACTCTCCTGACGGCTCAGCACAGACAGCTTCCCTTGAGAGGAAGGTTCCGTGCTGGCATACTCCAGTTCCAGATGCTGACCGGCATCCACACCATAGACATTGCTCTTCCCTGGGGAGCCCATCACTCTCAGGTTACGACTGAGCTGCACCTTCATGGGAACACCTACAGCATTTCTGACCGTAAACGGAGCTCTGTCTTTTAAAGAGTAATCGAAAGTAGAAGCAGTGCCCTCCGAAAAACCCTGAAAAGGAATGTAATGCCATGAGATAGTTACAAAATGTACATTTCTTTCAAACACTTTCCCATGCATACACATTTCTGAAACTAATTTTGATCACAGAAGAATGTATACAGTACATTTCACTCTTAAATTCTACTTGAAATATTCCAAATAAGAGCCACACATACTTTTGCTAAATTGCTGAAAACATTGAGACACGTTTTGGATATTGTTATATTCATTGTGTCTGCTGAAGAAATATAAATTGCCATTTTGGGCTCAGGAATAAAATCATCTCCTGGTATCAAACTTTTATCCTGGATCGGGTTCTTCTTTACCTACAAAGATAAATAACATAAAAATTTAAACAGCCAGTTACTAACAAATCTAAGATAGTCAATAGTGTTGAATTTTCCTAAGCTGGCACTTTATAGTAAGGCTCCTCCAAAGCATCATTTTCAAAGCTATTCAGAGGTTTCCTCTGCTCAGGTGAGGTGAGCGCAGCACAGAGTCTACTCTGGGGAAATGCTTTGAACTCTGTCAGCCACAGAACCTGTTCCATGCATACCTCCCACCCAAGATCCCATCTAATCATCCGGTACTGCCCAGCTAGTAACTATGAGTTGATCAGTAATAAAAGGTGATCCTGAAGTCTGAATCTGTCCTTATTAGAATATCATCTAGAAATAATACTTTCTTGTCTTCTGCTTTTTATTGGTAACATCTATAAATAAGTAATATCAAGCTTTCAACCAGCCCCCAGATTCCAGCTATTGCAATATTCATGGTTTTGTTCTAACAGAGTTGCAAAAGCCACGATTTCTGGTTACTGTCCTTATGCCAGAGAGAGGGAGGCCAGAAATACTAGTTCTACTTCATTTGGAGCACACAGGACACAAGTTAGAATCTTCTTTGTCAGCGTCCACGTGTAACAGCCCCGTGAGGCCGCTCTAGAGAAGTGCTCTGGGACAATCTGCTAATGCCAGCTCACACACTGGGTACTCGAGAAAACCAGGCTCTGCAACCCAGGATTCTGACACACTTGGAAAAATACCAGGAAGAGATAATAAGGAAAGTTCATAAATTAGTGGTGATTCATAAGATTTTTAGTTACACCCTTAAAAAAAATCATTATCTCAAAGAGCTTCATTTATGAAAGCTTCGTTTATCTACCAATACATATTCTATTAGAAATGAAAACTGAGAAAAACTTTAATATTTATCCAAAACTAAGTTAATACAAGACAACATTTTAGTGAAAAGTATTTTTAAAATACAAATAGTGAGATAAAGGACATTAATAAACTTCTTCAGTGCCTGCTTAAAAGACAGGTGGTCTCATCTCTGCTTTGCAGTCTCCTACAGAATCACACTCACGTACTTTCCCGAAAACTCCATCACACATTCATGAGGATGAAAATTAAAATGATATATAATGTCTGAATATACACATAAAAACATTTTCTATCTTACGCATACAATAAAAGGGCTCCACAGGTTCTGGACTACATCTTGACAAGAACCAAATTAAAGAACATCAATGAACACGTGCAGTGCCACTCCATACAGAGATGCTTTACTGTGTCCTTACATCAAGCTTTAAGTTCCATTGTTTCTTCCCCTCTATTCGCTCGATCAATGGCTCCCACACAGCATGAATCTCATTGTAATAGTGAACCTGGCACAGAATTATAAAAGGTCAGTTTTCAACCTTAATTATGCAATTCTGGAACAAGCAGGAAAACAAGTAATACGATACAGTAATAGCCGTTCAAAACCACTTGCCTAAAGACACAAAAAAGTACCTAAAAAGAATGTATTTCCCTTTATCCCTTTATTTCTTGTCATAAATCATTTAGCACAAGACTTCTTAAAAACAGTTACCACATATACAGTTACACAGCCACAAACTGAATGTCAGCATATGTATCTATTCATATATATCATCTAATTCAATCATGCACAAACAAACTATAAGAGAACAAAACAAACAGGCAACAACAGAACCTGAATCTTAACCCCACAGTGTTTTAGGCAGCTGCCCTTGGGGTACTCCACCATGTCTCCATACCTGCAGTGTCACATCAGCAGTAGCAGCCAACAGGGAAGTCCAATTCTTAATATTTCCTGAAAACTTGGACTCTGCCAATAGTAAAGGCACAGTTCGGTGCCCAAGGCCACATTCTAGAGTGACTTGGACCGATTCCACAGCAACAGCACAGTTTTCCTCTATCAGTGGATGATCCATCGCTCTGAAACTTTCTGTTGCTTCGGTTGCCATGTCAACACCAAGAAACCAAGAATTATAATCATCAATAGACTTGATATCCCAGAGACTTTCCATTTCCTTAGATGTGTCTCTCGATTCATCCTCTTTCATCTTTGGAGACATGGCAGCCATTATTGTCATCACAGTATTCAGAATGATGGGTGAAATCTTTCAGAAGCAAAGCAGAGAAAAAATCTTGAAAAAATTCTTTCCCAGATGAGAATTGAAACACACATGTTAAAGCCTTTAAAAAGTAACAAGTTAAAATTTACCTGGTTATTCAGCTCCTAGCTAATGAAAATATGGATTAAGGCGTGTGTCTCTGTGTAACGCCACGTCCTGCTCACAGAACCTGAAGCAATTAATGCTGCGCAGCAAGAGTCAAAACTAACCACCAAGCTGAACTCACAGCATGGCATCAACCAAAAGCGCAGAACTCCAACCAGCTAAGTTCACTACGTCAAGACACCTGAACTGAACAGAGAGGCATAGCAGTATCTCCCTCTGTCTTATAGAAAGGAGAAGGCTGAAATCACTCATGGATCCCACTTGGCTCAACCAAGATCCCTGAACTTTGCTTCTGATATCTCTGGGTAGAGCCTCTGCTCACTTTCTCATTCCTGCACTGCGCTTTAGTTCTGACACTGAGGACATCTTTGTCTTATTTGTTTTTCAATGTCTTAATTTAGTCTTGTGGTGCTGGGGACCAAGCTCCAGGTCAAGCCACGTGCAAGGCAAGCACTCTACCTGAGCTACCGCTAGTGGCCAAGTGCTGAAGGTATTTTTTGTATCCAGTCAGCACTCTGTCCTCCTATCCTTCAAACTGTCACCAGCAGAGTTTCTTTAACCCTGACTCCATGCATATCACTCCTATGCTTAAAATCTTCACTGAGCTCCGTAACTTTCAGAATGAAATTCAAACGCTCTTTGGCTTGGTGCACAGCACTCTTTGTGAGCTAGTTCCTAGCCTATCTGCTAGCAAGGGTTCTATAAAGTTTGAGAAATACTCAGTTAAATAATTTAAAAGGATTCCTTTACTGTTAACTTCTCACAACCCTTTCTTCACTAACACACTAAACACATACAACTGCTTCATCACAAAGAGGATCTGATGTACACCACATTCCTGACCTACTTGCCTGCCAACCGACTGCTTTCTTTCTCCTTGTCTTATTAATGTTATCTGTAACTAACATCCCAGTCCTATGACTCAAACACACCGCTGAATGCAGCCATGGGGACGATCCTTCTAAGTTCTTCAAAAACATTCTCCAACCTTTGCCTCTGTGCAGACAGCAAATTCAGTCTGGAAAACCTTCCCCTTCCTCTCCATCTATCTAACTTACACCAACTTGCAGTCCTTAGTCCAAGATGTGTCCCTTTCAGACAACTTTTCTTGATATCCTAGTCTGAACCGCAGCCCCCTTGTTCATGCTGCCAGCAGCTTCTGTGCACGCCTCTAGCATTCGAAGTTACAATCACCGATCTACTGCTCTTCCCCTGGTCATTAAGTTTGTTGAAAGCAGAGACCATGTACTGCCAATGTCATACACAGGGTGTGTTTTTAAGTATAGAAGGAGATCAAAAATGATTTATACAAAGAAAAGAAGTCTCCATAACACTTACCCTAATGTCTTAGAGCAAACACAAGCAAATGCATTTTTATTATGCTACATCATTTAAAAAAAAAGTAAATTCATGAGAAAAACACAATCTAAGCCTTTCTAGTGTTTTTGTTTGTTGCGTGCTTGCTTTTTTTTTTTTTTTTTTTGTCTTTCTCATTTTTATCGGCACCAGGGATTGAACTCACAACTGCCTGCTTGCAAGGCAGGCTCTTATGCCACGGAGCTAAATTCCCAGCCCCACGTGCTTGCTTTTTTCAAAACAGGATCTTGCTTAGTTCAAGCTGCATTTGAATTCACTATGTACTCCAAGCTGGTCTCAAACTCATGGCACTTTTCTTGCTTCAGGCTCCTGAGTGCTGGGATTGCAGGCATGTGCCACCACACCTGGTTTTACCCAGTACTGTTTTAAACTGAAAAAAACCTGCGTTGTTATTTAAAATGGTTCAAATGATATTAGTTTAAGTATTAATCCAATCATACTGGTCTCTGACCTACAAAAGTAAAGCTAGTATCATTTATGCATCACTAGAATTAACTGTCTCATCTTTGCATCTTTCAAAAGAGAGCAAACTAGATTTGAGAAAGTATCATGTGCTCCCTATTTACAATGGGGAATGAAGTCCTACTGAAAGAATTTTGAATGACACTGGAAAATAGATTGTTCTTTAATATTTTAAATGTAAAAGATCTTTTAAAAAGCAAACCCCAGTGATTTCCAGCATACATCTGTCACCACAAATATAAGCTAAGTATCTAATCACATACTTATCAGGCCAAATCAAACTATACATTAATAAAAGCCTAAAAATAATGTCTCCATCCTTTCTTCGTTTCTCTATCTCTTCTCTCCCCTCTGACACATACACCACACACAAATGCAAATAAAACAGAGAAAACTACTCCTGCCAGGTATAGGTATTAAAAAAGTAGTCTCTTAAAGAAAACAGAATAAGCACTTAAAATGTATTTTAACCCAGAGGCAATCTGATTACCAAATATGTGACTTACAGCAATGCTGAGACCAAAGACACTATTTCAAGAATTTACACACAAAGAATCTGTCAGGCACCAACCTTAATTATAAATTCTTTAACCATAATATTGATATTCTGTTTTCCCGAGGCCCAGGTACATTTTTCCATAGATAAAGAGCATGGCTGCAAGACCTAGACAAGTAAATGAAAAGTCACATTTTCATTAATGTTTACATAACATGCACTTACACAAACCATGTCTCACTCCACTGAGATTCTGAACTATAAACTACTATTAAAAATTACATTAGCTAAGACACTCTTGTGAAGGTTCTTCTGAATTACGACAAGTCCATGTATATTGTTAAAGGACTTCAATCAGTTCTGATGAAGTTCTTCATTCCAAATGCTGATGTAAAGACACACATTTACTATCAGAAATTTAAAGTGTTTCTTTTTCCAAACATATTTTTTCAGTGACGCACTCTGTAAAATATAATTATGAGGTATCTACAAAATGAGCTGATGACTAGAGCAGGGGTTAGGGTAAATGACCAGTTTCCAGATGATTATCCAGTTAGTCCCGAGGAACACAGAAGTTCTTTGTCATGTGACTCCACCTGAGTTTTTTTTAATCTGAGCTTAAACATTTATTTTTCTCTCATTCGATATACTTAGTGAACAAAAGAAATAGCTGAAAAACACTGATCTGAACTAAAATTCAACAGAAGATCATGAAAAGAGGACTAGTCTGGAGGCAGCCCCTAGTTGTTTCCCTAGCAGCCACAACTCGCCAGGTAACACTGGCAGAACTTGACCTCTCTGCCTGCAAACCAGAGGTTGTACTAAATAATCACTTAAATCCTGGACAGCACTCAGGCTCTGAGATTCTCGGACTCAGCTATTTCTGTCATTCTTCAGTTGAGGGCCCAAGGCAGTGCTTACTGTGGTGATGGTTTGCCCCCTCTTCTCTCTGAGGAAAGGACAAGCGAGCACTCTCAGGTCTTTGATGGATGCCTCCGTCACCTGCTCCAGCCCAGATGCGGACACACAGAGCTTACACTGGAAGGAGGCCGACAGCGCAGGAGCGTCCGCCCTGCTCAGGCTGGCCACAAACACCACTTCCGGGTCTGTGATCTTGGCCTTCAAGGTCATGTTTCGTCTTGCAGAATCATCTGGAGAAACAAAAACGGGGACCAGAAAATTTTTAAAGTAAATCTTCCTATGGCTACAATATTATCAACAGGCTGTTAAACTGTTCTCAGTATTTTTCCTATAATGGGTATAGTGAAAGCACTAATTTTGAGTTGGTTAATTAATACTAATAATGAAATGATTATTTAGTAAGTGGTAATTATGCAAAAAGATGCAATCCAAAAACTGCCCAAAACAGATCATTCCCATTTTGATCTTTGATATTTTGGGGAACAAAGCTGTTTGGAAGTTCTTCTGGTCAGAGTCAAGGCAGGCACTTGTATACATACATGAGAATGTGTGATTCTATGACACAGGGGCCAAGAGGAGGAAAACAGAGAGAGAAATAACAGGAAGAAAAAGAGACATCCTGATAAAGATGTTAAACTATTCTTATTTTTTACTTTGGCTTTACCCCAAGGATCAGAGTCAAGAGTCATATTATCTATACTATAAATATGTTCAAAATATAAATGAATGCAGAGATATCAGTATGATTACTATTTAACAAACATTTAAAGTAAGTAAATGGAAAAATAACATTCTGATCTTGCCAGTGTTAGTTTCCAACATACTGGCTTAGGCATTGCAGAGAAAACGCCTGACCTTAAGTAATAATAATTTAACAAGAAAATCACCGATTGGTATAAAGGTGATGGGATATAAAATACAGGGCAGGGCTCAATGTGGATTCAGCATATTCCCAGGAAAGAGTTAAAGGTGACATCTAAGGGAACCCTGCTAGCTCCTGCAACAGCCTCACCTTCTTCTATCTTTTCAACTGTTCCTCAACATGATACAGTTCTTCAAAGTATTTTCCTGGACTAAATGACCCACCTATAAAATAGCCCTCCAACCACTTACCCCAATTAACTTCCTTTCCAGATGAGTATAGAATGTGAGTGACATGACAAGTCCCAGAGCAGAGTCCCTGCCCCTAATATGCTTCTACTATATACTTCTCACTTAAAAACATTTACTAAGATGTTTCTGTAAAGTATGTTTAAACCTAAAAGCCTAATTTTATTTTCTCAAACCCAATATGTCTCTTTCTTGCTGTTTGTAATTTGTGTTAAAATATACAACAAGCTGTCATCTAAGACAGATACAGTCTGCTAACCTTTTTCTGTCTTGACTTTCCCCATGGTAATGTGTCTTGATGGCATTTGTATTTCCTTCGCCGTATTTTCTGGGCTCTGAGGCACAGCTTTGATGAAGAAATCTGCCACAGTCATCAAAAACTCCACACTGGCACACACATACAGCTTGTCAAGAACAGCATCAATTAGACTTGTGTTTTTGTCTTGTTTGTAATGAATATCAATCATAGAACTGCTGCTATCTTGGTCATTCTTTCTGTCAATCATTCTGAAAAAAATACACACATATCACTCATTATTTTATCTCCCACTAAAAATAAAAATTATGAAAGTTTTCCTATGTATTTTAAGAATTCTTTCATCAATTAGTTTTTATCTGAACATAAAATAGGACAGTGTTAACTGGATATAATAAACCAACTAGTAACCAAAACATGTTTCCCCATTTCCCAAACAAGGTGCATGAGATTAAGCAATTATATTTTATAATCACAATTTAATACTAAAGAAATATTATTAGAAATGACTTGAGCAAATTTCAAAATGTATAAATGCAGTCCCAATATTTCACTAAATAAAAGAATTCATCTTCCTAAAAGAATTTATCTGCAAAAATCATCCTATACATTTGAATTCCAAAGGTATTTCATGCAACTCAAATCAGCACACGTTTATCAAGGGTCTGCAGACTTCCGGGAGAACATGGCGGACAGATAACAGCAACTACTGGAGGCTCTCTGAAAAACTAGGCTCAGAAGCCAGGAATGGTGCGGACTAAAGAGACATAAGCAGGTGGAGTTATGCTCTGCTGACTCAGGAACGAACTGGGCTGAGAGAAACCAACTTGGAATGCAGTCCTGGTGCTAAAACAGGAACAGAAAAGCCTCGGTGCGGAGGCTGGACCCCGCGCCATTGGAAGCCACGATTTGGGTTTCCCGCCGCGCGGTGGCTGGCTGCCTCTACATCGGCTTGGCAAGGAGAGAGACGCGCGGAAGCTCTGAGAACGGGAGTCTGTGAACGGAGTTGAAAACAGAACGGGCAGGGAGGCGTGTACTGACTTGTGGCGAGGTGAGTGAGAGAAACTGACACTCCACCACAGTTTGACTCCAGCGGAGGATTTTCTGGGCCCGAGCAGTCCTACGGGAGCAGGGCGTGGTGGTGACTCCAACCACACATTCCCCTCGCGGGCGGGATTGGTGAACAGTGCCTGGCCTGCGTGATGCTGCCGGCGGACCCAGTAGGCTGGCCCAACCCAGATCCCAGAGCCTGACGGTGGCCGGGAGGGGAGACGTGTAGGCTGCCTGGTCCGTAACTCCCTGGTGCCCAGCGGTGAGCGGGAACACCTAGCCAGCACAATTCGATCAGGCTGTGGCTGACAGGGAGGGAAGTTGGGCCTCCTATGTAAGCTTGCATATATATAAGGAACAGAGAACATGGGAAAAGGCAGCAACAAGAAAGGCTCCTCGGCCCCCAATTCTTAGAAACAGGCAATAGCGGACAGCGCACCAATAGACATTAAGCGCCATATAGAGAGCCTCATAGACCAATTCAGGAATGAAGTTATCAATGACCTGAAGCTAGAAGTATGCAGAATAGTTAGAGAAATGCTAAGCACCACGCAGGAAAAAACAGATGGTGGAATGGAAGAACAGAAAAAGAGGGGAGAATTGTTTGATGAAGAAAACAGAAAGCACAGAGTACGTGAAGCAGGTTCAAAGGGACTACCAAGAAATTAAGAAGTCTATCGAAGACTGGCATAACAGCTTGAAAGAAACTAAGGACAGACTATCTGAACTGGAGGGCAGACTTGTAATATGGGAGAATGAAATGGAAAACTTCTTAAAAATAACAAAGAAACAAACAGCAATAATACAAAGACAAGAAGATGATAAGAGGATCCATAACTTAAGGATCAAGAACATAAAAGAAGAAGTAGGAACACAAACAAGTGAACTTCAAAAGCTACTCACAGAAATAATCCAGGAGAATTTTCCTAATTTAGCAAAAGGTAAAGATACTCAGATGTATGAGGCATACAGGACCCCAGCTACCTACAACCCAAACAGAGCAACACCCAGGAATATAATAATAAAAATTCCAGAAATTCAATACAAGAACAGAATATTAAAAGCTGTCAGAGACAAGAAACAGACCACTTACAAGGGAGCACCCATCAGAATTACAGCAGATTTCTCTGCACAAACCATCAAATCACGAAGAGCGTGGGGGGAAATAATTCAAGCTTTGAAAGATAATAATCTCTAGCCGAGATTGAGATATCCTGCACAACCGTCCCTGGAAATTGATGGAAAAACAAGGTGCTTCCAGGATAAAGAGGAACTGGGGGAATTTGCAACCACCAATTCAACTCTACAGAGAGTATTGCAGGATATTCTAAAAAAAGAAAAATACAAAGAATCCAGAAATAGTGGCGGGGAGGCCACAACGAATGGAGCAGAGAACAAAATGAGGAAGACAAACTGACAGCTACTAACAGAATAACAGCTCAACAGAAATGAGGCAGAGAAGATTGGATGATAGGAACAGCTATTTTGGAGAAAATGACATCTTAATAGGTAATTCTGATTTAGCATCATCTTGTTTTGAAGTCTCATCTAGCCTTTGTCCTTCTGTCTCCAATGGTCTAAATAGGTTGTATCTTATTGGATTTTATTATGTATGATAGTATAAGCAAAAACCTTTTAAAGACAAGGAGATTATACAGAAACCATTGTTCATTTTCTGTTAGTCGATTCTAAATACTCTGTAATGCTGTCATTCTCTTAAATGGTTTTACATTGTTTTGATATACTTAATGCTACAGTATACGAAGTTGTGCTCAAAGATTTCAAGGAAAGAGACAATATGGTAACTACTTTTAGGTCAGGATTATCTGGTGGTGAAACACTATTCTGCTTAAATGGCTAGGTTTTGATCGGCGCTGTTTCCTTGTTATGCCCTCTTTTATCTCAATCTCCACTCCATTATTTACTTTTTTATTTTTATCCTTTTAATTTAAGGAAAAAAAAGAGCAGGATATATTATAGTAACCCACTTTGACTTTCCATTACCTCGATTTAAAGCCCTGTATTACTCTCACCATCTGGTTTTTAACTGATGTTCCCCTATTCTGTTTTGCTGGATAGTATCAGGTTTGAAAGTTTAGGCATCAGCGGTGAAGATAATGAGATTCATTATAATGCCCATTCTCATTGACTGTTATCTACTTTTGAAGACCTACAATGTCTCCAATGTTTTGGTTTTGTCGGTTTTTTTCTTTACTGTTTTGTTCAATTGTATTATAACTAACGATATAGGCAATTCTATTAGAGATAACGGGAGGCATTATGGTAACCATTGTTGATCACCTTGTATTATGTTTTTACATTATCTATTATGTCCACCCTTTTGACTTGACCGATTCTGTTCTGTTATGTCACATTTGGTTTTACTCTCTTCCAAAAAAGTAATAAGAACCATGGGAGCAATGAAACCCAAAATGTGTAATAGTCATTGTACAAAAGAGAGGAAAAGAAAGTGCTCTAAACTATATAACTGCATGTATATTTAAGTGTATAAGATAGAAAATGATATCACAGAGTTTTATTGGATCATTGAACAGAACTGTTTGCAGTATCATTGATGGAATGTCCACTTTACAAGCTTTAATTTTGTGACTTGAACAATTATTTCTAAGATGACAATATGTAATCCATTAACTAGTGATTTCCTACTGTTCATTTTTTTTTCTGTAAATCTGTATAACTTGTACCCTTTCTCTGCTTTTTTTTCTTTTCTCCTTAAATAAAATTTAAAAAAAAAAAGGGTCTGCAATGACAGTTCCTATGCAGCTCCACATGTAATGTAAAGACCAGGCTACCTAACAGATTTCGACATTTATCACCCCATCTAGAGAGCTGCGGACAGTTCCCTCGACGTAAAATTCCCGTAGGAGAAAAACTGCTGCATGGCCACGCTACTCATTTATTTCTCCAGGAAATACGGGGTTTAGCACTATCCAATACGTACTCAATAGAATACAAGAGTAAGTAGCAACACAGCTTTTCTCCAAAGAAAACCAGTAAGTAAAAAATAGTACATGTCTCATTATTTCAAAAAGGAATAAAAAATTATTAGGCTACTGAAGTTACACGTTTCTAACTTCACAGTAGGCTGATTCTGTCAAAAATGTGTTGATAATGTGATTATGCTTGGGATTCTACTCCTATTAAAAGTGACAGAAATTTTGTAGAAATGTTTTAAAAGACAGACAAAATAAGACAAAGGAAAAAGTCATAACTTTAAGGATTTTTAAAACATGATTCTGGTGAATGGAGATAATTTGAAAAAATATATCACCACATATTTAACTACTGAAACTCACATTGTGGTAGTTCCATTTTTAAGACAGTACTCCAATTTATTAATAAACTTTCATTTAATATAACCATCCCAGCAGCTGAATCTGATATTAGCATTACTTCTTGATGCAATTCAGATTAAAGGTCTGACCAAAAAGACACAAATATTTTTTGAAGAACCCAAGCACAGCAAAGCCTGCAGTGATGCCAGGTTCAGGGTTAGCCGTGAGTGGCATCCAGCACCCTGCGAACTGACAGACCTGGACGTGGCTCTCTCGATGCCTTATCTGAGGTCATCAAGCGTGCATGTCTTCAGCTTAAGGCTGACATTCACTGAGCCATCCTTGAACATCTTCCCTGCAGAGGCCATCAGGTACAGTCTGAGCTCACCGAGACGAAAACTATCATTACGAAATGCAAGTTTGGACTCCTGTGGTACATTTTTCAAACAAAAGAATCAATTAGCTTTAAAAATCATGTAATATTATTAAACATATTTAACCCAGAGCTAAAACACAAATCAATCTCATAAATTTTCAAAGCACAGGTGGGAAAACACAGAAATGGAACAGTTACGCATTGTCTATGAGTACATACGTACATACAAATAAATGCGTATGTGTCCTGATCCTCAACAATAGTTAATATATTAAAAGTAACCTGATATAGTTTGAAGTAAGTGTGACTAATTAGCAAATAGTTTTATCAGATAATATGCAATTCAGCTAATAAACATTAATGAGCTCTTCTGTAAACAACAGTGATAAGAACTAGGGACTTCATAAGAAAAAATAAGCCTTACTGTTGATCTCAGTGATTTTACACCTTAGTTGAAAGAATAAACTAGAAGTACATTAAAAATAACAGTCCAACGAGATGCTACAAGTTGTACATAACTACATACCTTGCGATATATATTAATTTTTATTAATATTTATTAGCATCCGAACTTCCACAAAGCATATAAAGTAGTTAGATAAAAAAGTACAAACAGTAAAAACTCGGAGAGGTAAAATTAATTACTGTAGGCTGCAGGTTAAGAACATAACTGTGTGGTGGAGAATGAGGAAGACCAGATAAAGGGAAAGATGTCCACACGGGGAAAGCGTGAGCATGTGAGGCACTCTCAGGGCACAGGGCACCTGCCCTCCTTCCCTGGAAATGAGACCTAGCCAAAAAATAATCAGCCTTGGAAACCAGAGATGAAAAATGCCAGCCCCAACAGCCTATCTGTCCCTTACCTGCCATCACTACACTCTTGCTGCTCTTTAAGGGGGGTAAAGTGAGGATATGTGGATTAGGATGACAATTTTGGTCTCCAGTTTTCAAGGTGTATTATCTTCCAGTTGGGTCTTACATGGGGGGAAAACTATAAGCTTGAACATTCTAGTTAAACAACATAGGGAATGAGGATAGAAGGAAACATGGATGCCTTAGGGCTCAAATGATGATCTGCACTTTCAGTTCTAGAAATGGGGGCCTCAGTCTTCATTCCACCATAACGTAAGTCCACATACTCCAGGTAAGCCCAGATTTTACAAAGAACAGACCTGACCCAACTGATCAACCAACAACCTTATCAGCCACAGTGGCTCACTAGACACCATGGCTTTGTGAATAGCACCAATGACCTGCAGTCAGATACAGTGGTTAGAAGGCCACAATTCCTTTCATTCCAGGTAGGAGACTGCATGTAAGTAGGTTAAAATGACATTACTGCCAGTAAGCTTTGAATGCCTTCACCTTATGAAGAGAGAACTATTTTGCAATTTTTGTTCTTTAACTATTGACAGAAATGACCCGAGTCACAACTAGTGATCACAAGACACTACCTTTCCTAATATGGCTCCTGATGTAGACAACTTGGAGACCCATTGTTTCCTAAGGGGACACTCACACACTGTAAGACAGAACCCCTGTAAGGAGAACGGGAAGTTATAAGTGGCCACTGGAGATATACTTATGACACTTGGACATTGCACCAATGTCTAAGACAAATCAAACAAAGCCACTGCAGTACAAGTGTGAGCTGAGGAAGAGTCTTGCACAACAAGCAGCAGTGAAAACAGACAGGAAAGGACAATGTACACTGACAAGAAAAGCTTGACGGTACTCAGTGTCTAAAAGAATACAAAAAGTAAACAAGGAAAGAAGTAAAAGAAGAGATGAAAATTTGAAGGCTGAGGAACCAACAGATAGTAGTCCTTAGATGAAATCAAGGTTCTTTTAACTGCTCCTTTCCTGTAAGGACATTCTCTGATGGTTTCACGCAGACTGGACAGCAGAAATTAAGACAGCTCACTGCATAAATCATGGACACTAAACCAAAGTTCAACAGTAACAACGTACAAATAGTATACTGCTTTAATCTTAGAAAACAGTATGAAATCAGTATATGAAAATGCACATTAACAGATGTAATACCTAAAAACTCATAGATTTATGTGAATTACATATGCACAATAGGTATTAACATATGGCATAATTGATAGAATAAAAATATTATAGGACAGAATATAATTAAAAAAAACAGCCTTCAAAAACACCACTGAAACATTAGCGTCTACCATTATAGAATTAGACTTTGGTTCTTAAATTTATTAATAGTATTATTAATACAAATTCACTATATATAACATTCATTTTATAGAAACACAATCACTGTTTACATTCATAGACAATCATGAATTTCAGAATAATTGTCCAAAGCTCTAAAGCCATTAAATTATTCTTAAATAGGTATCTACACATATGTATTTAGCTATGTCATAAAATGGAACATATAATTAATTGCACATATAAAAATCCTCTATTAGTGCAGATCAAAACACACTTTGGTGTCCATGTTAGCTAGAAAGAACTGGTATACCTTGGCCTACTGAGATTAAAAATAGAAATCCAGAGAAGACCGGCAGCAGAATCAGCACATGCACATGTGGCACAGGACAACCAACACTGGCAGATACCTTAACACTTCCTAATGAATACTTAAGTGACAAAACGTTAGTGTTTTCTTTTAATTTTAAAGAGAGTAAAACAGAACAGTAAAATGAAACAAAACAAAACAAAACAGTGACAGGACAGTAGGAAATCCACTATTGTTACTATACTGCACATTGTTATCCCCTAACAGCTGCTCAGACTACCGGCCCCAGGCTGCTTCCCTACTTTAGCTATTGTTCTCTGAGCCCGTGTGGCATCCAGCTGCTTGAGGGGTTGGCAGAGAGGCCTGGGGATGGCTTCCTTGTTGCTTCTCCTCAGCAGGCAGGCAGGCAACTATTCTTAAAACAAATACCAAGAGCAACAATGCATCCCCACCAGACACTTTACTACATACCTGACTGACGTCACTGTTATAAAGGATAATGGACAGAGATGCAAAATGAAAGTCAAATTGGAGTGTGACGGTCTGGTCCAAAGAAGTCTGTCAAATCTTCTTGTTCTCATGGTTTAAACATGAAAATTAAAATTATAAAGATTTTAAGTAAGCACATTATTTCATACATATTTTAAAAGCTGAGATAATAATTTGCTGTACTAAATTTATGTTATTCCTTCCAGTACTCTTTAAATCATATTATGTGACAGTATATAAAAGCAGCAATGATTACCTTATATTTAGTACAGGGCAAAGTGGCAAAGGGGAGACTAAACAGTATTTCAAGGCAGTTTTAACAGTTCTTCAGTGTAAGATCACTTGTTATCATTTTTCATATCAAGGCATTTTCACCTGCCTGTTTCCAACCATCCTCAAGAGGTTACGAGACAGAAGGCACAGAAAGCCGGAACATGTGGGTCCAGGTTAGGCAGTAAAAGCTTTGCTGAAGAGCACAAGTCTTACTACCTTTAAATACCCACACTGCTCACCTCTGCCTTCAGAAAGTATAGGATATAACTCAGCGGTAGCATCAGAGCTCAAATATGATGGAAGCTGGGGGGAAACTTAGGAATTTTGAGATGAGAGAGACTTCAAGAAAAATTTAGTCTTTTTTCTCATCTTTAGACAGGACAGACAAAGCCTGCCTTCAGTTGCAAAGAGACTCAATGATTCTCTCAGAGACTGTTTCTCTCTATTGGTTACAGTATAGGAGCTTCTTATCTTACAAATTCTACAAAAGGAAGCACTCCATAATTTTAACCAGGTAGGTTTCTCCAAACTGGAAAGTCTTTTTTTCTCCACTTTTCCTAAAAATAATTTACATTCCAATCTTCACCACCTTTGCAATCTTCACCTCTGTGGCTCGCATCTGAACTCAAATTTTCCCAAGTTCCACATGAACATCAGTGAGAATGGAAAACAAATCTGATCACAGGCGGATCTAACGAGATCATTAACCAAAAAGCATGCCTGTCATGTATGCTCTGTTCATGTCTACACAGCTCCTGTCTGAGACACTCTGCTCCCCCAGCACTTTAGAAGGCAGTATAAAGCCAAATGAAGGAGAACGTGTTGGCCTCACCAAGCTATGCAATACAAGTAACTATCTACTTAGACCAGAAACCTGTTCTGCAAAATGTTCCCATCATCTGTGGTATCCCTAATTCCAAAACATGTCAGTCCACCTATATAAGCAGTGTTAGTATGGTATTATTTCTTGGCAGTTTTACCAATTAAACTGGGATGATCTGAGAGCATTTGCAAGCACATACATAACCGCCCAGCACCATTTATTACAAAAGCAAAGGGTACTTCCTCTTTTCAGCATGGAAATAGTAACCTATTTGCATTCTAATAAAACATCTGGTGTTCATTCTAATGACTTCAAAAAACTATATTTGATAGAATCTGTTTAAGCAAGTAAAAGAAACTTTTATTCTACAACAACTATCATTTAAAAATGGCTGAATTTAAAAGGTTCAGTGCTTTTTTTTTTTTGTCTTTTTCCTGTTTATCGGTACCGGGGATCGAACTCACGACTGCCTGCTTTCAAGGCAGGCGCTTATGCTGCTGAGCTAAACCCCCAGCCCGGTTCAGTGCTTTCTGAAAGTTCAGTTTAATAATATGAAACAGAGCTGAAGTTCATATGACTGTATCCTTCTCCACATCAGGTAAGTAAAGCTTCTTTCTCAGGGTTCAGTCACCCACGGGTGGTGACACCACACCAAGTCCCTTTTCTCTCCCAAGGACTTTGGGACCAGGCCACACTGCTTGCCTACTGACTTCCTCTCGGTGTGCACTGCCTGCAAATGATCCCAAATTCAGTGCCTGGGGAATTCTGCAAATGCAGCTTTCACAAGTCAGGGCAAACACGGATCATGTGGCAAGAATGAGGCTCATCCTCTCGTCACAGATGACGGGCAGATCCCCTCCCCCTGGGAGTTTCCAGAGGCAGCTGCCACAGGCCCTCCCCAGTACACTGCCCAACAAGGAATGCAAAATTAAAGGGCACTCAGTATAAAGAGGGTACCGACAACAATGTTTCAGTCATCAAGCAAGCATCTTCATCTATTTCTACCTCTCAGGTAGTCTGGTCCACTTGGAATATCTTTCCTCACTCTCACAGCCTCCTGAGCAGACAGTGCAGGGCTTGGCTGTGGAGAAGCTTCCCCAAGATTTTCCAGCAAAATTTTCATTAGAACTGTTAGGTCATCTTCACTGAGAGCAACCTGGAAACAGGCAATAACTGTCAATATAAAGTAATAAAAAATCCAGAATATCATACATACATACATACATACATACATACATAATTAAGTTTAACCAACTGTTTGCATCTTTTTAAAAATAAAGATGGGGTGAGATTGTAGCTCACTGACAGAGTGTTTGCCTAGCATGTGCAACCCGTGTTCAATCCCCAGCACTGCAAAAATAAAAAGAGAGAGAAACAGAGATGGTGATGGACAGACTGGGAGTTGGGAGGAGGAGTGGAGAGAAGATTGCCACCTGTCCAGTGTGAGACACCTCTCCTGGGAGGCACCCTCTGCTCTGCCCATAGCCAGGCCCTGCCTCACCACCATGCTGCCTGGCCTCCGCCTAGCTGTCCCTTTCACAGGCCTGAACTCACTTCCAAGATCCCACCTTCTCACGCCCACTCCATCTCTCTTCCAGGCCCCATCTGCTCCTCCTCCTACGGTATTCACTCTGCTCCAACAAGTTCAACACCAGATGGTACAGTTTGATTTCTAGTCTCCAACAGAAAATAAGATTTTCTCCTGTTCTGTAGCTCTGTTCACACAGTACATATGCACCTGGACATACATAGACTATCTTAACGTATCAAAAATAATACCTTTTACAATAACAACGAACATAACTACAAAAGATTTTCTAAAACCAAAACACACACTAGGAAGGTAGCATCTTTTCATCTTTTAACTTTACAAAAGAGTATTTTATATTTATAAAAATACAAAACAGCAAGGCTTCGGACTCAAGTAGATCTGATTGCAGCACCCTAACACTTTCAAGCTGGGATGCTGGCCGGGTTTTCTTAGCTTTCTTACATCAAGTCTGTTAGTCTTAAAACAAGAATAGTAGTATCTTCCTTACACAGTGTTGCAGAACAACACACTTGCTACTGGCTATTAAAGTCTATTAAATCAGTACTTTCTTATTCTATCTTTTGTAAATTTCACTTCCAAACACCAGAATCGTAAAACTTTGTTTTCAGAACTTACACATGGTCTCACACCAACACGTACACGTGCACAGTTAACTTCCGGATGCGACGGTAACCTGTGTCCCCTAAATTAGATCCCTTCAGCCTGCAACACTGCCTAGTACCCCTCCTCAACGAAAATAAGGAGATACTTTTGCACAAGGCAATGATCAGGGACTTCTTGTTTGTTTCCAGCCCCGGTCCTTGGATAACAGGAAAAACACCAATTCCTTAGAACTTCCTCAGTGTCCATTCCTATCTGGATACCAACCAAGTTATCACAGTAGCCCAAAGGGCAGCTGACCTCACCACCCTGTGTGCTTTGAACAAAAGTGCTATAGATCGCCTACTACACCGACCTTCAGGAAGGCTACAGGATAATTCTGAAAGGTGGCCCCAGAGTTCTTCAAGAACTGTCAAACAATATACTGAAAAGAATTTATTGGTGTCACTTGCCTGATATCTTTCTCAGCAGCACCCTTGACCCAGGAAATTACACGAACCGTGCCCAAAGCCTAAGTGATTCAACAGGCCTGACTCACTGACAGATCGGGTTGTGGAAATGTTATCCAGTGTGGCTGCACTACTGAATTAACAAGACCCCTTTGGGTAAAATAATGATCATACTTTGATGCTAACCTGCTGGATTTACTGCTTTTTTCCTTTTTCCTTTTGATATATTTCAAGCATAAAAGAAAAAGAAAATACTATAATCCTCCCATGTGCCTACCACCTGGCTTCATCAAATCTTAACAGTTACCACATTTCCTTCAGATCTTTTTCCCTTTACAGACATAGCTGAATCCTCCATGCAACTCTGTGAGAGCCCGTTCCCACATCCATGGAAAGACTCCATCCCGAGTACGACAATTATTTTCATGAATGCTTTCTAACATTTACCATTACTACATATCCTATAACTTATGCAACCCTTGCTTGTTAAAATATTTTCAAGTAACATAAAACTGTACTATCATTTTGCAATTAATTTTTTTCATTTTTATCTTTAAGATATGCTATAATTCTGGTTCATTTATTTTAGATGCTTTATAATTCCCAAATGTGAGTAATTATAATTTTATCCACATTGTCCCATTGACAGACATTTACATTTTACTTTTGCTTTCAGGAAATCTGTAACTCTACAATCTTTGAAAGGAAGAATCAAATATTGTCCTGGAATCTAATATCTTAGCAATAAGGAGAAATTGAGGCACAGAAGATATTGTCTGGAATACAGACTACCCTACAACTTCAGAGAAAAAACTCTGCAATATGTAGTGCTCTGTGAACTGAAAGAAAGAACCCATGCTCTGGAGTATCAATCATTCAACCACTCTTTCATTTAATACATCTACTTGTACTCACTGGGACATCTACTTAAAAACCTTCCATTTGCACAACAAGCTTCTACTTTAAATGCCTTCCTAAATGCTCCTCCAACCCCTTCTTATCACAGAACCAACCTAGAATAACCACGGATACCAAAACTACTGACATTATAGTTTGGTTGGCTTTTCACTCGTTCAATTTGCTTCCTCTCTCCCCACTATCTTGACACGTGCTGTAGAGCTTCCCACTTCACACACGGGTACTTGAGAACCACAGGGCTAGTACACTCCCATAGCTCCTGTCCCCGGTCTCTCCTGCTCCCGGGAGCTGGCACAACACCTGCAAAGACTGCCTCTGAGACGCTGCTTCACTGCTCTGCTACCAACACAAACCTCTGCCTACTCAAAGTGATACTCCAGGAGGCTTCCTACACCTGAAAATACTACTCCGTCGCTGTACAAATATTGTGTCAATCGAAAAACTTTAATTTAAAAAGAAAATCACAACTAAAAAATCTCTGTGGTACGTGAACATCACTTTTCATTCTCTTACAATTTAAACGCACTAAAATTTTAATTTTCCAAAATTAAGAACAGTAGTTTCAGCAGACTCAACAGGTTTATCTTAGTCCCCACCCCCTCTCCTGTGTGTGCATGTGTGCACACACACACGCATGTTGCTAGGTCAAGTGCTCCCCCACAGGGCTACATCTGCAGGCCCTCAACTGCACCAACTGGCCTGAAACCTGAGCCACTGTACCAGCTCTTTCAACGTTCTTGCTAGTTTTACCACACAGCTAATTAAAATGTAATAAAAGAGCAAGCGACAAGGGTGCTCTCACTTGATACAAAGCATCTCTTTTAATACACTATAACTGCACTGTGATCCACCATGAAGGTCCACCTACAATGGCCATCTATCTCATGTGATCCGCATACCTGCATAGGTTTTAACTTTCCTTTTATCTCGATCCCGGGAATTTCCATGTACCAGGTTGCTGATAAGTTTCGTTGTATAGACAAAAGCATGTTTACTGGTTTTAAGATTTCAATGTCATCCTGTGGCAAGTCAGCTTGCAAGATAGTTCTGAGAGGAGAAACAAGATCATGCTTCCATATACGCTTTAAATTGACATTTAAAATGACAATATCCCACACTGTTTAAGAGTTTCCACAAGGCACCTTCCTAAATACATAAAAGCTACTATCAGAACTCTTTTAGAACATATTTCTTTCCATAAATCAGAGCAAATCAGAATAAAGTTTATATATAGTTATCTAAAACAAAGACATAACTTCCAGAAATTATCACTGTATCATTTGCTATCTTTCACAAAAACTATATGATACAGCAGCTAGTATCTCATATTTGTACTCTGTGAAAACAAAATAAATGAAGCAATCATATACTCAGTCCTCAATATGTTACTTCTCCAAATCCAAAGAGAAAAACACATCAAATCTAAAGTGACTCACATGGCAATAAACATTTCTAACTTGCCTACAAACAGCCATTTGCACGAGGAAATAAGAACTCTGGCCGCTAAACAGAGTCAACACCTTCCCATCTGGATTCAAAAATCCTTTAAGCACCACACTACAAATACTAAATCTCACTACAAATTTAGGAAGAACTAGCTATGAGCAAATGAAATGAAGATGTATTTCTGAGCAAGTACATACATTCTGTAGCATTCTCCATAAATTTTTTTTCTTTGTTCCTTGAGATAGGCTCTTGCTATAATACACAGCATAGTTTGGAACTTGTGAGCTCAAGTGAGCCTCCTGCTTCAAGTACTACAGGCATGAACCACTAATCCCAGCTAGTAAGCTGATATCTTTTAACATGTAAGTTTTCACAGAATGGAAAATAACATTCTAAACTTGGTACTACAAAATACAGATACTATAAAGCACACCATTATATTGACAATTAGTCAAAAATGATTAAGGTTTCATAATTAAACAATGAGAGTAAAATATCACTATTTTAATCCTAGGAAAACTATGTAAAAATCTTCTTTCTAGCAAATTATGACAGTTACACACATAATTTTACCTGGACAGCTTCAATTGAGTGAGTTGGACCTTCATTTTATCAATGACTGGAGGGAAAGGGTAACGTTCTACAGGAAGCAAGCTAAAGCTGTTTTCCACGCTGATTAAACCGAGATCTGCCACCACAGCGTTAGACGACACTGAAGACTGAGGGATAATAATAACCGGTGCTTTCAGGTCCACATCCATCGCAAGGCGGAAGCTCTTCTGGGCCAAGTCCCTCACACTAGAAGCAGCTCTCTCTGCAGCCTGCATGGTAGCCGTGCTCAAAGCTTCCTTGGCAGCTTGGAAGTTGTTGAGGAAATTCTGTTGGAAGAGAATGATAGTTAAAGACTTCCCCCCAAAAGATGTTTGTTCTCCAAAGGAAAACACTTTCAAAAGTACGTGCTGCAAAATGAACAACTAAATAAGCATAATAAAAGAGATTATTTATGATTGTGTACGTGGAGAAGAGTAAAGTCTAGGAAGATATACCCTGCGCTATTAACAACAGCTACCTCCAGGGAGTAAAGATTCTTAACTTTCATTTATATTTTTTATTCTTTTTTTATTTCTATTTTTAACCATTAATTTTATGATGAAGTTCTGATATAATTCTTTTTAAAATGTTTCTTAGTAACTATGCCACATGCAAGGAAAGGAATGGAGGACAGCACTTTATCTCCCCAACAGTAAGTTCTATTCTGTACCTCTAGGTCGCAGTAAATACAGTCTACTTTTAAAAATGAGGGTTCAGGAAGCTTATTACTGAGTTTGTTTCTAATGTACTGCATATGGATGGACACAAATGGTTAACCACCTACAATTCTGCAATCATGACTAAGAATCAAAACTTCTTTATTTAGGTAGGATGCATTTTCATCTCCACGCAACCAGAAAGATTCTTCCCAGCAAAGAAACAGTTGCTCTTACAACTCATGTTCTTAATATCCACCATTTGTCATAAACTTAATCTCTTCCTCTTCTCCCGAAATAACTCACTTTCTACACAAGTGAACATGACAGTTCAGAGAGAAATTCATGAAAGATAAGCTCTGGTTAGCAACCCTGCTAAAAGCAGTAAGCAGACTTAAAACTTTTCAGCATAGGCTACTTCCATGACGGATAAAAACAAAAGAATTCTATGGTCTTAGTGATCACAAATATAAGCAAAAGCTGTAAATTCTAATATTAGTTCTTAAGATACTTGCCAAACTTCCTTTAAAAGTTCTTTTAGCTAAACATCTCTACAAGCATTCCCATAAACAAGTACTACTAAAAAGTCCTAAATTAAAAAGCACTTGTAAAATACACACCTAAAAAAATGCTGGAGAAACACAGCTTGTGTACTTACCAATGAGTTTTAAAATTCACTTAGTTAACCATCATCTAAAGATCTCTGACTGCAGTAATCTGGCTGGTGTTTGGGTGTTTAACACAGCCCACTGTGAAGACCTGGACTCCCTGGGTTCAGGAGTACAGGCAATTATTTAGGTCCCAATGAGAAATAAACACATACTGAAACATACACTTACCAACAGAGACATGAAGAATTTATGAACGTAAACGATCTGAATACAACCCACTTTGAGACTAAGTCTGCCATCCACTTTAGACACGTCGGCATAGGCTTCTCCTTCTGTGGCGTCTGGATACAAAGTCATCTGGAACCGAAAGACTTCCTCTCCCAAGATGGAGACAGCCTGAAAGAATGAGATCATTGGCTTTGGCACCGGAGAGTTGCAGGCCCTTCTCTGTATCACAAAGTTCCTCATTAGAGAAAGTGACCCCCGATTCAGCCTTAAACATTATTAGTTAACCCAACTTATTTGACAGTAACTTTTTTCCTATCGTTATAAAAAACCCTTTACTAAAGGCAGTATCAGTCCATCACTGCACTTTCAGAAGTAACCAGAAGGCCTAGTGTGCACATGACAGGAAAGCAGGTGGTCACCATCTATATCCCCACCCTTAGAGAAGGCCTCATGTGACAGACTAGTAAATGCATTGGACAACAACAAAAAAGCATCTCAAATATAAAACACAGAAGACATTTCAGTTGAGAAATCAATTTCTACCTTTTTGTGAATGGACTTCAAATCAACATTTGTTACTATGATATTCTGAAGTCTGGCAAACATATCAGTCTGTTTTGGCTTCACAGAAACAGAGGCGTCCATTCCTAGGGAAGGCAAGACTTTCACAAAGGATTCATTCAATCCAGATGAGTCAAGTGAGCAGTGCTGTGTTCAGTAACATACTACTAACATACAGAGTCAACACAAGCTATTATTAGACATACTGGTATTGTTATACCAGTATTCACGTATGAGGTATGTAAGACAGGTTACACCTTTAAGTACTTCATGCATCTTACATAAAAGTTGTGAGTTTAAACCCAAATAAACAAAACACCTAGCCAGACCTGGAGGTGGAGGCCTATAACCCCAGTACTCCGGAAAGCTGTCAGGAGGATCCCAAATTCAAGCCCAGCCAGGGCAACTGAGCAACTTCAGAAGAAATTAAGTTCTCCTGGCTCAAAATTACAAAAAGTTTAAAAACTAGAGTGAGAGTATAGCTCAGTGGAAAGCCTCTGGATTCAATCCCACAAAGGAAAGACAGGAAAGAAGGAAAAGAGGAGGAGAGGAGGAAGGGTAATGTGCTGCTTCATTCTTCTTTCAAACCGACAACATCAAAAGGTCACAAAGTGTCTTTCAGAAACTCCTTTGCCTATGCTACATACGGGGAAAAGGCAAAATAAATAAACTATTTTTTAAAAATTCTGCGATGTCTCAATTATCAGATTATTCTAAAAATACAAGTACAGAAACAAATTAAGGCCTCAGATATAATCTGAAATTTTTAAAATACACATGGAATGTCTCAAGTCAGAAAAGAATTATAACAAATTTACTACAAACATTTCCAAATATACCTTTAACCTTCAGTGTAAGGAAACAATGTTTGACTCATAAGAAATTCACCCCTACAAGCTCACTTTTGCTGGATGTTCATATAACAAAATAGAATTACTCACCATGTATTTTAACATCAGCTACAGAATAACATTAATAGCATCTAATTCAGCTGTAACCTTTAAATCGAACATATCCTCTTTAGAAATGGTGCCAGATACTAAAAAGTAATAGAAAATTTGTGATTGGCAAAGTGTAAAGATGATAGAACACACAAAATAATCTCAAATTCAATAAAATAAAATTGTACTAGGAGGAGCCAAAAAGCTCTCCATTAAGATAAAATGTGACTTTGAGTCAATTTTCAAAAACCAACCCAAAATAGCAGTTTCCCTTCACATTAAGAGTAAACATAACTACTGTTAACATCCTGATTGTGTTATTCATGACATGAAAATTTCACTGATTTTCCTTCCAGAATAAAATAAAACACTTTAAATTAGAATTCTATTCTATTCGTCTAAAAGTTTGATTTTAAAACCTGTCATATATTATATCAAAACAGTAACTAATACAGAACTAAAATATGTTGACTAGTTAACACAGTTCATTTTATTTACTATGGCACTTATTATACATGTTATTTAACTATGGAAGCAATCCAATTTTACTACAGTATATGCAATGGCTCTATAAAGAATTGTAAAATAAATTCAGAATGGATAAGATATAAATATAAAGGACTACAGTTCTTTTAAAGTTCTTTCCTATAAAACTGCAAAACCATCAGGATATGTATTAGTAATTAATCCCCATTACATGATGATAAGCTGGTTTTTTCCCTAATACCAAATGTGGCAACATCAAACCATGAAGACCAATCATACAGCAAAACCACAAGACTGTTTCTATGAATTAAAATTGCTTGTAGGTTATCGTAATTTTAAATATTTATTTTTCATGTATTCAACTATTTTTCTATGTATTCTATTTATGTTATAACAGAAGAATTCCAAGGCTATTACCTCTAGATACTGTACTGCTGTTGCAAGCAAATTAACAATAAAATGGGTAAAACGTTTTTACTATAGTTTAGAACAATTCGCTATCTTCCAAGGTTAAAAAAAATCAGATCCTTGTATCAGATGTAATGGTAATAACAGTTTTATTCTAAAGATCCCAGTAATACCAATCTATTCTAATTGAATTACTGTATGTTACAAGTTCATATCATACAATGTGAAAAACCAAAATGATGCTTGCTCTATAAACCAATACACATTCTCTATTGACTGTAGATACTTCAGAGCTAACATTTCACAGCTCAAGGTATCTGCCTAGCAAACATGTCCCCAGATCTATTTAGAAACAGAATGAGTCCATCTTCTCTGTGAGATTCCTTCAGTGCGCACAAGGCTTGAAGCCTGCTCAGCACTAGACAGGACTGGGCGCAATACAATTTTGTAACTATGCGTGACTGCATTCGAACTTTAACTTCTTCCTTCCTCATTTCTATTGCACTGAAGAATGCAAAGAGATGTCAATGCAAAAAAGATGCTATCTAGCCAGTAAAATAAAAAAAAACACACCATTAAACAACATTTATTTAAAACATTTCAATAAACTGATGTATAATCCTATAAGGAAAAATTTTGAGTTCTTTCAAAACTAACTTAAACTGTCAAATCAGGTAGAGTAACATCAAGATAGTAAGTATCTTCTTAGCTTAAAATACATTACAGTATTATATGAGAGAAAGCATTTGACCATTACTCAAAAATTAATACCAGCTTTGATGGCAATACTTCTGGACTCCCCTACAAGTGGTTTTAGCTCAGATTCCTTCCTAGAAGATGACTCAGAGGATGGAACAGCCGATGACAAAAAATCCATAAGGGAAAGTAAAGCTTCTAAATGAAGTAATATGTCTAAGGATGAAAATGAAACCTAAGAAAACAGAGAGGCAGAGTAAGACATAGTAACATTTGTGTTAAGTTTCAACACACACAACTAGCACAAGAGCAGTTCAATTAAAGAAAGGCCCTTAAAAAAATGAATTACTACCAGCATCAATTCTTAGAAACACTATTATGTTAATTGTAATCAGTCAGTAAACCAATACTCTTCCCACTCCTGTGTGCAAACATAATTCTATTGTCCACAGGGTTTGAGTTTTAAGAAAATGTATAGGAAGCGTCCCAACACTGACCCATTTGCACAAAGGGAATGTGAACAACGTCCTTAATCCTAACGCCAACACACAATGCTAACATTTAATGCTGAATCAGTATCAGGCCAAATAACTATGGACAGCATTTCCTTGAGAATACATTATTTGTTGTATAAGTAAAGAGCAATTTACATCTGGGAAACAAGCAATCTCTTTATAAATCAAATTAATTTTTATAAAAAGTGTATTTTAATTCTATATGCACTGGCTTTATCGACAAAAATTAATCTATTTTTATTTTCACAATATTCTAATGTTAGCACAACCTTACAACTCAAAATGGCTATGAAGCTACATTTAATCATTACCAGCTTACCTTTAGTCTCTGTTTGGTATTGTCATGAACAGTTTTAAATTCCGGTCCATCACTGTCTGCCTACAAACAGTGGGTAATTAAATCAATGGATTACAAACACTAAAATTGCATGTACTGAATAAACATCCATTTTTTACTTATTAAAGTATGCTATTAAAACACATTTCTTATAGGTAAAGAACATGATTTAAACCACATCTCCCATCCTACAGATGAAAAGAACTACTCTGGAGGAAATACTAATGGACAAATCTGAACTGCAGGGGAAATGCTTGTGTACTGGATGATAATACACTCTGCTTCAGAACACAGCACAGCTTTTCTGTTCCACTTGTCCAAACCACTTGTCTGGTTTCCCTAGAGAAACCAGAAAGTTAACGAGTGTGTGCAGATGCTTTCAAATTCATCGCAGTCAACCCAAGGATAAAGCACACTTTCAAAGGAGAAAAACTGGAGCACTAAACATGAAGGGAACAGACATAACTTAGCATATTCAGGAGTTAGACAGAAAGCTGGTACCTTGGTCAAGGCCATCTTCAGGAGCGGCTCCTTAGTCACGCGAGAGGAGCGCACAATGTGCAGAGGGCCTCCTTCTGCGTCTGGGGGCAAGAGACAGGCTGGTCAGCACTGCAAATGCCTCACACTTCTTACACAGCATGAACAGCCAGTTACATTAAGGTATGTTCATCAGCACTAAGAATTTTACACTAAATATGAATTACACTGCTAAATTTTAGTGTAAATTTTACACTAAATATGAAATCATGCTTCAAGAAGCCTGGCTTTGAAAAGAGAGAGAAAAATCCCTAAAAACAACAAACCCAGTACCAGTCAATTATATAACCTGTGAGATGTGAAAAAATGTTCAGCATCACTGATCATTCAGAGATGCAAATGAAAACATCACTGAGATTTCACCACACCCCGGAAAGAATGGCCAGGACCAAGAAATCAACCAATAACAAATGCTGGAGGGGCTGTGGGAAAAAAGGAACCCTTCTTCACATTGGTGGGAATGTAAACTGGTGCAACCACTGGGAAATCAGTGTAGATTCCTCAAAAATCTAGGATTGGAGGGCTCACAGTCTAGCTATTCCCAACTGGGTGTCTTCCCAGAAAAATTAAGAACATCATACCACAGTGATACATGTGCACTCATGTTTATAGCAGCACAGTTTATAATAGCCAGATCTTGGAAAAAACCTAAATACCCAGTGATTGAGGAATGGATAAAAACAAATGTAGTGTTTTTATGCAATGGAGCACTACTCAATCATAAAGAAGGACAAACTGGAGACTTTTATAGGTAAAAGGATACAACTTGAGACCATACTCATTAGTAAAATAAATAAGACACACATGTGTAAACATCATATTGTCTCATTAGCATTAAAAGCTGAAAGAAACAACATATATATGTGTATATATATTTATATATATAAACAGTCAAGATAATTTAAAAATTATGTAACATTTGATACTACTAATATTACTGATTTGAGCAAATCACATATTATATGCTATAAAGAACAAAACTATAAAATACATAAAAGCATGGATTATTCTCAATATGAGCTTGTTTTGTTTTGAGACAGGGCCTGGCTATGTAGTGCGGGCTGGCCTTGAACTCCCAGAGCTTCTCCTGCCTTGGCCGCTTAAGTGCTGGGGTCACAGGCATGCACTACCACGCACGGCACAAGCTTGTTTTCCTAAAGCTCTTCCACAGAGTTCTTATAAACCTTAAATGTCACCAGAAACTTTTAAAAGTTGTCTCATATCACATTGTTCCTTTTCTATGAGAAATCCAGCATAAAGATGAAGACAGCTTAGGAAGAGGAAAGGGACAAGTGTGGGGGACAGGTGAGGGAGGGAAGGGAAAGGGGATGAAGATGTGTGGTGTAAGGTGTCAACTCCACACAAGGGAAGGGAACTTTACACACTACGCACATGTACTAGCACACTAAAACTAAGAAAGAGAAAGTGAATTTAGGAGATCCAAGAAACTCACAAAACAACAATTTAGTTTTTACTTGAGGGGAAAAGAGACTTCTGGATTATGTTACATTTTTCCTTCCATAAACTTCTGTATTGCTGAAATTTCCTTTTTCATAAGCATATAGTGATATACATGAGAAGAAATTTTAAAATACATGTAATTTTGAAATGAATAGCAACAAATAAACTAACTCAACTTTCCCAAGTAAGTCCCTGTATGTACCCAGGTCCTGGTCTCCTGATGGATCAGCTCTCGTGGCACAGTTACAACGAAACAGTGCCTTTCCTAAGTACTGAAGTATCACACACAGTGACAAGTGGCTCCTTCTCCAGAAATACTCTACTCTACACTACCTGAGTATGTATGTGTAACTAGGTAAGATGGTAGGTTTTAAACCGTCACATGCCTTCGCATCAATACATTTAACCTGAATGATTATGGTGACACATGCGGGGTGGCGATCCAGAAGACCACCTGCCTACTGCATAACTCACTGACCAGTGAAATCCAGGCACCGCATGCTGACTTGCTGGAGATAAGCTTCAGCGGTCACGGCATAAGCTTGAACTCTAGCTTCCACTCCAAGCTGCAGGACACTGAGCTCGTGCACTGGCCTCCCACTCTTTTCCGCCTTTTTCATCAGCATCACCATAACCTGTAGGAATGCACCAGTATTACCACCCACGATTTCACTGCTGCACAAGAATTTAATAAGGACACTGATACAACACTGAGAGTCACACAATGTAAAAACGTCCACCTTCTTTGGTGACTGGAGGCGGCATCATTTACCCGAGGCGACAACTATGCTTGTTCAGACTGAAGCACTGCCACTTTTTTCTAGTGGTTTTCTCCACCCTGACCACTGTCCTCAGGGAAGAGAACTACCATAGTATCTACAGCAAATCATATTAGAAAGGACTGACAGGTTTTCCATCTACATATGTTAATTACACACTTGTCAAAAAATTGACTCCGATCAGTCTTTTAATTATCAAGCTTAAAAATCTTCAGTAACTAAGCTAGGCATGGTGGCACACGCTTGTAATCCCAGCACTCGGGAGGCTGAGACAGGAGAATCATATAGCAACTTTGAGACCAGCCTGGGCTACAAAGTAAGCTCAAGGCCAGACTGAACTGCAGAGGGAGACACTTTCTCAAAAACACAAACAAATAAAAATAAAAATAAAGCTTATGTAACTGATATTACACAGAAAACATACTGGAGGTTTAACAATCCAGAATCTAGTTGCCAAGTGAACACAGAGCCCATTCATTCATCTTTAGCTCAGAGGAAGAGCATGACATTTAGAGAACTACGCAACAACCAGGTATTTTGGGAAAGGTCCGTGGTTCCCTGTACGCTCTATGCTTTCTCACAACTTCATGCCCACTCCAGTCCATCCTGCACCCCCCCCTTTCTTAATCTCCTTTTCTCAGGTTATTTACTGCTGCTCTTTTAAAAGCTCAACTCAAAGTTACACTTCCTGCAGGAAAACTCAGTTTAATACACTTGCGGACCCTCTCGGTTTGCTCAGATGCACCTTCCCTACCACCAGTGCCACAACCTTAACAGAACCCTAACTGAGCACATCTTTAAGGGGGAACAAACACTTCCGAGCTCAAGGTCTAGGCATCTAAATACCTAGCACGTGCAATGAATACGTGCTGAGTGTGTGCGTGAGGGAGAGGAAAAGCTACCTGACCTTTCCTCAACAATCTGTAAATGGAAGTACACTGACCGAGTACCATTCTCCATGAGTACCATAACGCTTGGTGTACACTTACTGGTTTTATTCTCTTTAGAATTTCTAACATTTGTAAAGGATTTTGCATCACTAGTTCCCTGTCTTGTTATGCTTAGATAATAAAAAACGCAAAGCAAGGCACATTCTGGCTGTCTCATAATCATTAAAAGGAAGTTATAGAAAATCCTACAGCTTTCTCTATGTAATCTTATATCCCCCAAACATAACTCATCCTTAAACTCTCAAATTTTAAACATCATTACATGTAAATAGCCTACCTAAGATTTTTTCACCCATATTAATTACCAGAAGCTTATTTTAATACAGGTAATTCTACAAATCCATTAACTTACCTCTCTACAAAAACATGAAAATCACCTACCTCTTTAATTTCAAAATTCAGCAGTACATTAACAATGTTTACAGATCTAATTTCTTCTCTTTCAGCTCTTGAAGCATCTTTTGAAGCTTGTAATCTCTGTGATGTAGAAACTTCAGGGGCATCTTTGATTTCACCTACAGATGTTAAAAAGAAATTCATTCACTTCTATGCACACATTTCTTACACACTCAGGAGGACATGGAGAAGTGCTCTGGACCTAATGAAGGAACTAAAAATCCATAAATCAATAACCCTTCTGGCCCTCAGAAAACCCACAGTTTAGTACAAGAGACATATACATTTAAACTAAAAACAAAAGACTAGGCATGGTGGCACATACCTATAAAAAACAAAAGACTGGCACTCTGGGAGGCTGAGGCAGAAGAAAGGCAAGTTCAAGCCCAGCATGGGACTATTAACAACTCAGCAAAACTATGTCTCAAAAAAATAAGTAAAATACTAAAAAGGCTGGGGATGCATCGCTTTGAGTTCAATCCTCAGGAAGGGTGGATAGACAGACACACAGACACGCATGCACACCCACACACCTACACCCACACCCCCCCCACACACACACAGTCTGCCCACTAGCCAGCCAGGCAGCCATACCTACTCACATGGAGTGGACAAAGGTTAACAGACTCTAAGGTGCACAGATGACACCAAACAAGGCACAGCCTGGTTCCAGCGTGGGGAAGAAAGGCCTGAGGGCGGAGGCATCCTCCAAGCAGAGCTGAAGACATGCTCCCGAAGAGTGGCTCCCTACAGCTTCACATAAAACCCGGGGAGATACGAGACCCTCCACGGTGGGACCGGTCGGAGCACAGTGACCTCTGGGCAGATGGGGGCACTATCTAGGCCTCGCGAGCCATGCTGCACCTCACTCACAGGGATGACACAGGAGCACACACTATAAAAACTCTGCCTCGCACACAAGATGTGTTCATGGATGTTACAATACAGTCAGAAAAACCCTGAAATCCTATGTTTCACTTTAAAAAGGGGCAAAACGTTTTAAATCTGGTACCATCTGGTGTTATAAAGGCACGCAAAAGCTACCCAGTAGGAGTACAAACCTAATACAAGTTCTTTAGTGAGCAATCAGCAAGATCTGCCAAATGATTACATCAATTTGTTAGATTTTTATGTTACTAATAAATTTAAATTAATAAAGATTGCACAGGCCTTAACTGATATTTTCTTATGACACACAAGTGCAAATTCAGTGCAATGTGATACAAATGAAACTTTGGAAGCGTGAAATTTCTGTCAGGAGAGACTTGCTAAATAAATTATGGCACGTACTTCCACAGGCTCTAATACCAGGCCGCCATTAAACAGAATGAAAGCAGCAGGCATGCTGGCAAAGGTCTGTAATCTCAGCACTCTGGGAGGCGCTGTAAATCAAACTCAGCCTGGGCAGCTCAGCAACACAACAAGACCCTACCTCGAAATCTAGGAAAGGGCTGGGAATGTAGCGCTGTGTACAGCCCTAGTACTTGGGCCCTTCGGTGCCATGAAAAAAAGACAAAAATGAAGACAGCCTATAGGCAGCATATAAACAGATATAAAAAGTACACACAAAAGATACTGATAATTTAGGAAAAACATAGCAAGGTTCACAAACACAGGTGCTAATTTGAAAAACACTGAAGATTATATCAATATGTGTGTGTGCATAACACATTATTTATATACATAAGTGTGCGTGTGCACGTGTATATACAGCAGCATGGAAAGTATGTAGTGGTTAAGTCAAAAAGGCCGTATCTGATCATTTAAATTTGCTTACATATTTATTGCAGCATGTTCTGGGATCTTTGGAAGGAGTGATAATTTATCAACTATTTTAATTCTTACAGACATCTGACTACTAAGCCTAATTTAAAAATCATATGGAATGTGCTACCACAGCTTAGTGGCAACTTAATTGCAAATTTAATAATTACTCCAGGACTTCATAATACCTGCTTGCTTAACTAATAAGAGTCAAGCATCTTTAACCACGATGTGTTATTTTCTGTTTTTGCTTTTATTTTTAAGACAGGGTCTGTGTAGTTCACACTAACCTTGAACTCGCCACGTAGCACAGGCTGGAACTCAGGACAACCCTCCTGCCTCAGGCTCCTAAATGCTGGGCCATCAGCAGGCAGCAGCGTGTCCAGTTAACACATTTCCACTGGGTGGCACTTTGTTTATTTGCTGGTAATACAAATCCAAATCATGAATGTGTACCTGCTTACCTCACGTGCCCTGTCTGTGCTGGGCTGCAGGTGCAGCACAGGGGTAGTATGTGCACCTTAACTCCTAGACTCTGGATTCAAATCCCAACCCACCATACAGAGAAGAGAACGATGTCTTCTTATTGTCTATCAAACTGCAAAATAACTGTGAAATATTAGCCACCTACTGTGCATCTCTTACCTGTCTCTGGTACTCTTGGTTTCACTTTATCTAACTCTTCAGGAGTTTCACCAAGATTTTCCGACAGTATTCTAAACAAAACATTAAGATCTTGATTTAGACAAACCTGTGAAATATTAGGTTCAAAAGGTAGATATATTTCATTTAAAATGCAGCAGTTTATTACAGAACATTCTCAGAAACAAAGCATGAAGCACAGAATAACCCTACCTTACCAAAAATATATACAATTACTACGCACGTGTTTCACTATTTCATGTTAACATTTTATTTTCAAAGATAGTAACATAAATCAACATTCACTCCACTGACTTAATTTATATTATTTTTTACTGAAAGGTATAATTAGAGAGTTGATTTTTTTAAAAGACATTCTGCAAATACATCCAATTTTGTCTGTTTGTTTAAATTGAGTGAAACAAAATGGCTGTTTTCAGTTACCAGGCACTTCTCCCAATGCTATAATTATCTTAGAGGTACTACATAGATGACCTTAAAAATTAAGTGATATATGATATATAGCAGACATGAAACCAGGAAAATTTGTGCACAGATTTCCTTCCATATGTACAGAAAATGTAAAAGTAAAATATTACTTATTTAGAGATTTTTATTGAAAGGGGTAATACCTTTTTGAGCTGTATCTTACTGAAATTCTTACATCATTCAGTAAAATACTCTACTTTTCAGGGAGTTCTATATTAAGAAAGTCTTCAGAATGTAAGACTTCAATGACCAAGGGTTTTTTTGTTTTGTTTTGTTTTTTCACTTGTGCACTTACATTCATTGTATCAAGATGTCCTTTAATTTCCACAACAGGTACCTTATGATACCAACTTGCAGGTAGATTTCGATTTACAAAAAACTCAAAGTTAATTGGGTGCAACAGCTGAATATCAGGCTGGGAGGTGCCTGGTTGGATCACTGTCCTAAAGAAAAACAGAAACATCAGATGTGGACATGTATGAGGGAAACACAACATGTCTTTAAAACAGCAAAGGCAAGCGGTCATTTGCCTTTTTAAAATACTGATTTGAAGCGGCATTACTTGAATTTTTCACTTCAAAACCGAGTTATAATTAATTGATAATCCACTATCAGGGATAAATTAAAATGTCATACACTGTACACTATTAAGAAAACATTTTTCTTTTAAAAAGAAATTTACACCGTTGAAGATGTGCAAGAAATCATCAAACTGTTTCTTGAGGACTGGCCGAGTTAAAATCACCAAACAGAGGTATTCAAACATACTGCTACAGTGGACCAGGAATGTTTCCACAAGATCAGAATGGAGAGGACAAATGACTGCTGCCTAGAGATGTCACGACTGTCCTTGGTGGTAGTGCAAGGCACGATGTGTGGGCGTGGAGATGCTGCTGTGAGCAAGCCTACTGTACAGCCAATCACACAGAATCACAGCACATCAGACCACACAGAGTACAAAGTCTTGATCATAAACTACTGTCACTGGCTTATGGATTTATTATACTTTTATTACGTTAAACTATATTTACCAAACAAATGTAACTACAACAGCTTGCCCCGTCACACTGACAACAGCCTCATCATCTCTTGCTGACTGTTGATCCAGATTACAAAAGACCATATCAAAATAACTGACCTACACCAGCAAGGCTCATCCAAGGAGCACTGTAACATTCACACAATGATGAAATCGCCCACAACTCGTTTCTCAGAAGGCAGCCTCACTGCTAAGTGATGTGTGACTGTGCGTTTGTTGGTATGGAGACCAAAAAAGACAACAGTAACAGAAACATTCTCAAATCACATGTCTCACAAATTTACTCTCCAACAGTATTTTCTGCAACTGTCTTATGAGTATTACTTTTTAAAATATGGATAGTTAAATCACCTTGGATGGAATAGGTCCTGAGTTTTAATTTTTTGTGTGTCTTCATGTCTCACACAGTGTGAGCACTGAGGGTATTACTTAGAGAGCAGTCAGGCCAAAAATGCTTCGGCTTAATCAAAACCCATGAGGAATCACTCAAAAAAAGAGTTGTTTCATGGAACAGCCAGATTATACCTCTCAAACCAGCATCATTGTAAGAGACAGAAAAAGGTGCAAGAACTATTCTAGAGAAAGCATTTATCAGGAAAGAAGTTCTTCTCAGTAAGAATGGAAACAGTTATGTGTGATTCTGGAAGGGGAGGGGAAATTACTACAAACAACATCACTGCAACAACTGATATGACCTTAATGCAGACTGCACGTTAGGTAATATTACGGTGATACTATATTTTCAGAATCTCACAAATACATTGTAGTTAACGTCAAGAGAATGAATTTTCTTGTTTATAGGACACACATGGTGAAATATTTAGGGGCAAAAGGTCCAGATGTCTATTATTAAATGATTCAGCAAAAATGTTTTACATTGTAAAGATGCTATAAGTAAATGACAGCAAATGTATAACAGACTGGTGAATGTAGATGAAACATTTATGTGTACAGTCTTTATTTTTCCAGTTTTAAAAAGGAAAAAAACCACTGATTCTGTGAAACAGCAACCTGTTGAGTATGAACTTGAATGATCATGAAATATCATAGAAAAAGTGAACCTAATACTTAAGCCCGGAAACACTGGAGAACACACCTGGACAGCTTCAGGTCCGTGAGCTGCACATCCATTCTATCGATCACAGGAGGATTTACAGACCCTTCCCCAGACACAAGACTGAACTGGTTCTGAACTCTGATCAAACCAAGGTCCACCACAACAGCGTTGCTGGAGACAGAAGACTGTGGGATGACAATAACGGGTGCTTTCAAATTAATGCTGACAGAGAAGCGCAAACTCCGCTGGGCAAGGTCTTTCACACTGGTGGCGGCCTTTTCTGCAGCCTGCGCGGTGGCTGCGCTCAGGGCCTCTTTGGCTGTCTGGAAATTGTTCAGGAAGTTCTGTGGACACAAAGGAAGTACGGAGAAACTGAAACAGAAAGCAGGCTCTCAAGAGGGACACCACCTTTTGTCTCCATGATGCTGACATCTTTTAGGACAGGTAACTTTCTGTTAAGCCTGCTGTGACCATGTTAGATGGGAGCAACTACTAACTCATCCAAGGTCACGAGCTGCCTGGCTTACACAGGGGTTACACAGGGTTACACAGCTAAGGAAAAGGAAGGACGGAAATCCATTCTCATGATTTCTGCATGGAAGAATGCGGCTTCAATACTTACTCTAACAAAAGTAACTTCAATTCAACACAAAAATCATTAAATCACTCAGATTTTAACTGTTAAGACAATTTACTTGAACCTTCATACATAACTACCACATCTAATCAAACAATATCACCTACAATGCAAGATTTGGAACACTTGCAATCATAACTATCAGCATTGTTTCCTCAGCTGAAAAACTCATATGGAAATAGCGATTTTACCAAAAGGGACACAAGGAACTTATGAAGATAGACAATCTGAATGCAGCCAACATTCAGCGACACCACGCCATCCACTTTGGACATGTCAGTGTATGAATCCCCTTCAGTCGCATCTGGGTACAAATCCAAGTTAAAACGAAAAACTTCATTTCCCATTATTGACACAGCCTGAAAAACAGAAATGTGAACATATTCTTTCTACCAAAGTAACGACAAAGTAAATTACCACTTAGAATATGGTTTATATTTATAATCTTTATAAAAAAACAAACATTTTCATGAAGTATACTTAGTTTCAAGTATATTACTTTAAAATTGGATTTTATATGCAATCACCAAAAACATAGTCATCATTTATTTAGTCCAACTTACATTTTTATGAACTGTCTTAGGATCAACATCTGTAACAATAATATTTTCCAGTCTGGCAAAAAGTGACTGCTTCCTTGACTGAAGAGAAAGGGACGAGTCGAGGCCTGAAAAAAAAATTAATATAACTTCTATAGATCTAGAACGAATAAGATATTTATTTCTATTGTATAGTGCAATTTTTAAAATTTAGCAACATCTCAATTCCCAACTGATCAACAAGCTATATTAGATATTTTATACTTTTATAAACACTCAACTTCTAAGTTAATAAACATTAATTACCTGAGTTTTCAATCCTCTGACAAAAGTACGTGAGAGATGATCCCGGGATTTAGTATATCCCTTATATCTTAAACCCAGGTATCTACATGGAGACTATGGAAGTGTCACAAATCCAGTTCATTCTAGTTGATGTACTACCAGATTAGAAAGGACAAAAAGAAATCCCTACCTTTCAGGTTCTTAAATTCTTAAAGGGTTTCATGAAACAGACTGAGCATATCTTTACCTTCAGCAAATGACAATACATTCTTATAACTATTAAGACCAGAGACAGAGCGAGATGCATTTCAGCAGCTTTCTCTGTAGATACTGATGGCTCACAGGCTTTCTCTCATTGAAGGGCTGCTGTGCAGAAAGCACAAATGCACAGAGCAGTACTAACCTCCCTTCCATCACTACATACAGACAGATAACTACACCCATGATGAATAAGGCTGGTGAAGAGCAGGATGTTCGCAGACTTCGTGTGCAAGCCGGACTGCCACTCCTGCCACCCGTCAGCATTTCTGCGCGGACATGCACTCTTCCACCCTACACAAGCCTGGGCCAGGCCCACAGCACCAGCGCACGCCATGAAGGAGCGGCGACGGCCTTGAACAACTGTGCCCCAAGAAAAAAGCACCCGATTCAACAGTATCCTGCTGGCTCTACCCCTGCCGAAGGCCTCGTTCGTGTATTCTTTAACACTGAAAGGGAATAAATGAAAAAAGAAAAAAAAGCTCATCTTTTAATGAATTTTAACGCTGTATTTTTTACCTTGTTTCTTGTTCTGTTTTGTTTGGTGATGCATGGAATTGAACCCAGTGCCACCAACAGGCTACATTCGCAGCCTTTTTCATTTCGTATTTTTTTGAGATGAGGTCTTGGCTAAGTCACTAAGTTACCTAGGCTGGGCTTGAACTCTAGCTCCTCCTGCCTCAGTTTTCTCAAGTATGTTACCTTCTATCTTTTTGGGGTTTTTTGGATCCATGACCCAAACTCAGGACCTCATGCTTGCCAGGCAGGCATTAGGCCACTGGACTATATCCCCAGAACCTGTTACCTTGTATCCTGATTTCAGCAATACTGCTCTTCTCATTGCAAATGGTGACACAGAAAACATTTAACTTGGCAAACAATCTGAAGCCAGTAACATCACTGTCTTTAGAGGATACAATCACTAAAAAGAAAATAAGAGTTATTTCACAATACAATTCAGATAATATAAATTCTATTCAAGACTTTTCTATATTAACTGAACCACAATTCTGTTAAACAGAAATATACACATACACAAGTTAAATTACAAACTTAATTTCAAATACTTCTTTTGCCTTACAAAACTAGGCTTTTTAGTAGACGTTCCTTTTGCAATTTAAAAAGAAGAGTCAGTCCCCGACTTATGAACAAATTCTATTCCAGATTTGTTCGTAAGCCAACAAAATGCATCTTATAGTTCAGTCTGAATGTCAGTGAGTTGGTGACGTTCTGTAAAACAAAGTAAATAAGGACAATAAAATTCTGAATAGCTAAACAATGCACCTACAGCCACATAGTTTAAGTAGGAAGGTCAGACTCTGAACTGAGCACTTTCCTATCCGAAATCTGGGCTCTTGGCTTGTAACACCTATCTGGAAGCTGGCCTGTCCCTGGGTCAGGATGGCCTCCAAGGCCTTCTGAGGGAAGGATGGTTGTCAGGTAGTTAATAGAAGAGAGAAGAGCTTGGGTTTGCAGCAACAAGTTCAAAGAGGAAAAGGCCACCTAAAAAGTTTTAAAACAAAGTTACTTTTCACTGGCAAATGCCAAGCTGCTGTATGCACAAGGGGCCTGACAGGCAGCCAGGCTTGCATCGCGGCTTCGCAGCTTCCATCACTGGGAAGACAGCAGCGAGGAAAGTCATGACCCTCAAGGCAGGGGTGCAGAGAGAGCAAATTAGATGTTCTCGCTCAGTGCTCAGCGCAGATTAGGGCACAGGTCCCTAATCACTCCATTTCCCAAGCAGCTGCCCAGGGAGCATATATTCTGCTGCATGTGGCCACCTGTATTCCCAACATGCATCTTTGTACATTTCCCATTCACTACTCATCATGATCATATAACAAGTTTAAGTCAGAACCTGAAACTCCACAAGCACTACATACTACTAAATCCACAGAGGATTCCAAATGTGGCATCTGTGAGATTAACAATTGGGAGAGTTCTGTTACTAAATCATTAAAACTACAAAAATGGTCCTGTCATAAACACAGAGGAAAGTAAATGTCATAAAAGTACTACACTTTTAGAAAAATGACTCCAGAAAGCTAAGACAACAACACAAATTGCCTCAAAGAAAGTGGTTTTCTAACAGCAAGTTAAAACAAAAGGTCCTTATGGAAAAGAATCTTTCGTTTTCTCATTTCTGCATGGAAAGAAATGTACACAAACAGTATGCTTATAATTCCAGCACTCAGAGAGACTGAGGAAGAAGGGATACAAGGCCAGACACTGTCTCAAAATAAAAAATATAACAACAGAAAAACACATGCACACATCAAAGAGGAAAAGTTCACTATTAAACCAGACCCTCTCAACCCTCTTTTTTGGTGCAACCCACAAGCACCAGCTGCCACTTCTTTAGGAGCACTTACCTCCCTCCCTGTGTCCTACACACTTTCTCAGTCCTGTATTACTTGAAGCTTACAATCCTCTCAGCTGTTTATAGATTACTGTTCCCTTATCTAAAGCATTCCCTTCTTTAGAAACAACACTGCAAGGGCTGGGGATTTAGCTCGGCGGCATAAACGTCTGCCTTGCAAGTGTACAGTCGGGATCCCAGCAGTTGGGTGGCTGAGGCAGGAGGATCGTTGCGAGTCCGAGACCAGCCTAGGCTACAAAGTAAGCTCAAAGCCAGCCTGAACTGCAGAGAGAGACCCTGCCTCAAAAAAAAAAAAAAAAAAAAATTGTAATATGACACAGCCAGCCAAAGTAACAGGGTTAATTTTTGTCCATTTAATATGATATTGGCTGCTGGTTTGTCACAGATGCTTCAAGAATAAGACAAGGATGTCCACTATCACCACTCCTACTCAATATAGCTCTGGAGACATTATACAGACTAATTAGACAAGCGAGAGAAATAAAAGAAATAAGGATAGGAAAAGAAGTTGTTAAACTATCATTATTTTCAGATGACATGACATTCTACATAGAAGACCCCAAAAACTACATCAAAAGACTACTACACTTCATCAGATTCGGCAGTGTGCCTGGATACAAAGTCAACGCTCAAAAATCAACAGCATTCCTGTACACAAACAAAAAACTCACTGACAGAGAAATTATGGAAATAATACCCTTCACCCAAAATATGAAATATTTAGGAATTAATCTAACAAAGGATATGAAGGATCTATATATTGAAAACTACAATACTCTGAAAAAGGAGACCTAACATGGTATCAGAAAATAGGAAGCCATCCCTTCTTCTTGGATAGAAGGAATCAACACTGTGAAAATGGCCATACTTCCAAAACTATTATACGGATTTAATGCAATTCCTATCAAAATACCATTAGCATACTTCACAGATCTAGAGAAAACATCCCTAAAATTCATTTGGAAACAGAAGAGACCTAGAATAGCAAAGGCAATCCTGGGCAACAAAGGCAAGACAGAGTGCATCACAATTCCTGACTTAAATTATACTATAAAGCTACTGTGATAAAATCAGCATAGTAGTGGCAAAAAAAAAGACCTTAAGATCAATGGAATGGATCAGAAGATGCAGACAGAAATACAATGACACTCAGCTACCTTATTTTTGACAAAGGGGGCAAACGTTCACTGGAACATGTTCACTGCCTCTTTACTAAGCAGTGCTAGAAAAACTGGCTTTCCACATGCCAGAGACTAAAATTAGATCCATGTCTATTACCGTGCACTAAAGTAAAGTCAAAATGGATTAAAGATCCAAATACTAAAACAGAAACACTAAATCTACTGGAAGATAAGGTAAATAGAAATCTTGAAGACACAAGGTAGGCAAAGAATTCATGAACAAAAATGCAAACTGCATAGAAGTACTTCAAAGAATCAGCAACTGGGATTCTTATCTTATTAAAAAGTTTTTACACTTCAAAAGAAATCACAGTGTGAAAAGAAAACCCATAGAGAAAAAATTTTAGCCTCCTGTCCCTCAGACAAAGGACTTACTAGAACATATAAAGAGCTGAAAATATCAGGCCCCTCAAATTCAAAGACTTAATTCAAAAATAGGCATCTGTGATGAGCATGCCCTTCTCAGATGCTGAAATACAAATGGCAAATAAATACACAAAGAAATCTTCAACATCACTGGTCATTCGAGAGATGCAAATTAAAACAACATTGAGATTACACTTCACTCCACAAAGAATGGCTGTTACCAAGAAATCAACCAATAACAAATGTCGGTAGGGAAAAAGGAACACTTCTCCATTGTTGGTGGGAGTGTAGACCAATGCAGCCACAGTGAAGATCAGTGTAGAGATTATTCAAAAAACTAGGACTGGAGGGCTCATTCAATCGAGCTATTCCTCGACTGGGTAATTTTGCAGTTTCCAGAAGAACTGAAAACATCGTGTCAAAGTGGTAAATGTGCACCAATGTTTACAGCAGCACAATTTATAATTGGATTGATCTGGGAAACAACCTAAGTGTCCATTAACTGAGGAATGGATAAAAAAGATGTGGTATTTTTATAAAATGGTGTACCACTCAGCTATAAAGAAGGACAAACTTGAGGTTTTTATAAGTGAATGGATGCAACTTGAGACCAAACTCATAAGTGAAATAAATCAGACTTACATGTGTTAAGTATTGTACTGTCTCTCTTATGTAAAACATTGAAAGGGGGTCAGGGATTTAGCTCAGTGGTGTAAGTGGCTGGTGGCAAGTGCAAGTTCATGAGTTCGATCCCTGATACCAAAAAACAAAAACAAAAAACCACTGAAAGAGTAAGAAAGATCCAAAATATACAATAGATACTGAGGAAAGTGATAGGAAAAGAATCTGCTCAAAAGGAAAGAACAACTGGAATAGGTGAAAGGAGAAAACAAAGAGGGGAAAGACTATATGTACCTAGACTCTTTTTTTTTTTTTTTTGTCTTTTTTGAAGCAGGATCTCACTATGCAGTTTAGGCTGGCATTGAGCTCACTTTGTAGCCCAGGCTGGTCTCGAACTCACAGCGATCCTCCTGCCTCAGCCTCCCAAGTGCTGGGATTACAGGCATGAGCCACCACGCCCAGCTATGTACATATACTCTTTATATACACTCAATAGATAACTATACTACTAAACTATTAGTTTGTCCAAAAAAACTTTGCTCTTTCATTTTTATGCCTATATCTTGTAACATGAATGTCACTTTGAAGGGAACAATACACAATACATAACCACTGTTAACCTATTACTTTGTTTTGAAATTTTATATCATCATTATTCTTTGGCTTTTAAAATTTAAAAAAAGTAACAGCTTTACTAAAAATCAGAGTATTTACAAGGTTAATTTATAACTTTTATTGGTTCTTGATTATATCATCAAGTTACACAGATCCTATCCCCCCAAAAATACTAAAGATTTCCATTAATAATTATTTTCAATAGGATATATGCTTTAATAGAATTTCTTACCTTAAATGTCTGTTCAGTTTTTTCAAAAGTGGTTTGAAAACTAGGTCCACTCTTATCAGCCTAAATAAAAAATGAACAAAGGAATTAAGACCAAAGTAATTAATCCACTGTAAAGTCATGCATTTTACTGATTGTAATATGCTGTGTGTTCTCCTCTGGGAGCCCGGGAGAACAATTACTCACTTCAGGGAACCTACAGCAGGGTGTAAGAATGATACACCTTGGGAGGTAGAAGGTGCAAAGGTCATCTAGGTCATCTAGTACATTGGACACCTAATGCTGAAATCCCTTGTCCACTTCTCTGGTAAGTCTGTTTACATCTCCAGTAAAACTTAATGCTACAGTATACGAAGTTGTACTCAAGGATTTCAAAGAACGAAACAATATGGTAACTACTTTTAGGTCAGGATTATCTGGTGGTGAAACACTATTCTGCTTAAATGGTTATGTTTTGATCTGCGCTGTTTCATTGTTATGCCCTCTTTTATCTCAATCTCCACTCCATTATTTACTTTTTTATCTTTATCCTTTTAATTAAAGGAAAAAAATAGCAGGATATATTATAGTAACCCACTTTGACTTTTCATTACCTTGATTTAAAGCCCTGTATTACTCTCACCATCTGGTTTTTAACTGATGTTCCCCTATTCTGTTTTGCTGGATAGTATCAGGTTCGAAAGTTTAGGCATCAGCTGTGAAGATAATGAGATTCATTATGACGCCCATTCTTGTTGACTTTTATCTACTTTTGAAGACCTACAATGTCTCCAATGTTTTGGTTTTGTCGGTTTTATTCTTTACTGTTTTGTTCAATTGTATTATAACTAATGATATAGGCAATTCTATTAGAGATAGCGGGAGGCATTATGGTAACCATTGTTGATCACCTTGTATTATGTTTTTACATTATCTATTATGTCCACCCTTTTGACTTGACCTATTCTGTTCTGTTATGTCACATTTGGTTTTACTCTCTTCCAAAAAAATAATAAGAACCGTGGGAGCAATGAAACCCAAAATGTGTAATAGTCATGGTACAAAAGAGAGGAAAAGAAAGTGCTCCAAACTATATAACTGCATGTATATTTAAGTGTATAAGATAGAAAATGATATCACAGAGTTTTATTGGATCAATGAACAGAACTGTTTGCAGTATCATTGATGGAATGTCCACTTTACAAGCTTTAATTTTGTGACTTGAACAATTATTTCTGGGATGACAATATGTAATCCATTAACTGGTGATTTCCTACTGTTCATTTTTTTTCTGTAAATCTGTATAACTTGTACCCTTTCCCTGCTTGTTTTTTTCTTTTCTCCTTAAATAAAATTTAAAAAAAAAAAGAAAAGGAAAAAAGAAACCTCATCTTCTTAGAAATCCAATCATCAGGGTGCTCTGATTTAATGAAGTCTTTGTACTGCTTCAAGCAATCTCCCAGCCTTATTATTCACTGTATTTCTGATCCCTGAAACAAACAGTGTAACTCCAAACACAAAGATGACCTCCCGGGGCCGGGGATTTAGCTCAGTGGCTTAAGCGACTGCCTTGCAAAAAAGCAATCGTGAGTTCGATCCCCAGTACCGATAAAAAAAAAGAAAAAGACAAAAAAAAAAAAAAAATGACCTCCTGTGAGTTTTCTGCCATTGCTTGTCTGCTTGTCTGCTCCCACAATGCTTTTGTTTTGCTTTATTATATTCATATTACACTGCTATATAATAATCATATTGTCAACCAATCAACACATTTTAATTATTTATTTTTGTACCTCTCCCTTCTAGTTTATAATTTGCCTGCAAAACATAATGTTTGTCATCTGTGTCTCTAAGCACCTGGTAGTGTAATCCATTTAGAAACACATATAGACATTCAATAAATAATAAGTGATTAAAACAAACCTATTAAATCTTAAATGAACCTAATTTTATCAATTACTTCAGCACTTTCCTGGTGCATTTCTTGGTCTCTTTCCAGGCCTGGGAGTTCTCTGCAGCACCTGATCCAATGTGTTTTTTTCTTTGAATGTGGCTTAGCCAAACTGTCACCTACTATACAGACAAGTGTGGACATATAATTATGCCCCTAAAGAGAGAAACAGTGCCTCCTTCCGCCCAGGCTTCTGCATTTGAGAAAAAGAGGTCAGCAGCCTTCTAATAGCTCTTCACTTAGTGAAAGAGAAACAAGGTGTTTACGTGCAAAAAGAAACAGTTAAAAACTAACCTACCACCCAGAATGATTAGTAACACACTGTCCTGTCCACTTCCCAGGGGCACAGTCCAGACTAGTGCTGGCAAATCAAAGACAAAAGATGCTAATGTAGAAGTTGTTCTTTCCTAAACAAAAATCTCAGTATTCAGGTTTAATTGCACTTAATTGGCATTCTGCCATAAAAAAGTGGGTTTTGGGGTGCAGTCTGAGCTCTCATCTCTCCACAGGTTCTCCAGCACTGCCATGGTCCTTACCTTAATATACTCTACTTTTAAAAGATCTGACCCAGGTTTGTCAGAAGAGCTAATCAAGTGAAGGGGCTTTTTTCTTGATCCTACAGAAAAAAAAAAAAAAAAAACATTTTCAAACAAGTTGCTTCTAGAACTTGCTAGACACTTCTTTATAAAAGCTGCTAATTAAGCTTCAAAAGAATACCTGTGCATATTTTCATGGTTATTAAATACTAAAACCATCACTCATGGAGAAATAAGCCACTCCAAGTTCTTGCCTTAGGCATCTAATTTACTTTAAAACATGTATTTATTTTCAGTTGAATTCACATCTGTTCAAAACTAATCAAAGCTTCTTTAGATATTTTTAAGGCCACATGTTCATTAGTAAGGCAGCAGAACAGAATACAGGTGCCAGCATCAAGAAATATCAATTCCAGCTCACCTCTATCCTTCTGACTTAAACTACAAGACATATTTTTCAACAATGTAACGAACAAGTTGGATGGGATTCTGTTGTGTCTAAAATTCTATGAAAGAACTTTATATAGAGAGAACTTTGTGTAGACTGGGAGAAGAGAATTTCAAGAGAAGCAAACTGCAATGCTTCCTGTAAAGTTTAAACACAAGCAGCCTCCACCCCTGCACCTGGGCCAGGGAGCAGCTCCCACGCAGGCCCTGGGAAGGGAGCAGCCGCCCACCGCCCACCTGACCACTGGACTTCTACTCCTGCTTCCCCACCGCACAGGGCATCTTTCTCCCGAGTCCTAATCCTCCATGACAACAAAACAGCCTAGAAAATTTATCATCTACATTTCCCTCTTTCTTTCTGTAAATTCTTTCTTTCTGTACAAAAAAATAGTAACGTAAAATATTTCTTTTCTAAATTGAGGCTGATTTCAGTTACAAATACTCTCAAATTATAAAACCCAGGCCTCTATATTTGACTGAAGCACTAAAGAATTTTAATTATCATACATTTTATTCCTTCATGCCTCAAATATCTGAGGTCACAAGATAAATACTGAGATGAATAAAGTTGCCGAGCTTCTAAGAGAGTGAACTTCGTATTCTCCCATTTTTATTTTTAACTGGAGCTTATGACATGTGACCACTACTGCACAGAAAGCCTGGGACCTGCCAGGCACAGCTGTTGTAATCCCAGCCCTCAGGAAGCAGTGTTGGAGGATCACCATGAGTTTGAGGTCAGCTGGGGCTAAATTAGCAAAATTCAAGACCAGTTGCCTTACATAGTAAGACCCTGTCTCAGAAAGAAAAAACAAAGGGGACCCTCAACATTGTAGGATCAGAGACAAACTCTCCAGTCTTCTAGCCATAAATACATGACATGAAGGAAGCTACTGAATTCTTCTCTGACCCTTTTTGTCTGTCCCTGTGTTTGCTAAGGAGAGTTACACAAAGGCAGAGGTAACAGATCAGAGTAGCTGAGAACAGCAACCGCAGACTGCTAGCCTGCCGGACTGCCAAGATTTCATTCACGGCTCTGCTACTCCTTGTTAGACCAAGGGTAAATTTTATAAGAAATCTATACCTTAGTTACATAAAACTACCAACAGTAACACTATGTTATTGTAAGATTTAAATGAATTGTTATTTGTAAAGTGTTTTGAACAATGTTTACTCTTGTTTATAATAGATACTATCATAGAAATAAAAGTGTTTTAGATGCTTAAAAGTGCTACTTTTATCACTTCCATTTTTAGGAATATTACCTTGAATTTCATGGTAATCCAAGCTGATCTTTAAATAAGACACCACAGTTAGGTCAAAAGTTCTCACTGTGGCCTCTGTTCCTAACTGAGTAACATTAAATACTAGAATTGTATCTTCTTCTTTCTGTTGTTTAGTAAATTCCAAAATTACCTAAAAGAATTAGCATAGCCAAGTGAAAAGTTGACAAAAGTTTAAGTCATAGTTCAAATAAAAAACAAAGTCTTTCTCCATACACATCACCATGAATACAGTTAAAACTTTGCTCAGACCCCTTTCCCACCATAAAGTTATTTAATGTTATAAATTATCATTATCAAGAGTATAAATTCATGTATAAAAGATTATGGTGAAATTTAACATCTTTTGTTGACTTTTTTAAGTTTAGAAAAATTTAGAATTTATGAAGTCTTCCTTAATATTTTCTCAAACTAAAATCACATTTGGTGATAACAGAAGCTATTCAAGTAAAAATTTATGACAAGAAAGTCAGGCAGCGGGCATATGCCTGTAATCCCAGCACTCAGGAGGCTGAGGCAAGAGGATTGCCAATAGCTCAAGGCCAGCCTGCACTACAAAGCAAGACCATGTCTACAAAACAAAAACAAGAGAAAAAGTTATGACGAGAGTGCTTGTTATCATATTACTTAAGTTAATTGTGGAATGGCAGCTGATACATTTAGATAATAAAAAGCAAAGCATGGTATCTTTTAAAAGATATAAACTCCCTCTTTTTATTTATTTATTTATTTATTTATTTATTTTCCCCCAAAATTCTTTAATACACTCTCCAAAAGACAGAGGTCTGTGCTGCTTCCTCCTGAACCTGGACAGCCTGTGAATGCCTCAATCAATAGAGCGCAGAGGACTCTGGTAACACAAAGGGCCTGGGAAAGCTGACAATCACCATGGGAACCTGGAGAGTCAAGCCCAGATAGCAGCCAGCCCTCAGCCTCCGCCAGCCTCCGCCAGCCTCCAAGGGAACCAAAGCACCTGCACCCCAAGGCTTCCAGTGACTGAAGCCCCAGGTAACACCTGATCAAAGACAACAGGCAAACCCAGAGTAGTCCAGCTGGGCTTTTTGGTACTCCTAACCCACAATGCATGAGCAAACAAAAATAGCTGTCTTAAGCAGCTAAGCGTGAGGGTAACTTGAGAAACAGCAATGGTAGCCAGTAAAATAGAAAAACTATGGAAAAGGCACACTAATATTAGCAGGTGGTATGATTATGTACTTAAGAAAAATCAAGCCAAAAGCAACCAAAAACAGAAGATAACAACAAGATAATACAGTAAGTAAAGTTCAGCACACACTTTATATACAAAATAAGCTTCCTACGCATTATTTAAACAAAAGCAATGAAATCGTAAATACATAAAACATGGGGCCAGGAATATAGCTTAGTGGCACAGGGCCTGCCTTGACAAGCATAAGGTCCTGCGTTCGATTCCTGGGACCCACAAAAGTAAAAGGGAGAAAATATATACATTTAATATATACATATATATATTAAATGTATATATATATATATATAAACATAGGTTTTATCTATATATATATATATACATACATAGATTTTATATATATATAAACATGGGTAAGTATTTTGCGAGAATTTTCTAGGCATACACTAAAACTGGGTCATAAAGAAAAAAACTGATAGATTTCACTATAGAAACCTTTTTAAAAAGTTCTACTGGGAAAAGTATTCCAAACAGCATTATTCTTTTTCCTTCAAAAGTTCTGTTTTCACCTCAGTTCATTCAATAGTCAATGAAGTATTTATTGCATATCATGTGCCATGCATGTATCAGGCTGTCCCAGGAGCTAAAAAGACCAAGGTTAAGCAGGCCAGACATAGTTCTTGCCCTCATGTGCCCCACATGCCAGAGAGAGAAGGAAAAGGAACACTGCTCTCTTGAGGTAGTCAGGTCTTCCCAGTAAGGAGACACATACAAGCGCTTGAAGCACACAAGAACCAAGCCATGCTAGGAAAGTGCCCCCAACCAAAAAATGGCAAGCAGAGAAAGTTCTGGTGCACATATGTGAGAAAAAACACATTTAGTGGACTTGGCGGTGCAAGGACTTCGCTCCCCACCCATTTCCAACATCAACACCGATGTCTGGTGGAGGACGGCACCGCACTCACTGGAGGAATGCAAGAAACGCAACTGCAACAGAGGAAGCAAGCAGAAAACAGTGGCCCAAACAGGCAGGCGGGTGATCCCTGCAAGGCCTTGCAGGCCACAGGAAAGCACAAGTCATCACTGAGCCAGGGGAGGGCACGAACAGAGCAGCGCCAGGACGCAGCCTCCGTGTTAAAAGGGTCGCTTTGGCTGCCTTATGGATAACAGAGCAGCGGTCAGGAAGCTGCTGCAAAGATACAGCCCGGAGATGAAGAGGACAGGACAAAGAGCAGCAGTGGGGGAGAGCAAGCATGTGAGTGCAATAGAAAACAAAGCTGAGAGGTCTGCTGCTACTGGGGGTCAAAGAGGAAGAGGAAGACAGCAGGCTAAAAAGGCTAACGCATCTCACTTCAAACACATACCAGCAATGCTTGGTCCACATGCACAAGTCAAATCAGTGACATTTCTCAGATCTGTAGCTGTAAACACCGCACCCCGAGATGAACAATCTGTACTTATCAAAGAAAACATGTATATGAAATTTTAAACAGATTGTGTCCTTGCTAGTGTACATTCCATTTTCATCAAGTAACTATATACCATGACCGTATTTCCAGGTTTCCTTTTACTACATGACTTATTTTTTGGACCATTTTGAGACAGGGTCTCGCTAAGCAGTACAGTCTGGCCTTGCGCTCACTTTGTAGCCCAGGCTGCCCTTGGACTTGCGGGATTCTCTTGCCTCAGGCTCCTGCGTGCTGGGATTACATTTGTGTGCCACCACACTCAGCTTACTAGATGACTTTTAAAGGGCAGAAAAAGCATGCTGGAAATTTAGGATGTTTACATTTTTCCAAACTATAAATATGACAATGAGCAACTATTATTTAACTCACAAATGAAAGTTAAAAAAATAAGCTGAACTTTGTGACACATGCTGGTAATCCCAGCTACAAAGGGGAATCCAAGGTCAGAAACAGCCTGGGCAACTTATCAAGACCTTGTCTCAAAATACAAACAAAAAAGAGCCAGGGAAGTAGCTCTATGATTCCTGGATTAAATCTCCAGTACCACAAAAAAAAAGTCAGAAATTGTCTGAAAAAACACAAATCCTAATTAAAAGCTCTGAGCTCTTCCAAAATAGATCAGACCACAAGTCATCCCTATTTAAAAAAAAAGAAAAAAAAGACTTTCATTGTTTTGACATGGTGTGTGGGGATACATTTTCCTAACCTGATGTGTGGTCTACCATGAAACAGTTTAATGATGACAAGAATACATTCATAGACAAAAAGTACACATACTCCTTTAACTTCAAACTTGAGCAGAAGATTAACGAGGGCCTCGTTCGGAACCTCCGCAGCCTTTCGGGGTTCGGAGCCTGGCGCACCTCTAGGCACCTGGGAGGCACCGCCTTCAGCGTCGAAATACTCATCATCAGACTCTAGGGTAGAAAGACATCCACTAAACACTGCACAAAGCACTCAAGCCCAAGTCCTCTCAGGCAAAGTTTATGCATTAGATGTAACTCTATATTCACACTCAAAACTGCCCCAGAGCTTTTATCAAGTCCCACGAGGTGACTCAGTTAGGCACGTGATAATCAAATTTGAAATCAAACAGCACTACAATCTTTCCTTCAGTGACTTCATTTTTGGCTTAGTTCACTCATTGAGTACTCCATGAAATAGTTACTGACCCATCTACCATGTTCCAAGCTGTGTCAGCCCCCAAGAACTTAAGAGTGACCAGAACAGACATACTTATTATCTCTGCCAAGCTTATGCTCTAGCTTGAAATCTCAAAAGATCAACTAAGCATGGCTACAGAAAAGGATCACACAGAGATCAGGTCATCAAGTAGCTTATTTAGAACCTGAAGTAAAAATTGTTGACCACCAAAAGGGCTTTAGTAAAGAAACCTGACCTTCCAAACGTAAATAACTGAAGGCACACTGTTAGGTAACAGCACGAGAACCAGAACCAGCAGACTGCTGTAATGCACTCCTAACACCTCTGCTTTTCTGAAAATGTTATTGTGATAAAGATAATTTAGAAACACACTTTTACACTCCTTACCTGAATCCATTTCACTCAGCAATAATGAAGTACCAAGGAGAACTTTTGTCCCACTTGAAGCAACAGGAACTGACGATACCTAGCAAAGTACACAGAAACAAAAACAAAATATGAATTTAACAGGATTAAATACACACGAGACTGAAAACTAACAAAGTTCAGAGATGGAAAAACTCATACACGCCATATATAAATCTTCCAACAGAATACATGACATCCAGACACGGGGACACGTGCCTATAATCCTAGCACTCAGGAGGCTGAGGCAAGGAGATTGTTGTGAGTTCGAGGCCAGCCTGAACTATACAGCAGGATACTGTTTTTTTAAAAAAATTTTAAATAAAAAAGGAAGGATAAATTCTGTAACTGAATAATAGTTGAAATTTACAAATTAAGATTGTCATCATGTTTAAAAGATAAAATTATGTATAACTCTAGCAGATAAGGTGATTCATTAATGTTTATCATTTAGCTGCTGTGAACATCAGAGGTCCCTAGAAAATGAGTTCAGCATCAGATGATTCTCTCAAAATGTGTTTCTAAGTAAGCAAAAATCCAACATTTCTTCTGTGTGTTTGGGGTGGAGAGGAGGGTTTTCACTAGTAGTTCACGCTGGCCTTGATCTCATTATGTAGTCCAAGCTGGCTGTGAACTCAGTGATCCTCCTGCCTCTGCCTCACAAGTGCTGAAATTACAGGTATGTGCCACCATGCCTGGCCCAACATTTCTTTTATGCTATGAAAATTATTTCAATTAAAGTGACTCAGAACTTTAAAGTCCAACACAAAAGGAAATTTTATCCCCATTATTTTATCTGTAACATTTCTAAGATGATTTATATTTCTAATTTTATTTAAAGTATGTTTTCTATTTTATTTTCCTTTCCTGTATTTTTGGTTCTTTCAAGCATAAAGTTTGCCCTAAAACTGCCTTCCGACTGCTACTCTATTACAGCAGTTGTCTGAAAACAGAAGATTGAATATTTGTGTCATACCCATTACCTGTCTCTCTGGAGATTGAGTTGATGATTTCTGTGGCAAAGGTATACTGTTAATCAAACACAGCACATCTTTCATCTTCTGGTCTGAAATCCTCACATGCATCAAAGGAAGTCCTCCTGATGCTTTAAATCTAAAAACACAATTCAGCCGTAAGATTTCAGGATCAGCCAGCCTCTCCATCAGTACTGCAGAGGGGGAAGGAGCTGCAGAGTCGGGTTACTGTAGACAAGTTCTAATCCAATCCCCGGCTTGTGCTGACAATACTGTCAGCCAACTGGGATTCTAAGTCAGGTTTCCAGGTAATTTAATTAATTTAAGGATACCTGGTAATTTAATTTCCAGGTATCCTTTTTTAAGCAGCCAAACTTTTAAAGGTTTTTACAAAGCCTAAACATACTAAACAAATTCTCTTTTTAAAACCAAAACCGCCATGTATACTTTATTTCCAAATATCCAAGATTTCTCATCATTAGTGGAAAAGAGTATCTATCCTGTCACTATCTCCTTGTCTCTTATTTATTTTAACAGAGCACTTGGGAGCACTTCACAAGTCATATACGGATACACTAGCTCATCTCACATCCCTGGCTGCAGTGTAAGTTCCCTGAGGCCATCTGTCCATCTGTCCACACTGTGTCACAGGCCTGCTGTCCTCAGCAACTGGCCCCACAGCTGTTCCCTGCACCCACCCCAGTCTGCCTGTCTCCATTACACTGTGCAGCCACTGCCGCCATAAAACTCTTTTAAGTTATCCCTGGCTTCCTGGCTGGGCTGTGAATAGCCGGGCTTACAGATGCCTACCTGCAGGTGGGCTTTTAGGGTCAGGATAAAGGCAGCAGTGGTTAGAGGGAAACTCATAGCGCTACATGCCTACATGAGCAACAAGGCTCAAACGAATGACCTCAACTACTACCTCAAGAAAATGCGAATGAAAGGGCAACAAAACTCAAAATACGCAGGAAAAAAGAACAGCAGTAAACATCAGGGTAGAAATGAGGACCAAAAAAAGGCAAAAACAGAAATCAACTTGAGAAAATATTTGAAATTAAAAAGAAGGTTAAGAAAACTCATAAATCTCTAGCAAGACTTGTAGGAAAAAAAAAAAAGAGAGAGAGAGAAAACTCAAATCACTAATACCAGAATTGAGAGAGATAACATGACTACAGATTATTAATGTATTAAACAAATAAGAAAATACTATAATTTTATGCTAATAAACCAAACAACAAAGATAAATTTCTTAAAATCATGTAAAATATTTGCAACACTCAAAGGATGATTCAAAACAATCTGAATACATGTGAATCTCTATAATAAACTAAATTTATAGTTTAAAACCTAGAAAAAAAAGAAAAACTCCAAGTGCTGATGGCCATTCTAACGTCTCTTTCTAACGTCCCCTTGGCCAACTCCACATGAATACCCATGGGCTGCAAGAAACACGCAGCCGATGGGTGGGAAAATAGACACTTCTTCCTCTTTAAAAAAAGATTTTAAAATTCTTCCAAACATAGAAAGAAAGAAAGAAAGAAAGAGAGAGAGAGAGAGAGAGAGAGAGAGAGAAAGAAAGAAAACTGATTTCTATGTAACATTTCCCACATAGCCAATATTACCCTAATATCAAAACAAAAAAGAAAAGCATGGATCAATATCCCTCATGAACACAGATACAACACTTGTTAACAAAATTTTTGCAAATTATTCCCCATGATATTTTGAATATTACCAAGTAAGGTTTCTCTAGTAAGACAGTTGGTTTAACATCTATCTGGTAAAGAGTATGAAGGAATTGCTGATACATACACCAACATGAATGAATCACTAATTATGTTCAAAGAGATCAAACAAAAAATTAAAAATCTATGTTTTCATTCATATAAAATTCTAGAAAGTTCTAACAAATCCCCAGTGTCAGAAAACAGACCAATGTTGTCCAAGGATTGGTTGAGGGGGAGAGGAATTAGACAGGGAAAGGAAGGGAAGGAGGAAATACCAGAGTTCAAGGAAACTTTTGGAGGTGATGGATGTGTTCATTACTTGCCTGTGAAATTTTCACGGAGATACACACATGTCAAAACTTACCAAATCATACACTTTCAACGACTCAGCCTACTGAATGCCAACCATATGTCAACAAAAATGTTTTTCTAAAGGGCAGTTTAACTGACCAAAATTCAGTTTTAATTTTTATCCTCTTAGATTTTTTAAAGATTTCAGGTAGTTTCATGGTGAAACATGTTTCTGGAGGCTTTACCTCATTAATAATGCACCTTGAAAGAGCTATAATGCACCTGAAAGCCATTTAAAGACACAGATCACCTAATTTTATACTGTCTAAAAGTCTAGATAAAACTTCTCAAAAGGTTACATATAATTCAAATTATCATTTCTTTAAAATGTATTTTAATTTTCTGTCTCCCACAGAAATCTATCCAGTAGCTGATATGGACAGCATTCACTTTGTTGGTTTCTGAAACAAAAGACACCCACGCATTACCTGGCCATTCTCGTGTCCTTCTCTACCATCGCCTTGGCTAGCTCCACATGAATATCCATGGGATGCAGTATATGCATAGTGGACGGGTGCTGAAAACGACACTTCTTCCAGTTTTCCCCTTCAAAAAAGGAGTTTAAATTAATTTTAATGCATTATCGACTATTCTGCAGAAAACTTTTAGTAGAAAATAGTGAAGGGACAGAGTCAATGCTCACTTTTAATTCTTTCATTATACAAGTATTTCTGCTGTACTGGGGATCAAACTGAGGGCTTCACACATGCTAGGCAAGCACTGTACCACGGAACTAGGGTAACCTGTATTTTAAACATAGGCTCACAGAGACTGTGATATAAAGATAATTCTATATACTTTTTGAAAATGTTTATATGACAATGCTTGCATTTCAAAGCAAGCATAGGGGGCTCAGTGGCCTAAGTGCCTGCTTGGCAAATACAAGGTTGTCAGTTCTACTTCCGTTACACACACACACAAAAAAAAAAAAAAAAACCAAGAAGGGGGGAAAAAAAACAGGAATTACCTCAATTCCAGAGTTAGCAATCAAGATAGGTAGCTATGGTAAAAAGTAGGGGAAAAAAGCACAAAAGGGTGAGGGTAAGGTTGATGGAATTCCTAAGAACAATAATTACATTTGCTTCACATATGATGGCAGAGAAAAAGTTTTGTAATGCAAGATTTTATGATAAAAACATCGGATAATGGACTGGGGATTTAGTTCAGTGGCATAAGCGCCTTCCTGACATGCACCAAGTTGTGAGTTTGATCCCTAGTAGCAAAAAAAAGTGTGATAATCACTTTTTCAAGAAAAGAAAATCTTAAAGATAGATTTCCCAATGGCTGTCTTGTACATGTCTTCCTGATGGCAATGTGGAGCATGTTTTGTCACTTGTACTTCAACTGTTTGTAAATACATACTCAAAAAGGGAAGTTTAATGGTTTGTGTATTTGCCTTACAGGAACTAACAGGCCCTTAGTGTACAAAAAACTCACTCTTATAGATTGTACACTGTACTCCGTAATTTTGCCTGTACTTTTCTCCGATGATCTATCACAAAGTGATATACAAAGACATTTAATAAATACTTAATGCCTGTAAAACTAGAGAAAGTATAAATACCCGAAGCCTTTACTCATGGGATAGAGAATACACCACATCTGTTTTGTTCAATTTTATTGTAACTGATGATATAGGCAATTCTTTTTAAGATAGCAAGAGGCATTAAGGGTAACCATTGTTGATCACCTTGTATTTTGTTTTTACATTATGTATTATGTCCATCCTTTTGATTTGACTGACTCTGTCCTATTATGTCACATTTGGTTTTACTTTTTTCAAAAAAAAGTAATAAGAACAGTGGGAGTAATAAAACCCAAAATGTGTAATTGTCATTGTACAAAAGAGAGGAAAAGAAAGTGCTCTACAGGACATAACTGCATGTATATTTAAGTGTGTAAGATAGGTAACCATATTACCGAGTTTTATTGGATCACTGAACAGAACTGTTTGCAGTTTCACTGTTTGAATGTCCACTTTATATGCTTTAATTTTGTAACTTGAACAATTATTTCTAAGATGACAATATGTAATCTATTAACTAGTGATTTCCTACAGTTTTTTTCTGAAATTCTGTATAACTTGTACCCTTTTTCTGTTTTTTTCTCCTTAAATAAAATTAAAAAAAAAAAAAAGATAAGTAACATATATAATAATAAAGGCAACATGGGAAAATGACATCAAAACATTCCAAAAAGCATCAGGACAGAGGAACCTGAACCAATCACAGCTTCCATTTTGGATTCTGAACTGTTTTACATCATATTGCAAAAATACAATTTGTGAATTGACTGGGTTCAAACACCACCCTAAGATGAATTGGCAAATACTGTTTCAGTTTATAACTGACAGTGGTTTGCATAATATGCTTCTATATGGTTTTCTTAAGCACCAATAGTTATTTGTGCAAAATCGTTATAAAGGTTTATATATGCACATGAACACATACATGTATCTGACTTAAGCCATTCACACTAATTTCAGTATTCTGAAAGTTGATCAGTGCTATACCTGCTCTTGCAAAGAGTAGTTGCACACTCTTTATTTCAACATCAAACTTGTCATATGCTTTATCCATTATTTCTTCCAAAGATGAACTGGTAGTCTTCTGTAGACCTTGACATTTACTGTTGAGCTAAAATGAAGAAAAAATTTTTGATTTTTTTTTACACAACAGAATGTACACAAATCAACATATTTTAGTTGTGTGTTTTCCCAAAACTTAAATAAATGAGACTGTCCTTAAGGCTCTGCACCTCCCACCACCCTACACCAGGAACAGCAGGGCTTTACTCCTTCTCTCCACTGTTCAGTGATAGCAATTAGCCCATGAGAAATTAGTGTCCAGTTCTATTTCCTTTTCCCCCTTCCTAGCCGAAGCAAAGACTTATTTCTGAAAGTTTTATCTTTCTTCCAGAGGTTGAGATTCCATGAGAGTCAAACACCAAAATCTATGGGTTCTTTTGTTCTACTTAGTTAACTGGCAGTGATTAAATAAATATATACATACAGTCTCCTGTAAGCAAAATACATAAGCAACATGCAACACTGCATAATTAATCTCGAGAAACCATGAAAACTAACACTGTTCCTCCCCAATTAGGAAAACACAAAAGCAATCCCATCATCAATGTGAAATCACCTACTACTGATTAATAGTGCTATTTAACCGTTATATAATGCATATACTGTAATGTAGGCAAGCACCAGGGAACTACACTCACACTCATACTGAGTAATCTAGACTAACCTTGACAAATGCTAAGAAAGTCTTAGTTTAGTTTAAGTGAACTCTGAGAAGTTTCACTTTTTATGGTAGAAACCTAACTGTGGCATTATCAGAAAAGACTTCAGATTTGTCCTTAAGTCAAGCACTTTTCAAGTCTCAATAATATGTTTGTTTAAGTTCTGAAGAAAAAAAATGGAAGATGAAATGGTTAGGCTGAAATATGTAATAAAGAAAATATGGAAAGAAGAGCAGGCTATCAGTTAGTGAGCTACCAAGCCTGTCAAAGCAGACAGAAGTGTGCATACACCTACCTGAAATGTACCAAAATCTAAAATGAGAAGATTTGACTTTTCATGGTGGAAGCCTGTCTGTGGAACTATTAGATAAGAAGGCTTCAGATTTATCCTTAAATCACGAACTTTTCGAGTCTCAATTATATGTGTAAGTCCTGAAGGAAAAGAAAAGGAAACGGTGAAATGTATAATCACACTACTAACCAGACTAACAGATTCACTTGAAAGGCACTGAGGAGGGCAGCAGGCTCTCATAAGTCAGATTCTCAGCTGAGGTGCAACCTGCACACAGTCAGTGAAAGTAACTGTGTCACAGCGGAGCATAGTCAGCTCAGTACGAGTCCAGTGCTAGTGTTCTCTATGGAGAGAGAATGAACAGGTAACACACTTGGCATGAGTAGAGGCCCCGTCACACAGAAGCGTCCAGCCTGAAAACCAGCATCCTGCGCTGCATGGACTGCAGCTTCCCAGAACAGATGGAGGGTGCCTCCATCTCAAGCTCCTTCTGGGCAGGGTCCTGGACATAGAGCAGGTGGAGTCATCTGCACTCCCTACCGTTCTCCTTGTCCAGCCTAGAATGGACGTTTCAGCTTGAGTTGCCTTGGTACTTTTGTCTTTTCTTTTTTGCTTTTTAGGTTTTTTAAAAAAATTTTTTTTGGTATTGAGGACTGAACTCAAAGCTTCCCACTTGCTACACAAGCGTTGTACCATTTAGCTAAATTACCCCAGTCCCTGTATTTCCACTTGAGTAAGCCGTGTCTGTTGTACAATCCGCACAACTGAAGGAACCTACACTAGTTTAAATACATGGACAGAAGAACACACATTTTTCAAGTGTATGGAGACATGAATTCTTTACCAGTAGCTGTTCTCTCTTTAATTTCTTCCAGCTTCATCAAAGTAGCTGATGTTATTTGCTCAAGATCCAATCCCCTATTTGACTGAAAGAAATCAACCACTGCATTGATGGTTTTCTGTAAAGGAATTTAAAAATACAATCAAGTTAAACATATATACCTCTTTCAATATTGTAACTTTTTAAGACTTTGCCTCATTCTAAAATAGTAATGGCTTTGAAAGGAGAAATCGAAAGATATTCTGGACTATTTCACCTCCCACTAGAGGAAGAGCAGCCGAGTAAGCTTATAGGGAAGTTGCCAACATCTGCATGTCACCTCAGTGTCAGCTGCATTCCACAGGGGTACAGCGACACAGGCAAGGAACTACAGACATCACTGCTAGCTTTAGCCTCTCGTCGGTCAGTAAAATAGTACTTTTGAAAACTGTGATTGGATTGCATTGTACTCTGAAATTTAGAGAGGAAGTAAGAAGAAAACTATTCAGGCCTTATTTATATACAAAAGTTGATGTTAATTCTAAAAAGAGATTTTTGTAAAATGAAAAAGGTTCTGGAGATTGGCCATAGAACACTATGCCACTTAACACTACTTTAAAACACTTAACATGGTAAATTTTGTTATGTGTATTTTACAAAAAACATAAAATTTTTAGACGTTCAGAAGCACAGTGCATTCTGGAGTGTCTGCATCCATCCTCCGTGTATACTGGGAACCCATCTCTAACCTCCACAGTGAAGTACAGGAGGGTGGCGGTGGGTGAGGCAGTATGTGGAGTGAGAGGGAGCTTGGGCTAGCGGAGGGCGAGGCACAGACACAGAGCTGGAGGCAGCGCTGTCCGGAACACCTCAGCGTCAGTGCTTGCTCCCATATAGACAGCACTGGGAATTCTCCCCCCACTCCTCGAGCTTAGGTTCCAAACACGGAGAGCAAAAAAGACCAGGCAAACAGTGTGCACCTAATCGGCAGTAGCTGGCACATGCACAGGCTGCTCTGTAGGTATATTAGGGTTTTTACATCTAACATAAGGAGACATAAATAAATCTTAAATACTTAAGGAAAAGAATGGCAATAGCATATGAGAAATTAAAATCGACTACTATAACACACACTGCTTTGAAACAAGAAAAAGCTTATGAAACTGAAGCTTGCTAATTAAACAGAACAGAAGAGAAATAAGCAAACACTAAATGCAAGGCAGCCGCAGCAAGGAGCCCAGCCTCCCTGCACCTACAGCATCGTAGATGACCTCCACAGGCTGGGACTGGATGGTCAGCGTCTGGTCAGCAAGGCTGTTCTCTGGATTGGTTTCAAACTCAATTTTAAGCAAGGATGATGCAGTGTCGCCAATGGAAGCCACAAGGGATGGCACAGTATCCTGCTGTCTCAGACCTGTGATATACCAGTGTTCTAACTTTGCTTCTACCCTGCAGTCCAAGGAGAATGAGAAAGTCATAAGAGCCTTTGTAATTTAATAGGCTGAAATACAACTTTTTCTTAAAACAGTCTTCCAAGAATCAGGCCCAGTCTATTACCCAGAAGTGAAATTTAGCTTCCTTAGCCTGCCGTCCATTCACTTTCGTCATCTGTTTGCAATGCTGCTATCACTTTGTGACTGTTTTTATTACCTCATTGTCTGCTGGAAAAGCTCACTTTCACCAACCCCAGGGGACTGCAGCGGTTCTGACCACTTTTTGGTGAATAAAAATTCATGCAAAATGGGAGAAGTTATCTGCCTGCTCCTATGCCAGCCTCACCAGCCTTCATCTCTCCCCTGCTTCTTCTCGTGCTCTTTCCCATCAGCCAGCCTAAGCCTTCATGGGTTCAGTTGGGCTCTTGCCCAGATGAGCTTGTGCAGCAGTAACAGAAGGTACTAATGTACACCATCACCTCACTCTGACCACCTAACATGTTACACAGCTCCTGAATTACTAGCTTTATGTATGTCGTACCAGCTACAGCTTACACTTCCTGAAAACGAAGGCTCACGGTGCCTACACACAGCTTTCGGAGCCTGAAGCACATGGCATCAAATGTTTGTGAAGAAAAGAAAGGAGAGTACAATAATGATGAACTCTATGTAGTTCCATAATAACTGAAACACAAGATGACTATCTTGGCACACACAAAAAAATTTTAAAAAGAGGTGTTACTGGCCAGGGATTTAGCTCAGTGGCATAAGTGCCTGCCTGGCAAGCATGAGGTCATGAGTTTGATCCCTGGTACCACAAAAAATAAAAAAAACTTTAAAAAAAAGAGTGTTACTGATCTTTTCCATGCTGCATAGCATTTCATATATTCTGGTCTACAATCATTATTAGAGTTAAAAACTGAAATAAGTTTTTAAAAACTTACTTAAGGGCTTGCGCTCCTGGTCGCTGGCATACTTGGGTGCCCAGGCCAATGATCTGGATTTTTAGGATTTCAGGAATATTTTTGTTTTCTCTGATTACAATAGAAGTGCTTACCAACTTCAAGGTCATTATATAGGCAACATACTGAAGAAAAAAATTGAGTGAAAATTGTTACAGTTTACATAACCTTTAGCAGTTTCTTTTTAAATAAATATGATGAATTATAATGTAACCTAGCAACATGTAGGTTTTGGCAATCACATAATTACCACAAATGAAGAACAGCAGAATATTTGATAAAATTTTCTCTCTAATACACATTTATAAAGATCCAAAGTTCATTTCTCTTAAGTTTTAAAGGTAGTATAACAATGACGTACAATAAGACTTCTTGTAGATGAGCAAAAAAAAACCAAACAAACAAACAAATCATAATAAGAAACACCCACCTGATGGCTGCAGGAAGTTAGCAACACACTAAAAGGAGACTCCTGACCCGATGCTTGTCAAGTCATGACTAGACCTAGACACAGGACAGCCAGTCAACCGGAAGATAACTCTGGAATCTGAGATCCTAACTCAGCCAGAGTGCTTGAAAACTGAATGAGGGAGCCAAGGGGCTGTGAAGCTGGCCAGCAAGATCCAAACTGGAAACGAGGTCCCCACAAAGGGCAATGGCACCGATGAGACTCCCCAACTTTGGCTAGGACCCTGATGGGCCACAGTGCAGGGCGAAAGGCAAGCATCTAAGTAGGCAGACTCCCAGGATCCACAGCACAGCATCGAATCACATCAAGCCCCCCAAAAGACAGAGGTGATCCCACGTAATGGTGCTACAGACACCAGGAAGAAACACAACGTCTCCCTGAAACAAGAATCTACCTTACTGGATACTATTTCCCTATGTCTCTAAAACATAAAAGTATATATCATTTGCAAAATCAATATCTAATATATTAGGCACATGTACAGATATGCTCATCGGATCCAGAATATGTCCAAACAAACCCAACAAAAACCACAAAGAATAGATACTCACAGGGACTCTAGACATCACATTTTACACTCACAGGAAGTGTAAGCTTAGAGGTACACTGTGGTGCTCACTATACTCAAGGAGCTAAAAGACAAAACTGAGCATGTTAGTAAAGAATTTCAAAGCTATTCTTTAAAAAAGAAAAGTGTACAGAACCAAACAGAAACTCAGGAACTAAACGATACAAAAAATAAGGAATTTAATGAATAAACAATCAGCTCATGGGAGAATAAGAGGAAACAATTTAAATTAAGAACTTGGATATACAGAATAAAGAAGAGACAGACACATGAGATATAAAATCTAAAGATATTAGAAATTTTAAAAAGAGAAAGAGAATGAAGAAAGAAAAATAAAAGCTTTAGTGATTTCCCATAAGACCTCAAGATAGCTTAATGAATTTAAACAATCTATAATTCTATATGCAGAAAAAAGAATCCTTCAAGAAAAAAGGGAAAATAGATACATTTTTAGAAAACTAATTACCAACAGACCAGTATTAAAAGGAATAATGTATAGGACTAGAGATGTAGCTCAGCTGCACAGCACCTGTCTGGTAAGTGCAAGGTCCTGAGTTTGATTCCCAGTACAAAAAAAAAAAAAAAAAAAAAAAAAAAGAATATACAGAAATGGGCACTCTTTGGGCAGAAAGTAATAGTACATGCATGGCCAAACAGAAAGGAACTAAATAACCGAAACATCCAGTTTGGTGACATTACCACTCTCCCTAAAGTAACCCATACATTCAGTTCAATCTCTAACAAATCGTCAGCATGTACTTCTGGAAACACTGATGATTCTGAATAGCATGTGGAAGCATGAATGATCTAGAGTAGCCAAGATTCCCTTATCCAAAGATCAAGCCAGTCATGGTGGCACAAGCTTGCAATCTCAACACTCAGGAGGCTAGGAAGATGAAGATAACAAGCTCAAGGCCAATGTAGTCTACACAGGGAGCTCTTGTTTTAAAATAATCAGAGCTTAACACCACTAAAATTTAAAAGATTGATGCCAAGTGTTGGTGAAGATGCAGAATCCTCATATCTGCAAATGGAAATGTTTTCCATCTTGCAAAACTATTTCAGAGACTACACTATTACATACACTCGTATCCTATGACCCAGCAGTTTTATTCCTAAGTAGATAATACACAGGAAATCTTAAGATATACACACTACAAAGATACCTACAAGAAATCCATGGCAGCATTACTCATAATAACCGAACAAACGGAACAACCCAAATGTTCATCAACAAAAGCACAAATGAATAACTTTTGGTATTTTTTGTAAGTGTTGGAATCCTATGGAACGACAAAAATGTGCAAAATATATGCAGTACAACAGGATGGGCCTCACAGCAAACACAAACATGTACTTTATAATTCCATTTAGAGAAAGACAAAAATGTACAAAATAAAATCAGTGCTTATACTAAAACAAAAATCAAACGAATTGTTAACACAAAAAGCTGGTTATTAACTGCCTCTGAAAAGCAAGAACAGGAATATACACAGGGGTTCTATATCAGTGGCAAGACTAATCTGGACCCTAACAGTAATTATACACTTGTGTCCTTTCTGATCAACCAAGTGAGCAGGACATTTCAGTTTCTTTCACTCTTACATGAGTTATGTTTCACAGCAAAAAACCTTTTAAAGATTCAATTTAAACTATAAGAAGCACTTTTTAATCAGATTATCCTTACACTCACTAATATCTAACGTTGAAGGGAAAATTTTAATTGGTAAGGTCTGACTGGAAGCATTTAACAACTGAAGAGTAAAGTAGAAACTAACAATAACATATTTCCAGCAGTTAAAAGTTGGAACTTATGTAATCCAATTACAGACCACGCGGCAGGAAGGATGGAAACACCTCTCCAGTGCAGTGTAATTACCTTCTTGGGCAAAGTCAAGTTATGCATGCTCCTGCTGTAACCAATAGCAGTGAATAGTTTGTCCTTCTCCTCAGGGGTCATAAGATCATCAATAGCTACAAGGAAAACAGTAATTCAAGAAATTAATTTCTTCAGCTTTACAAATAAAACCAACAAGTCAAAACAAATGTCCCAAAATCAACAGAGGCAAACGATAAAACAAATCAGCCAAGTAATTTCCTCTAATACTCCACTATGACAAAAATAAGCACCTGTCTGTGTTCACCATTTCAGTAAAGACAAAGAGATGGTACAAAAGAAATTCTGTTTGCAAAGGGTTTTAAAAGAGGGTCTTAGAAAATTTTAAAACTGAAGTGAAACTTATTATTAAATATTCATGGAAAAGGTAAGTGCTAAGTGCTGAAACCCCTAAATCTGAACATTTTAAATTTCATATAATTCTTCTCAAGAAAAAGTTTTACTTGAGATAAATTTACTAGGATACTGAGCTGATTTTTTTTCAAAATAAAAGTTTTTTGAAATAAAGTTCAACTGGAAGACTAAGGTATAATTTACCTAATATTTTCTCATGATTATACAATAAACTGGCAGACTCGGAACTTACTTTCAGGAATCAATGATTCTTCACCTTTTTTCTTAGACTCCTTCTTACCCCAAAACCCACTAAACCAGCCTCCCCGTTTCTCCCCTGTGTCAGTGGATTTCTTCCTAAGTTTCTGCCCAGATCGAATCACCTAAAAAATTAAAATTAAAAAATTAACTGAAAAATAAATGCTTTCTTCATTTTCATGCTCAACACAATGTCAGACTAAAACAGGCACAAAAGCCAGGTCCTTCTTAAATGATTCTCACAATACCATTTGGTAAACAGCACCCTTGTATTTATGGAAAGCATCTTGATGAGACTAAATCGGACCAGCAATACAACTGGTTTCAGGTAAGACTGGTCTGAGGGTTATAATCCAGAAATCTTTCAGTTCAAGGCACTAGAATTGCAGGTTAGTAAAGCAAAGGCTTCCACTAAAGAAAGATGTTCTCAATACCCAAAACGTATCAGTTCAAAGCAATTGTATTTCAGAATTCACATCCACTGCTGCTTTGCTAACTATGGTATGGCAGGAGAGGAGGGCTACAGATGGCACCCGAATCACACATCAGACTCTCTCCGCAACAAATTTCTCATCTGTTTCTATTACTCCCTCTCTTTGCCCACTTACCAGATAAACCAAAAAACAAAACACAGAGGCAAAGAAAATTTTCAGTTAGAACATAAAATATTCTAAGCTTATAGTGAACAATTCTATAGTAGAGAGAACAGGCTTGGTTAGTAAATTATAAAGATTAAAAGCATGAGAAAATGTTAGACATTTATCATATGCCAAGGAGGAGTGAAACACTAAAATCTTGTTTGAATTTGCAAGTCACAAGTGAATGACAGACAGTTACTGCAGATATCACAGCTCACTGGGTACTCAATCCTTTCTGTGCATGTGCATCATCAAGAAGCTTAAGAAAAACATCAAGGCCCAAGCCCACCCCAATTAAATCCATCTTAAGGGTGTGGGGCTCCAGGCATCCATATGTTACAAAAATTCCCCAGGTGACTCTAATGTACACCAGGTTCAAAACTACAACAATGGAGTTTCCTTCAACAACAGCAGAGATCAAAACACAGGACATTCAGAAGCTGGGCATGGTGGTGCATGCCTGTAATCCCAGCACTTGGGAGGCTGAGGCAGGTGGATCATCGCAAGTTGGAGACCAGCCTGGGCTACAAAGTGAGCCAAGGCCAGCCTGAACTGCGTAGAGAGACTCTGCCTCAAAAAGACAAAAAAAAAAAAAAAAAACCAGCCCACAGGGAGTTCAGCTGCTTCAACTTTTTCACAGCAGATGAAACTAAGCTACTCTGCAAAGGATACCCAATCACATGCCTACCATCTCGAGTTTGAAAGGTCTGAATTACAGTACTGACAACCCTCCCAGGAAAATGCAGCCTGAGATGGCACCCTGGAACCCCTCCTGGATACCTGCACTTCACAAATGGGAGGATTTATGAAGCATCCTTCATAAACCTAAATGCCAGAAAAACTGCAAGGCACCTGAGTATTAAAAATTTTTAAGTAAACTGATCACTTTAAAAGAGTAGACACAAATTATAACCATCATTTTAGTCTCCATAAAAAATCTAATTTATGATAATAAAAACATGTATTTTAACGAGATACATTTTTATTTTGAAAAAACATGAATTCATTGAAAAAAATCATTAAAACATTAAAATAAATACTCTGTTAAGAGACATCAAGTAATGGGATAACACACGGCAACATTCAATTTTCTCTTTTTCAAATCTCTACTTAAGTATCTTTTAAAAAATTCTTTTAGGGCCAGGGATGCAGCTCAGCAGCGCAGCACCTGCCTGACAAGCACAAAGTCCTGAGTTTGATTCCTGCTACAAAAAAAAAATTATTTTAAAGGAAGATAAAGTCACTATCAAAGTTGAAATCTCAGTTAGAGATGTGATCAACATGCTAAAATTTTCAAAGCGTTTCAAAATAAATTCAAAAATAGAAAAACAATTAGGCAAGGTGGTGCATACAATAATTCCAGCCAGCACTTGGGAGGTTGAGGCAGATGTTCAAGTTTACTGACACACACACCCAAAAAGTTAGCAACACTTTTTCTCAAAAGAAAAAAATTATAAACATGGCTGGGGATGGAGCTGAGTGTGAAAGTCCCAGCTCTGATCCCCTGTTCTACTACAAGGGGAAAAAATGTAGAAAGACTTAATAAAGAGAAAAGATACAAATTAATACAAAACATCTAATGAAAACACTAACCTCAATGACAAAGACTATGAAGAAAATAAGGAGTTCACTAAAAACGCTTTGATTTGTTTTGATGATTACCATTTTAAAACGATTACCATTTTAAAAATCTAAGAATCACCACTTAAAAACGTGACAGCTATCAGAAACTCTACTCAAACAGTACCAATTTCAAATCCTGGTTCTGATACTGTGTTTTAATTTACATTAGATGTAACCCCTGGGGGAAACTGAGTCAAAGAGACACAGGGACTCTGAAAAATATCTTTGCTGCTTATTTTCTGTAATGGCTCTATAATTATTTCAGAGTTTAAAATTTTTACACACACACACAGAGAGACCTCTTTTACATGTGTCTGTTAAAAATCAAAGTGCTCATACAAGTGACCAACAGAAACACAGATCCAGCACAGCCCTCTCACCTGTTCCACGTATCCGTGACCCACATCCTTCCCTGACTCACAAAGGGATTACAGTAAGCAAAACTTCAGCCCTGATTTAAAACTCTCTGGCTCCACAATGAGAACTGCCAATCTTAAATAAACTGCACTGCCTCTGTTTGCCCTATACCCGCCCTTCCTTGTCCAGTAATCCATCCTCAAGTTCTGAGCAGCTGCAAGTGGCCCTAACAGCACACAATGGAACCCAAGTGACTTAAGGAGGCCTGAAAGTATCTGTTTCCTCCAGTGATTCATTTCTGTTTCATTAGAACAATTCACAAATGGCAAACAACTCTTTAAAATATTTGTACTCCCTGACCCAACAACTATCCACTAAGGAATCTGACCTTATAAATGCAAACTATTCTCAAGATAGACAAGACTACCCACTAGTGTCACAATGGAATACAGCTAATGCAAACAGTGACACATATTCTGATACCTGCACAGACTGGAAAGCTACCCAGTTGTTTAAATGATGCGCAACAAGTAACAGTAGCAGCACTAAACCCTAGTAACTTAAAAAATAAAATAAAAACCAAGAAAACAACAAGAAGCAAGATATAAAGCCTCTTGATTCCACATCTCCCACGCTGCCACTCATTTCCGTTCCCCTTGCACACACTGTCTGTACTTACTCAGAGTCTCCAGTTCCTAGTCTTCCATTCTCTCTCGTTCCTTTCAAGTTTCTGCCTGTACCTTCTATTAAAAATGCCCCTTATTTCAAAAATTTATTACCGAATTGGTAATTTATTACCAAATCTGTTTTGACTCCATGGTGGTATTAGCCCTTCCTTTCTACTGATTAAAACTAAGAATTCCAAACATATTTTAAAAAACATTCATCAGAGCCTGAAAGTAGGCAAAGCAGACAGATGGTAGAAAGGGACCCAAACATGGAGAACCAACACACAAGAGTTTTGAGTTTCCGTGTCTTCTGTTTTTCTCAGTGATGTGCCCCAGCATCTCCCGCCCTTGGGTGAACTCCTGCCTGTGAATGCGGGTGTGCCTTCTGACTTGTTTCTAACCAACGGTGGTACAACGCATTCACTCTGTGCAGTGTGGGAGTTGCTGTTATAAGCCTAGTACCACAGCAGCCCTCCTGGGGGAGTCTCCCTCTCCCTTTGAAGAAGTAAGCTGCCAAGTTACGAGAAGCACATGACTCAGAAGGCAAGAAACAGAAAGTGACACTTAAGAGGTAGGAGAAGCCTGGAGTCAGCAGGCAACAGAAAAACAGTAATCCACCCCAAAGCCGAAAGACGGTAAATCCAAAGTACATTCAACTCGTGAGAATGGAGTATGTCAGCCATGCTTCAGCTGATACTACATCCCAGGTAACACCTTGCGGTATTCTGATCTCTTCCCAAGCAGAAGGCTCAGCCAAGCCATGCCGAGACTTCCTGCCCACAGAAACTGAAGTAGTCTAAGTGTGTTATTCTATCCTAAGCTCCTACAGACCCACAGAAAAATACCACACCTGGCTCCAACCAAGGAAGGGAGCTGCAAGAAATACGTGCAGCACAGCTGTGCAGGCAGCTACAACCCTGAGAAATCCTTATTTCTGACCAAACAACCAGAAAGTAAGTCCATGCTGGCCAGAGTATACAATGAGAAATCCTATGGGGGACAGAGCAGAGACTAGCCCTTACTTCTGCACGTGAATCTGCCTACAATCCAATTCAATCCAAGATTCATTATGTATGAAACTGATTCAACCAAAGAGACAAAGGCTTAGAGACCTGAACTGAGACATAAACCATCCCTCTAGCAGAGCTCAAATTAACCCCCATACAATTCATGCGTGTAACAGATTCATATCTACATGCTGAAGGGTTAGGAACTCAATTCAGACTTGAGCCACCATCCACAGAAGGCAACGCACACCTTAGGACCAGAACCTAACCAGGTTTTGTGATAATCACATTTTCCAGACAAGTATAACGGGATCCAAAGACTACATGCTACAGTAGCCCCAACATCAAAAATACAATCTGTAATCACTTGACATTAAAAAAAAAGAGAGAAAACAGGGAAAAGTGGCCAGTTCTCAACCTTAACGGTAACAGGTACCAACAGTCAAATAACTTAGTTTCTGAAATTAAAGAGCTCACAGGATAAGCTCAATAGCAAAATGGAGATGATAGAAGAGTGACTTTCAAAAGAGAACAATGGAAACTATTCAATTTTTAAAATACAGAGAAAAATAGATCGGGGAAGAAATATAATCAGTGCTCACAGAGCTACAGTACAACATCAAAAGGGCAAAATATATATACAGATAACAATGTAAGTATACAGCAGTATCATGTTCACCTAACAGGACATATAAAACAAAAATATGCTAATATAAGAACAAAAACAAGGAAGAAAAATAGAAATATGTGACCAATTCTCAACAGAAAAGATAACAGATGCGAACAGTCAAGTAACCACAATACATTTATGTGTGCATGAGAGTATGGTTTTGAGATATGTGTGTATATATGTATGATATCGCACCTTTATCTACAAATATATTTGTGTAACTTTAAAGGTTTTTAATGTAATACTTAACTCTCAGTGCCACCTCAAATGATGAGGCAGGTGACCCTGTCTTCCCTGAAATTCTCCTCTACTCCAGTATGAACACACTGCATTCAGACAGCTTCTCGACTACACCTCCAGCAGCCCCTTCATGGGCATCTTTGCTGGGCTTTGCCCATCTCACTGACCATAACAACAGGGTGCTTCAGATCTTCAGTACTGTCCGCTTCTCCTGCTACTCCAAGAAGTTCAATGATCTCATCCAATCGCATGACTGTCAATGCAACCTACAGGCTGACCCTTTCCAGATTCACACACCAGCGCGGATTTCTCTGCTAACTCCACAATCATGCACCCAGCTGCCTGCTGAACCCCTGAACTTCTCGCACCTCGCTCACACTTGCTAAATCCAGCCTTCCTCATCTCACAGAATAGGGACTATGTCCTTCCAACCATGCTCAGGAAAAATCCTTAAAGTCATCTCTTCGCTCTCGTACACACACATCTAATCGGGCAGGAAACACTGGCCCTGTACTCCATCGACCCTTTTTCTCCACTTCACTGCAAACTTCCCCAGGAAGTCACTACCACTGACCTCAATTATCTCAGCCACATCCAAAGAGTCTCCCTGCCCTCCTCCTGCCACTCTCTTACAGCCTGCTTTCAAGGCAGCCAGAGTTCTAAAACCACCACATTATACCGTCCTGTTCTCAAAAACCATACACAGCTTCCGAACTCAGAACACAAGCAAAAATCTACACTTCAGTTTGCAAGATTCTGCAGAATCTGACATCCTCCTCCTTCCCACAGCACCCCTTTCACTCCTTCCTCCTCTGACTCACTGGTCACCCCCCCCCCCCGCAGCAGATATGTTCCCACCACCCCAAGACCGTTGAGCTGGCTATGCTTCACTCTTTCTGCAGGAATAATCCTTCTCCTTAGAAACCTTTCTGAATGACTCCCTCAGCTTCCTCTGTCTTTGCTCAAACATCTCCCCAGTAAGATTTTCTCTAACCCTCCAGTCTACAACAGCAATGTCTATCAATACTGCCCAGCCCCAACCCTCTCTCCATCCATTCCTATTGACTTCATGTAAGTATATGCTTATTATCCTCTCCTAATGGAATGTAAAAAAGAAAGTTATGTCTGTTATGTGGATTTCTGTGTAATACGCAAACAGTGATGAAGGAAAAAACCACTTACTAATTACTACGTGCCATGCCCCCAGTAATCTAACTGCCTCACAGGGACTAGCCATACTCCTTACAATAACCCTATGACGCAGGTACTAATAATTAATGCCATTTTTCAAAAATAAGGCAAGAAGAAATTAAACATCCCAAAATCACACAATTAGAAGATAGCAAAGCTGGAACTATTATTATTCAGATGCTCTGATTCTCAACTCCATACTCTTAATCGTAAGGCTAGAAAAACCAAAACTCAATGAGCACTTGCTAAATAAATGAAAAATTGTGTATGCTTTAATCTCATTTTTAAAATGAGTATGGGTGGAGAGAATTTACAGCTACAAAAAGGACTAACAGAATACACAGAAAAGTGTTAACATTAGTGACTACGACTGAGAAGAGCCTGTGAGATGGTTCTCTCTCCATTGTTGATCTGTATTTCTAACTTTTCTACAGTGAGTTGTACTGCTTGGAGCTTATCACTGAAACATCCGACACAATTATACAAACTACACAGAACAAGGCACAATACATAAGCAATTATGAACAATTACAAACATAATTCAGTCCAACTTTGTAAAGAAGGAAAGTGAAAGAAGACAAGAGGAAAGAGATACGAGATAAGAAAGAGGAAACAGGAAAAAAGAAACAAACAAAAGAAGTTTTTTTAAATGAAAGATAAAAAACAAGTAGGTACATAAGTATGAAAGAGAAACTGGAGTCCTGCACAGAGAAAGGTTAACAAAAGCATTCTAAGTTGCTAAGATGATAACTGATCTCGATTTGCTTTCTTTTCCATGTATTTCAAATAGGAATTATAAATGTTCAAAGCTCTTCACCTTAGTGTTCGTAGCTTTTTTCTAGAATTCCAATTTATTTTCTTCTGATACTAAATTAATCAATGAAAACTTAAATCTCTTCTCTACTTTAGGTAAATCTGAATAACTTCCCATAAAACTTAGATGTCCTGATCCTGGATTTAAAAGAGCTGTATTAACATGTTGAAAACATCAAATGAACTAATAAAAATGATTACCTCGACTTGTGCTTGTTGCCTTGCTAAAATTATGTTAAAAACATCTAAAGTCTTCTCCAGGTCCTACGAAACAGAGACACTTGTAAATAAGGGAAATAATCATTAGATTAAAGTTTTCTTATAAGATTTCTAGGCTTATCTAGTTCATTCCCAAAACTTGTGATATAATCAAACTGGAACATATGCTAATCTTTGAAACCATTTAATTTTTACAGCAAGAAATTAAGTTTTCTAAGGAAGTATATTACATTTAAACACCTTAAGAAAATAAGAACTTTTCTGTGAAACTTTAAAAATCACAGACAGCTTTACATGTACATGGCAACAAAAATATTGAGAAAAAGGATTTCTTTTAGGTAGTAGCCTTACTTCTTACACTTCCTACTTTCCATATTATTTCACAATTATCATACTAAAGGCATCATTGCAAAACACACAAAATATTAAGAATATAAAATTCTGCAAGTCAGTAAGTAAGCTAAAGTAGAAACTGAATTTCAGAATTTACAATGAAGTATGTAGGAAGTATTTAACATTTCCCAGATGACTTGTATTTTAGGTCCTTTATGTATTATCTTATGCAATTCTCACAACTTGTAAGACAGGCACTGTTTCTACTTCCTACCTCAGAATAACAGACTTAAGAAACTCATGTCCAAGATCAGAACACTTCGTAAGCCCTGAGCCCAAATTCAGCTGACTCTGATACCTATGCCAATTCTAATATATTATGCTAGTGATTGTTACGTATTTCACAATACCACAAATTCAACTTGTACTTCGCATTATCAACCAGTGGCAGAAAGAGTTCTATAATCCAGATCATATGACAAATTATGTATTCAGTATATTTTCTATCTGTTATAAGAACAAATAAACCTCTGTCCTACCCCAAACTAAAAGCTGTTTTAAAAAATAATACCTTAAACTCTTTTTTAAAAAAGCCATGGTCACATAAATACGGAACTTTTAAGAGAAAAACATGTAAACAGAGCTAACTAGTAAATATATAAAAATGCTATTACAAAACCCTAAACATCTACCAAAAGGGTTTACAGTAACATTATTTCATCTGTTCTCAGGACTGGGAAAAGATTTTATTAAAGAAAAAAAAATGGAAAAACATACTCTTAAATTTCCCATAAAATCCTCTCACAAGCTGTTCTAAAATTATATTTTAATTCAAATAAGTGAAGAATCAACATTAAAAGGTGATCAGACAATTAAGGGCTCTCACCACTGTGCACAAAGTATACCTGAATTTGTTTCTGGATTTCTTCCAAGAGTTTAGTCTGAGTTAGCTTATTCTTGTAAGCGATTTTATAACTCTTGAGTAACTCTCTATGCTTCTTTATGTTACACCATGACCACATCTGTGTACATCTTCTTATATGAACTTCAAGAACTGAATCAATGGCATACTTCCACCTGAAAATCAAAACTTTTTAATGCATATGCACATAAAACATTTAAGAGAAATCAAGGAAAATAGCTCTGACTTTTAGATATTGCACTGTTAAATATCTTGGAATAAAATTTCCACTCTAACAGTGTGTCTCAATTATAGTTCTCTGGCTTAAATACATTCAGAATGAACACCCTCCAGGAAGAAGGTATGCCAAAGCAAATCAACTCTTTGGCACCCAGCAGACCACATATGCCCTGGTGGTCCTGTAAGATTACAGACCCTCTTGCCCTCACAGCTATCCCAGTTCAGCAAGTTCAGGAAGTAAATACATACAGATACATGTTTCAGAAGTTACCGCCACTGCTAAGCAACACATGATAGTATTCCAGCATGGTTACAACCTTAGGTCCCAGTAAATGACTACAGAGAAAGCAGGGTTTTTTAAATGCTGAAAATCTTAAATACTAAGTTAAAAAATTTGGATATAGATGCAAGAATACAAAAGGATGTGCTTACCAAAAAAGTACCACAACCATATAAAAGATGTCCCTCCTCGGCTTTTGGAGAGGAGGGGAAGACCCTATTTTTTTCTGAGTGGGTATACTACATTGCTTACAGGTCTCTTAATTTTGACATATTGTATAATTATGCTTCTCATAAAATAAAAAAAGCAAGCTCATACTTACCATTGCCTACAATTGGTATGAAGTGGTAAATTAGGTTTATATTTCCTATAAGGTACATTTCTAACCATATAATCCAACGATTCCAAAAGGTCAATCATACTTAAGTACTATTAAAACAAAACAAAAAACCAGGTTCATTATATTACACATTTTCAATAAATGTCAAATTTTATTATATTTTTTACTCTAAGACTTCTTCTCTGAACTTCTTAACAACCTAGTTCTACTTATTTCTGAACTAGTTTATTTTTAAAACTATTTCCATGTCTGCTGGATCATAACTTCACTGGTAGCTATCTATGAGTTAATTTTCAAACTGCTCCAGGAAACCGCTATGCAACTAAACAGGATAAAACTAACTAACCAACTAGCTTACCACCATCACAACAATGTGTGGATTTCAAACACTTCAACACTTCAAACGGCACGGCACGAGATATACACAGAGCGAACTCGAATGCAAGCAAGACCAAAGAAAAGGCAACTTCAGTTTGCTCCTTGCCAATTTTCTTAAAGCAATTCAACGGTTACGTACATTCATGTCTAGTGCGAACTTAAATGTATTTAAATTAAGAACATATCTGTATTTCAAAGACTGAAGGGGGAGAGAAAAGATGTAAAATATTTCTTTGAAATTTTTTATGATGACAAGTTGCAATGATAAGATTTTGGAAATATTAAGCTAAATAAAATAGGTTATTAAAGTTAATCTCATTTTTTTGCTTTGCTAATGTAGCTAACCAGAACATCTAACATTACAAAAGTGCTGTATAATAACTAGACAGTACTGGGCTAAACTCTCTTGGCCAAATCTCATACCTAAATCTGCAACTCAAATCAGTCATACAACTATACTTGGGAAACAAAAAGAAAAAAGCTGCCAAGACACTTATTTTACAAAATAGACAACACTTAACATGAAGGTCTAGTGTTAAAAACTAAGAAAGGAAAAACCACATTAAAATTTAAATAAATGAAAATATTATTCATTATAGTTTGATAAGATTCTGCAACATCTAAAGTCAGATAAATGAAAAAAAATTCTTCAGCTTGAAATTTTTTTTTCAGAAAAAGATTACTTGAAAAGTCAAATCTCCACAAAACAAACAAAGAGAACCAACAGATTTCACAAAAGAATCATCACAAAAGACAAAAGCGACCTAGATTCAAAACTACTAACGTGCCCTTGCATCTCACCTGGGGCTTGGTCAGCTCAATGGCAATATTCTGCACTTCTATGCTCCAATCTAATTTGGGAGTTTTGAGTTCTACTTCTGCATGAGGATTCATGTAGAGTTTTGCAGAGGCTGATATTGGCTGGAAAACTGACATCACATGAGAAGATATGAGTATGTTTATACACCCTTACATATGAACAACTTAAATAATCTGAGAGCACTATTATTTTAGAAGTAAAATGATCGAAAATAAAATAAAATCACTCCCAAAAACATGTAAAGTAGCTGTTCATCTTCACCCTGCCAATAAATGTTTGTATACACACTGAAGTCCTGTACTCCTAGGTAAGAAATGTACATAACACAGTCTACCTTTGGCTACTCATTTTGTATAAAATTAAGTTTCTTTACCCTTGCACAAAGCATTTAATACACTTATTATTCACTAAATATACTAATAAAATGAAATAAAATACAATTAATTTTCCTTAATCATTGCTAAAATTTAGGAACAGAATCATGAATAAAATTAAATACCTAAAAGACACCACTACTTTATGATTTTTAAAATACTCATGACACATGTACTATTACAATGAAATAAATAACGTAATTTGGAGGCTGAAAAAAATGTGTATTAGCAAAGATGATAGCTCAAAGCAAGGTGATAAGCTTTGTGAATATAATTTCAACTGTTACAACACTTTATGATGCTCATAAAATTATGAAAAGTATTAACTTAGCTACAAGATATAGATGAGCCCAAAGAATGAAGCTGTAGTGTTTTTGTATTCGTTTATCCATCAATGAAACTAAATGCTACTGCAGACACAGCTGCAGCACAGTGGCTGCCCTGAGTTTGATTCCCAGTAACAAACCCACCTCCATCCCTGCAAAAAAACTAAAGGCTTTCACAAACAGCGCTTGAAAACTACCATCACTAAGGAGAGGAGTATGAGTAGGATAGAAAGTGACAACCATCATCCAACAGCAAGAGAACAGGAAGAAGACAACAGAAGTAAACCAGTCGAATACAGAATATGGAAGAACACAGGTACAAAAGCTGAGGACAGTTAGGGCCATAACTCAGCGGCTAAGTACCTGCCTGGTAAGCGAAGGTCTTAAAAGTTCAATTTTTAAAAAGCTGAGGACAATTACAAAGGGACACAATAAGCAAAAGCAAACCAATACCTTCTTTAGAATGAAACTGAAATAGAGAAAATATGGGAAAGACACCTTTCAAATAAAGGTGACATTGTCAAAAAATAGAAAAGCTCACTTTAAAAATATGGGCAGATTTATCTTGCAAGAATAGTGGCAGCACAGAGGAGGAATGCTTAATACCCAGGGGTCAGAGACTTGGTTATCTTTTATAAAGAAAGAAAAAGAACTGCTAAGTCCTAAAATGAGTACAATTACAAGGCATAAAGAAAACATGGAAGCCAAAGAAGGTTGGCTACAAGGAGCTGACGGCTTTCGGGCCCTCCTGCCTCCTTCTCCAGCAGATGCCTTTCGAGCTATTCCCAAGCAGCACAGCGCTCTAGCCATGAAATGAAGGCATAAAATGAGTGTGCTCTTCTTGTCCACATAAGTTAATAAGGAAGTGCGGTAAAATATTCCACTACAACTTACTAGTACTTACTGTATTGATGGTTTGGAGGTCTCTGTCTACTTGGTAAGAATTTCATTTTTCAGTTGATCCTAAAGAAAGCATTTAAATTTTTTGAGACTAGAAAAGAAGCTGCAAACAGATTCAGCCACATATAGAGAAACAACTTGGTTATTACATCAATATTTTTATTCCTCTCTTTGTAACTAATTAGTCTATAGGAAAAACATGCTGAATATCATTTACAGATATATTTCTCTAGCATACTAAAAATATAGAAAGTGGTAATTTTTAAAACACTAAATGTCTACATTGTAATATTATTTCCCCCTTTTTTTCTTTTTTGAAGTCAGGGTCTCACTATGTAGCTCAGGCTGGTCTTGTGCTCACTCTGTACCCGTAAGGTGGCCTCAAACTCAATGGTCCTCCTGCTCAGCCTCCCGAGTGCTGGGATTACAGGCATGTGGCATCACACTGCCCCTCTCTCTGACTTTAAAAAAACCCATATATATGTATACTCCTACAAATTTCTAGTCAAAGGTTAAGTTATTTACTGCCATGAACACCAGCATAAGAACATGTTTAAGTCCTACTTTTGGTCTTTTTAGTTGCATACCCAGACCACACATTAAGTCATTTTCATCACTTCGCCACCTTTTAAGGTACAACACATGTTTTTAGCCAGGCATGGTGATGCACACCTCTAATCTCAGCACTTGGGAGGCTGAGGAAGATCTCTGTTGAGGTCAAGCCCAGTCTAGACTACATAAGTAAGTTTAGAGCCAGGCTGTAGTAATACACACTGAGATTTTGTCTCAAACACACTCACATACACACACACACACACACACACACACACAAAGTACACACACAAAATACACACTACGATGCATTCTGACATGGAGTATATTCATGACATTATTGTTGCGGTAGAGATAATGAATATACTCATCATCCCAAATTTCACTTCGTCCCTTTACAAGCCCCAGTTCCTCCCCACCACTGACTTCCAGGCAACCACGGATTTACTTTTTGTTCTACAGATCATTTGCAGTTCCTATGCTTTTTTTAAGAAGTACAGTATGGTTTCTTTTAGCCAGCATAATTATTTTAACACTGGTCCTTATTATTGTATTAATAATTCTTGCCCTTTAACTGGATGTAGTATTAATCATCTAATAGACATTTGGGTTGTTTATAGTTCTTATTCTTAGAAGGTACCGTGAACATCTTTCTATGTTTCTGTAGATATAATTCTCTTCTCTTGTGGATAAATAGAGGACAAACACTCAGTGTAACATTAGCTACGAGAAACTGACAGACTGATTTACAAAATGATTTTACCAATTCGGCATTCTCACCAGCTTCGTATAAGAATTCCAGGAAATTATAACATTATCTCACTTTGGTTTTCACTTGTATTTCCCTACAGAATCAAGATGTTTATACATCTTTTCATGTGTTTGTGTGCCCTACAGAATTTCTTAGGTGATGAGTTGGTTGACATCTCTTTCCCTATTTTCTTGTCTTTGTTTACAATATTCATAATCATTGTCAAATAAAATATTACAATCTAAGAGTGCCATTAAAATGAGTATAAAAGCCCAAATGAAGTTTTTAAGTTTTATAGGTTCTTACATCACTATGTAGCGAACAATTTCACAAAACATTCAAATCAGAAACTATCTTGAAGGCATACAGATTTCAACACTGTTTTTCACACTTCCAATTCAGTGACATACAAGTTAAACAAAGGACTGTGGCCTGTCCTCATTGAGGGGCTCTGTCATACAACATAATTAGGGAGTGGAGGTGGCTCTTCCAAAATTACCAAGATCTGTTCTCGGGACCCCTGGTAGGACAGGCGGCAGTTCACATTCCAGTAAGCACTGAGACTATCCAGTCGGATTAGCTAGGAAAGAAAAGAAAAACTGTCAAGCAATGAACAAACACAAAAGATAAAGCAAACTATGGTAGAAGACTACGCTCATGTTCACAACCCTGAGATTAACCAACTGCCACTTTGAACTTTTAAAGAAAATAATGCAAAGTTAAAGGAAAATATGTTCACAGTCTCTATTATTAAGCTTAGTATTTGCTAAACTGTGTGCCCAAGAACACAATTTCCAAGATATTCATTCATTCAACTATCAAACTGACCGGAGTTTAGCAGTTAGCAGATCCAGGAAACATTCTGCTAGACACAGAAGAAATGACACCTCTGGCAGACACCAGTGACTGTCTCCAAGGGAGGGGAGGGTGGTGCCAGAGCATCTCTAACCAACACAGTGAGGACCGCTAACACTATGAACATTGCAGTAGGAGGTTCACTGCACTTATTAGCATATTAAAGTACCTTGAAGCCCTTAGCTTACAATAAAATGAAACACACCTGTTTAATTACAGCGTGCTTGCTACTTAAAATTAGTAGCCTCACTTAACCAGAGAATACTTTTCCTACAAAACCTAACAGCATCTCTGACTTACATGAGATACTGTCATGCGCTCCAGGCCTCCAGTTGGACTCATGGAGGGCACTGCCATGAACTCTAGGTCTTCAGCTAGGCTTGCACAGCCAACTGAAGGTGCACACAGATAGCAGAGTTGCAGGATCAAGACACAGGATGGCAGAGTTGTTGAGCCAGGACGGCTTCTGCCTAGATTTCAGAGCAAAGCAAGTGTGCTCCTAAGAGGGCAGTGTGTAAAAGGTTTGAGTATAAAGCAAAAGCAGAGGGGGTCAAGAGAGAAGCCCTAGGTGCCACTACCATCAGAAGTGCCATGGGGCAGTCACCCAAGCCCTCTGGAGTTCACAACTTGCCACAGATTGCCTCCAAGGCTGGACATGGAACTATAGGAACTATAGGACTTAATGTTTGCCCTGCTGGATTCTGGACTTGCTTTGTCCCATTCCTTTATACCCTGCTTGTACATTCTGGAATGGAAATGCCTGTATTGTGCCATTGCATCCTGAAAGTTTAAGTCTCTTTTCATTCATACAGAGACTCACAGCTAACAGTTTGCCTTAGATCTTGAGAGACACTTGAGACTTGGACTTTTCAGCAATGCTGGAACTGTTAGGACTTCAGCAACTCTTAGCAATGGACCAAATGTCTTTTGCATAAAGAGATGTACATGAGTCTTTGGGGGGCGAGGGGCAGAACGCTATGGTTTGTGTCTAGATGTCCCCCAAAGCCTTATACAGTCAGAAAGACTGGCTTTCCAGTGGTGACTGAATCTAGAGTTGTGATTGATTCATCGTCTCCTGTTGGGATGGGGGGTGTGAGTCTACACCCAGCCTAGGGTAGGCAGCCCACACACAATGTAAAAGAACAGAAGAGGCTTGCTCCTCTTTTGCTCATTTCTTTTGCTGTCTTCCACCACCATGAACGGTTGCCCCTTTCCCATACCACCCCGAGACTTAGAACTAGCTGATTATGGACTGAAACCTCCACAAACTGAGCTAATAAACCTTTACTTCCTTTAAAAAAATCTAATAGTATCTCAATTACCTAATGCTTCATAAAATACCATATTCTTCACCTTACAGACGAACAACCTAAGATTGAGAGTCACACAGTAATAAGCAGAGCCAGAACTAGACTTTGGACTTTCAATTCACCCCAAGAGCACATTCTGCTCCACCATTTCAAGGAAAGACATTAAGTACTTGCACCTAGAAAACTAACAAAAGAATTTTTACTCTAATAATAATAATACAATACCTTGTATATAATTTTTTCTGCTTCATTTAATATGCATGGAGTCCAATTCTCGTTTGTAGTCTAAAAGAAAGAGTAACTATGAAATGTGGTATATGACAGTGTTTTAGTATCCTCAAGTAGAAACAAAATAACACATAAAGAAAACATACTTAGCTACTGTTGGCTAGTGTTACCTAATTCTTTATGTATCTGCATGGCAAAATCAAAGGAACTGTGAAACATAACTTGGGTTCACTCCTTTAGGAAATTACAGAGTTAATGTGTGAATGGAAGAATTGGGTATGAACAGAAACAAGAAAGCCTGCCTGTATTCTGTTGAAGAAGGCACACACTTTTAAAAGATACTACTTTCTGTAACATAGAAAGCAAACCAGAAAAGCATGGGAATGACAGCAGGGCCATGTGCCCTGCAAGGACAGCATAGCCAACAATGCTGTTTGGACCCGATTTAACAGCCAGCACATTACTGATGACCTTGCTGAGGACAAGAAAGGGGGAAGGCACAGGTAGTAAATTCCAGAAAAGTGTGGTTGTATAAGAGAGAGAAGGCAGTAGTTTCAGGGCCTGAGAGGGACTGGGGACATTAAGGAGGGGCTTTTAGCTGTGTTATAAAGAGGAGCCATGCACATGTTTAAGTGTGTGGGCAGGAGGAGATGAAGATTTAGGAGAGGGAGACTGACTCCCTGGGATGCTAGGGCGGGACACAGGTTTCTGAGGGTACGAGGCCTGAATAGAGCGGGAGGAGGATGTTAGGTTGAAAGGTTAGACACACCCTAGTTTCCCTGTTCATTGATTAATTCCTGTCACTGGTTGTCCAGCTCTCTTTCTCACTCTTCCACTTCATGTACCTATATACCTGCACTTCCTGGTGTGTGCTTTTAGGACTGCTCCATCACCACATCTCTCGGTTTCTCTGCCAGTAACCCTCGTTCACGTTTCCTCCTCGCCTTCCCTGAGGTCCTCGCCCTCAGTGGCAAGTCTCCCGTATGACTTATCATCCACCGCCCTTGAGTTTAACTGTATATGCCGTTTATTTGTAGAAAAGCCTTATGCAGCTGTTTTTCCTCATTTCTATGCCCTTCCCCCGGCAAATGTTTCCTACAATTGCCCTAAATACAAGCAAGTCCAATCTATATATATACAACTGTATTCTCTAGCAAACAAACAAACCTATTTATGAAATAACCAAACTGAATCACTTATGTGTCTCCCAATGTGACAGATTTACGTAAATACATACACATGCACAGCCACCTAGAAAATCCATTTACCTGTATCAAGTGGTAGCACTTAGCCCAACATACATTTTCCACCCCACTTTTCGCACATATTAAGATAGTTCTTATTCCTTTCAGACTGTTTGCTATTTAGATATATTTGTAAATTTAAATTTTAAAATTTAGTATTTTAAGTAACTTTTAAAATTGGTATTTAGATCTACTTGTGGTAAGAAAAATGAAAATGAAAGAATGTCATGTAATAAGAGCATCACCAAAAATGTTGAATTTCTACAAAACTGCAGCAACCTAATATAAAAAATGCATTAGCTAGTTGCAGACATAGTTGATTTTAGGCAATTCAGCTTATGACTTCACAGCGATATTTCAGAGGTTCCACCAAAATCAAAACCAAGGCAACATTACCAGTAGACTAAGCTCCCCCAGGGTAACACCAAATGAGAGCGGCTGCTCCGGATCAGTGACCTGCCAAAGAAAAGGGACAAAAGGATACATGGAAAGTGATGGTGACCTGTGGCCCATCCCTTCCAACAGTGGTGGGGAAACATGATTACAGGTGAGTCATACAACCCAACTGACAGGAAGGAAAGAAAGGCCCAGAAAGAGCAGGTCAGCACCCACAGCACCAGGGACAACACACTTCAGGATCTAATATGCTTTCCCAGGTTCAGAGACTCAGTAACCATCGCTAACAGAGTCCTAGAGAGAGTTAAGGAGAGACCGTCTTCAAGACACTCAATAACACTGCCACTAACTCCTTTTTATAACACTTAAAATTGTCACAATTAGAAACACAAATTGCTTCTTTGGGCCTTTACTTTTCTTGACAGTGCTTTCTTACGAAGCATTTCTACAATGCTTTGTTAAGAAAAATTAGATTAATATTTAATTTCCTGTCTTTTCATTCAAAATCTACCCATGTTAAACTTTTGTTTTATTCCTGAACTTTTGGTGTAAGTTATATTTACAGAGTGTTCAGAGCTTTCCACAGGATGCACAGACATTATCTGAGACATCTTGAAGACAGTCAAGTTACCAAGAACCACTGCATTGGGCCAGGGATGTAGCTCAGCAGCGCAACACCTGCCGCAAGCACAAGGCCCTAAGTTTGATTCGTGGCACCCAAAAGAGAGACAGAAAAAAAAAAAAAAAAGAATCACTTGATCATGATAGAAATGAGCAAAGCACAAAGAAATACTAGTATAATATTCTAAGTAACCCAAGACCCCAAAATTTTACCACATGCTCTTCTTAAACAGGAAAAATGCATATACGCCCTCATATAGTTGATACTGTGCACTCTTAGCCTTATTTGTAATTAACGCAGGTAATGATTTATAGCAAAACACTTCCCTATTTCCTTACATTCATCTTTTTGTACCTACAGATAAAATAATCTGTGGCTATTTCAGAAAGAACTTCAACAACACACAACTCCACAATCTCCACTACCCTATTCACAATTACTATTAGCCAGTGAGCACGTTTATGATAAAAAATACTTTCCCATTGATTTTTTGTTTTATGAGAGAAAGTCTCAATATATAGTTCACACTGGTCTTAAAACTAAGTAGCCCAGGGCCAGGGATTTAGCTCAGTGGCTGCCTGGTAAGCTCATGATTGTGAGTTCGATCCCTGCTACCAAAAAATAAAAAATAAAAATAAAATAAGAAACTATGTAGACCAAGCTGACCTCAAGCTCGTGTCAACCCTCCTGCCTCAGTTCCCCAAGTGCTGGAATTACACACATGTGCCACCACGCCAGGCTATTTTTCCCACCTCTTACATTCTGTGTTTCTCATAGCTTTTTAGCTATAACAGGAACTCTTTATGCTTTGTAATGTTCTTCTTTAGATAGTTCTAAAACATTTTTGTCACCAATTAAAACATGACAGATGTTACTTACCCTATTCCTGTGCATCTCTTTTTTACTAAAAGGAAAGAAATAATGTACCTTTCTAATTATACTGGGACAGTAAAAAGCTTAGTTTAGGTTCAAACTGAGGCCTTCATCCAATAATATGTCAGAGTGATTTTTTGCTATTTTCCAAATTGACAATGTATATATCCAATTCCAAGTCCACACATTTGTTTACTATAAAATGATGTGGCTTTTGGGCTGGGGATTTAGCGCAGTGGCATAAGCACCTGCCTTGCAAGCAGGCAGTCGTGAGTTTGATCCCCAGTACCGATAAAAAGGAAAAAGACAAAAAAAAAAAAAAAAAAAAAGAAAGAAAGAAAGAAAAATGTGGCTTTCAACAATCTTTTCTCTTAAGAGTCCACTTCTTATCATTAGGGAGTTTTGTGTTCATTTACGTATTTCCAGTAAGTAACTTGCTTTGCCACCATCAGTATGTGAGGGTTCACATTTCTTCATAGTTTTAACAAAATCTTTCACTCTCCTGTGTTATTTTTGTGTGTTAGAACATGAGCTTTTATAATGCATTTTGTAAGACATTTATGTTAATGAAATTCATCTGAATAAACTCCGTAAAGCCAGTGTATAAACCTACTCTAAAATAGAGATCCTTTCTGAAAAGCTACCAGTGTGCTTGAGTACTAAGCACAGAGAGCTAATCAGGAAATGAAAATATACCTACTGTCAGTACTGTTTAATTCAAACCCAAAACAAAAAAGAATGCAGATTCATTTTTAGAAAGATGGACTAAGATTTCCCCTTTCTTGAGTAAATAATAAAAGCTAAAATTTCTAAACCAAGAGCATTCTACCACTGAACTACACTCCCTGCCCTTTTCTAACGTTATATGGACACAGGATCATGCCCAATTGCCCAGCTCACCTCAAACTTAAAATCCTCCTGCCTCAGCCTCCCAGGAGGCTGGGATTATTCCAGTGGACCCCACCCCTGGTTTATTTCAAGCTTTAAACTCAGGGAAACAGACACAATTCAAGATACATTATACTTTAGCTAAATTCTTACCAACTAATGGTAAGCTTTTGGTCATAAGTGAAATTTTTGGTTTCTAAGTATAATGTCGCATATTGTAAGTAGCTGTGGGTGGCTTAATCCACTGAGTAGAAGGGAAAGAGAACGGCACCACACTCAGACGACCGTTGTTTTAGTCCCTTTCCTATGGATGACCACTACCACTGGTTATTTAATAAACTCCAGGAACTAACTGCTCAGATCCTTAAAGTTATCAGTCTTAACGCATAAAACAAAATTTTAAAAAACAGAGGACAACACGTGGTGGTTTCATGTCACCTTTACATATGTGCGTACTCAATGAAAAGAGCCCAGTGCAGAAAACACATGCAAGAACATTAATCTCAGATTCTGGGGAGATACGAGTCAGGCACAAAAGCAAATGCCTCTACTGACTGCACTGAGATCACTGAAGCACGAGGGGCACAAGTTCAAGTCCTGCATGGGCCCCTTCACAAGACACTCGAAAAATTTTTAAAAGGTCTAGGACTGTAGTTCAGTAGTAGAGTAACTGGGTTTGATCTGCAGTACTGCAAAAAATAAAAAATAAATCATGTTGGGTACAGATGAACCATACAAACCAAGACTATTATATAATATACATTTGTTAACTTAAACCAAATAATTGAAATTACTTACATCATCTTCATATTTAATGTGAATGTCTGTGATTTTCACTTGTACATTTTTTATTATTTGAGTTGCCAATTTTTCCAAAAATGTATCCTTTTTTGCTTCCTTAGGCTTATCTATTAAAAACAGAAAACACAAGCTCAAGCCGTGCCGTTCTCACAGCACCATGTAACGGACGCCCGAAGGAGAGGTAGGGACAGCTCAGAGGAAATTACACCTGCCCTAGCGTCATTACTTTTTCTCAGATTTAGTTTAGATTTTAATGTGATTTTCAACTTGAAATTAAATTAGAAGCTAACATTCATTTTACCTTCTGAGATAGATCAAGTGGCAATGTGTGCAAACAACACATGGCATAAAAACTACTTTTACCTACCTTTTGAGCGATCAAGACCTTTAAAACGTTTCTTAAAATGTTTTTTGTGCTTTTTACGCTTACGTCCTTCTCAGTGGAAGCATATTAGTGAGAAAAGGATAAAATTCAAGTTAGCAGACAAGAGGATAGAAAAGAAAATAAGAAAATTCTTCCCAAAAGCAAATTTTGGTATGATTCAACTTACTCTAATCAATACAAACACAAATTCATAGACCTCCTTTAATTTACAATAACATTTCTAGTAAAGAATAACCTTCCTTAATCTAGAAAATAACCTAAAGGTACAATTATACAAAAATGGGATAAAATATTCACTTGCAACATCCTTTATACATAACTTATTACTTGACAAAAGTTCCCCTTCGATTTTAATACTACCAAAATATTGGAAATGTAATAATGACAGAACTTTCAGAGGAAGGTTTGGATAAATGTGTGGCAGGAACACAAGTGAAATGGGTGGGCAGGATGCCGACAGATGACTCCCCAGATGATCCGCCTCGCAAACAAAACCCATGAGTCAAGGATGCAAAGAACATGAGAGTGACAGGAAATGCTCACAGAACCATGCACTGAACTGCCTTAGTAATTCCCTTAAACCTCATCCTTTGTTACTTAGCAGTGACTCAGTGAACTCCAGAATTAACCGACACTCGCCTCTCCCAAGCCCAACTTCCAATCCTTCACCCCCAGCTGCCCACTGGGCATCACCTCCACTTCCAAATCTGAGGTGGCCTCCGCATGGCTGCCCTGCTTCCTGCCTACTGAAGGCCCTTCTTTCCACCCACCATGTAGATTTCTTCTGAATACTACCCACAGCCTGTTAAGCCCTTGTTCAAAATTAGTTAAAGGCTCTCTGACGCCTGCCAGATAAAATTAAATCATGTTTGCCTGACAAAAAAGAGCTCTTTTGTGATGTAACCTCAGACATCCCTGTCTGCTTCTATCTCCAGCCACTCATCTTCATAATGGAAACTTCAGGAATATTATTTGTAATTTCCAATACAAGCCGTACTTTACAAAGTCTACTGTGTAAAATATCATTCCCTAAAGCTGGATTGTCCTCCCAGAAATTACCTTCTAGCAAACTTCTAGGAGACCGGGAAACCTCAGGCTCAGCACCTCTGTCTGGGTGTAGCCTTACTTAACTCCTCTAAGTAATGTGGGGTCAAGTCTCACGTGGAATTCCAGCAAACACAGGGAATCCCAGCACTACACTGCATTCACGGTGTTTACACAAGTCCCTTGCCCTGAAGCAGGAGGTTTCCTCTGGCAGTCTGTTTGTTTTAGGGCAGGGTGTAAAATCTGGGCACTGTTAAAATGAATTCAAAAAAACCCACATGTAAACATTATAACGAAACATATAAAGTCTATGTGACAAATTGACTTGTTGATTAATTGTATTGCTATACACAGACTGCATGTTATACATACATTTGAGAGCATATACATGAAATTTAGCTTGAAATTTTACTTTGTTTTCTTGATATTTGTAAACTGTTACACTACTAAATTAAGAATCAACTTCAGTTTATAAGACTAAAATCCCAAGTTTCAAGGAGAAAATATCTACTAAAATATGTAACAGAATCTGGGTAGTACTAATAATAGTATTTCTAGTCACAGTGATAGTCTGGACTCTATTTCATTCATAAATTAAAAATACATGCCAGGCATGGTGTGATGCACCCCTATAATCTTAGCACTTGGGAGGCTAAAGCAGGAAAATGAAGGCCAAGTTCCAGGTTACCCTGGACAACATAACGAACTCAGGCCAGGTTAAACTACATAAGGAGATCCTGTCTCAAAAAACAAAATTAAATAAATAAATAAAAAGACTGAGTTCTCAAATACCATGTGAAAACAAACAAGTAAGACACTAGCTCTGAAAATCATTCTACCTGGCTAGAACAGCAGGGTCTCTTCTTGTCTGACCTGTCCTTGTTGTTCCAAGGTTGTTCCAGCCCCTTGTCACGTCTCTGAACTCCATGTTAGAGATGCCACATTACACTTCTCTGAACGGTTTCACAGCTGAGTACTACATAGTTCCTTAGAGAACATTTCTAACTAATCTGGTAAATAATAAATCTATTATTCTCAATCATGCTCTAAAGCAGTTTTCAAATATTTTGGTCTCAGGATCCTTTGACACACTTAAAACCTGAGGCTTTGAAAGAGTTTTTATCTTTTGTGGGTTGTAACTTACTGATATTAATTATGCTGGAAATCTAAAACAGAATTTTTGAAGTATTTTGATTAATTCACTAAAAAAATAAACTATTACATATATAATTACACAGACAGCATATAGTTAAGAAGACAAGCATATACTCCTAAACAAAAACTTGGAGTGAGAAAGAGTCACACGGTTACAACCCTTTTAACAGCTGGCTCAAGACACAGCTGGATTCATGTGTCGCCTCTAATCCAATCTTTTGAGATACGTTGTTCTGACTAAAGGATATGGCAAAAACATCATTTCACTACAGATACACAATGGGAAAGACAAATATTTTCATGACCTTTCCAAGTAATTATGAATACAACATTCCAAGTGGTAGTCTCTTAAAGGCAGTTGTCTCATGAAATCTAAAACATTATCAATGAACTTTTCACCAGCATTAAAATCAATTGGTTTGCTCTGCACTTTAACCTTTTAAATGATTTATTTCTATTCATTACTAGTGCATTTGGAAATGTTGCTTATCTGAACTGTGCAAACCTGTCCAATGTTGGGTCATTTCCTTATTTAATATCCAAAGTCCTATCTGTTACTATCACCAACAGTCTCATCAGAAAAGTCTTCTAAGTATTAAGAAATGTCAAGCTCAAAGTAGCAAGTGTAAGGTTTTCAAAACTCTTAAAGTATTCCTCAGTTACTTTGTTCCATCGAACAACTCCCAAATCTGAATAATGATAATCCGTCAATTATTTTTTCAGGTAAACATGATTTTCCATTAAAAAAAGCAACCCAACTGCATGAACACTTTCTTCAGACCTACCCCTTAAGTACACTTGCTCTTTTGTTGCATATGACATTAAAGAGACATGTGATCAAAGTTGCAGTTTATTAAAATTGTAATTTTCCTACTTTACGAAAAATGTTAATACTGAAAAGGCAAGGTGGTAAAGAACACAGCCACTACCAACGCAGCAGGGTGCCCTGCCTTGAACCATGAGCCAGCAATTTACTATCGCATTTGTGCCAACAGGGCAAATGTCCAACACTGTGCGAAATCAAGCAATATCTTAGCATGATTACGAAAATGCTTTTGACTCTGAAGAACCACTGTCCTAGAATCAGAAAAGAAAAAAAAAAAAAAAAAAAAAAAAAAAAACCTGACACCAAAAGGGGAAAGAACATATGTTTGGAAACTGAAAAGAAATAATCATGAAGTACACAGGAATTCCTGGGTAAGTGAATGAAAATATCATCAACAAAATTAACTGTTCCCATTTCAGAATCATCAATATTCTGGATCTCATTTTTTATCCAAAGTAATGCACATTACAAAGGAAGAAGAAAACCAAATCCATTAGGTGTTCCTTTATAATGACTTCTCCACTGCTTTTAACAATAGCACCCAGGGATTTTGTGAGGTATCTCACTAGGCCACTAGTACTCATTTGTACATTGGGGATGGGTCATACCTAGAAAGATTAAAAAGTACTGTGCAGCAGACTACAGAAAACCACAACCTATTAAACTGGACAGACAGCCATATTCATCTGCGTGCTGCCTTTTACATAAAAGTAGCTAAAACAAAGTAACATAGTTAGCGAACTAAAAGGGTAGATTTGCTACAAGGAAATGTGCTTTCTGGGTAATTTCACTTAATGCTGTGAATCTGCCAAGCAAATTCTTTTTCCAACTGTCACAATGAACCTACATATTAAACAAGTTTCTAGGTGCAGAAGTAATTCTAGCACAATGCTTTTTGTCTAAAATTTGAGTTACAGAGCCCGCTTGCCATTTCATCAAACCAAATTTTAAGTGCGGGTAATATATCAAATTCTTTACACTTTTAAAGTACAAAATGCAATAAATCAAATTATGGTATTAAAATAATTGCATTTGATAGGGCAACCTTCAATCTGTCCTTATGAAGCTTTGAATATCAACATGCTCTACATAACAGTAGGCTACAGACCCCCCAGAACTACCTCTAAAGCCAAACAGATCAGGGAGAATACCAGAAAAAATGCCATGATGACCTTCTATCAGAATTCTGAATATAGTTCTGTTCCCCCAACCCTGAAAAGTTTTGTTTCTTTCATAAGCTTGAAAACCACTGCTACAGAGAGAGGAGGGACTTAATTGAGAAACTGGACTACTGTGCTAGAAAACTAAAATCCCAAAGGCAGTATAAATTTCACAGTGACCGACAGATCAAACTTTGGAGTTTCACAAGGGCAGGGAACTGTGCCTGTTTACCTTGAACAACTGGCACCCAGCATCATGCTTGCCACAAAGAGATAATCAAATGTTTAGTGAATGAATCAATGGCTGGAGAAGGTAGGAAAAAGGAAACGATGGTAAAGGGAAAGGTATGAATTACATTTCCATATTTTTCAAAGGATGGCACACCATCAAATGGACTCCTCTAAGAGCACAAGCATGGATAAGAGTATAACTTTTACAGTTGAAAATAATTAACCATGCATACCCACCAGGCTTGACGTCCTTGTAAACCAAGTTTTCCAAGCCATATATGAACTGTCCTGAATGTGTGCCTGTATCCACATGGCAGCAATAACCAAAACGCAAAGCATTAAAAGACAACTTTAATTTCCACGTGTAAAATACACCTAACCTTGATTGCAAAGAGAATTAGAAACCATTCACAGGACAACTGAAATTCAATTACACCAAACCATCTACTTCTGAAGAAATACTTACAGTGACATCATTTTTATTCTTACCACATACAAACTGCATTTTCGTAGTATTAAAGTAAAAATTCTTAATCAAAACTGTGACAATCAAATTAAGCAAGACAGGCAAATACTACTGATTATAGCTAATGTCTCACTGAAATATTTTACAAATTTTCAAATGGAACAAAATAATCTATTCCTTTGGTTCTCTTTGCCTGCTCTTTTGCCCATTTCAGAAAAGTGATATTTAACACTAATTTCAGAGTCAGCGGAAATGTCCTCATTTAAATTGGTAGGATCTGCTTTCAGACACAATGTCAGAATCCTTAGGGCTCACCACCCCCTCTTTGGATTTTTAAAGAAGGCAAAAGGAGAATTTAGCTCCCTGCTGGCCGCAGATTGAAGTTCACTATTAAGAATACAGAATCTAGCTAGGGATATAGCTCAGTAGCACAAGCATCTGCCTGGCAAGCACAAGGTCCTGAGTTTGATTCCTAGCATTAAAAAAAAAAGAATACAGAATCTAGAGTCAGAGTATATTAAAATTCTAGAGCTACCATTTTCTCATTGTGTCATACGCAGCAAATGATTTAACATTCAGCTTCCTCAACTCTAAAACAGATGGCAACAGCACCTGAACTGCTGGGTGGGAACTATTCACTGAGCTAACTCATATGAAGTACTCCGAAGAATGCCTGCATCACTGAGGCTTTCCAACCTCTTAAAATTACCCTAAATTAGCTTCCCAGCCTTCCAGGGATCCACACCCTATGCAGCTCCCTAACCGTCACAGGCAGTACACACCTTCCCACCCTCACTGTCCCCTCTTACTCTTCTGCACTCTTCACAGCTAGCTGAAGTAAACAACACGACACCTTCTGCCCCGATCTCTTGTGCTGCACATGATAAGTCCAATTCTCAGCTGCCCTAACGCCTGCACCTTTTAATCAGGATGCAACACACTTTCTCCTGCTTATCTTTATACAACTGCCTCTCTGTCCAAATCAAATGTAAGATCCCTGACAAGAGGATATAATAATTTTCTAAGTTTTATGTTTCCAACAATGTGTAAGCAGACTGACATTTGACTTCTCAAAAGCATCCTTCAAATTCTTGATTTTCTAGCTAGGGTTTAATCCCTAGGCAAAATACACAAGGCTAGAAGTAAAATAAAACAACATTTAGACTTAAAAATTTTACAAAATTACATTAAAAGCTACTAAATGTCTCTTAATGACAACACCCATAACAGGAGTATGGGAAAGCAAAGACAGAAAAACGGAAAGAGAACTAGATATAGTTAATTAAATGCGAAAGAGCAACAAAGAACAGTGTCGAGGAAGACAAGTATATAACAAGCCTTTAAAAAACAAAATAGAATGAAACAGGAAACAGTTCAAGGCCAGCAGTGGAGCTCAGCGGTACAGCATAATGCCTACTCAACCAAAGGCTTTGGAGTCAACACCTAGTGCTACAAAAAACACAACAGTTCAAAGGGAAAACTTCATGAAAAAGAGGTGGAGAGGACCAAGAGATGGGTAAAGACAACCTGAAAACAATTTTCACAGTCATATAACAGATCAATTTCACATAACATGAAAAATTTAAAGTATACATAGAAGACTAGGCAAATAAAAAGCATTTACAATGCAAGAAAAATGACTACAGAAGGAAGGACACATGACCACCATCCATTATTTAACCTATGCAGTGCACAATAATATTGTCATAGTAATGTAAGTACTAACCAGAAATTGCCAAAGTTATGATGCATCCATATTATGGGATAAGGAAGAAGGCAATGCAGGTTAGAAGAGGCAGTAACAGAGGTAAACTCCTTGACTCACCACAGCAGGAGTCCTTGCCAATGCCTGCCAGCCTTCCACTAATAAGCTGCACAACAGCAGAGTGTCTGCTGCTCAGGCTTGTGATTCCCTCTCAGGAGGGGGTTTGAAGAGCAGCAAATGTTGAAAGCCAAGCTGCCTTTTCTTATCGTAAGTCTTTTTTGGCAAAGCTTTGGATTTTTCAGGGTATATTTATATAGTACTTTGACAGAATTAACATTTTAAATACAGAATCTAAAATTTAGGAGTTTTCTGTTATTATCAGGAATTTCATATTCTGGGGAATATAAACTGATATGGTAAAACAAAAGGACAAAAGTAATCATTTCTACAAGGAAGCCAATTCTCTAGAAATAAAACCAAAGTTTCTTTTTTTTACATGACAGTGAGCAACACTCTATTTTGTCAAGTAAAACAAATTTTACAAACACTAAATATATCTATAGTATGCATTATATATCAGGCTTAAGTTATCTAAAACATAAACTTACTTACCCTTCTCTGCTGCTTTTTGAAGGGCTTCTTCAATTCGGGAAAGCTCTTTCTGTTTAACATCCTGCAAGGATTTTTCTTCTTTCTCAGCATCATACTTAATACCTAAAAATGTGTAGTTAATCACACAAAAGAAATGGAATCAATAAATAAATGTGAAAAGTTCAAACTTACTACAAATGTGTAACATAATATATTTTTTAAGTTCAAAAACACTTTTGTATTCTTTAGTTTCTCAAAATACTTAAATATAAGCGATTTCTATTGATTTATAAACCATAACCAAGAAAGGAAAAGAGCGAAGAAGTGACAAAAAGAAACAAAGATAAAAAAGGGAAAGAGGGAAAAGGCTATACAGATACATAAAAAGAGAAACTGAAGACAGAAATACCTGAGAATACTGGCAATTACTGAAAAATTTTCAGTAACTACAAAAATGATTTCCCATCCAATACCACCTGGTATCAATGTAGAAGGATAAAAAGGCTTTCAGAAATTAATTCAGGGATATGTGTCAACAATCATAAAATATATACCCTTTTTGTCTAGGAAATCTCATTTCTGATGATGTATCTTAAGGAAATAAAGTAAAAGCACACATTAAAAGATTTGTAAAAAAAAGATATCGACAAGGTTCGCTATAATGGTGATCAAACATTAGCACACCATGGAACACATTACGGCCTTTCAAAATTGTCACTACTACTAGACAAACTACAAAGTACATAAAAATGTCGTATCTTACATAAAAGACAGGTCAATGCTGCTGCTACTTAAAGGTTTATAATGTATATAATAAAACTTTGTAAGAAAAATACAAAACTGAAATTTGTATCTGTACTATGATTAGAAAATGATTAAGTAATTTTATCCTAAAACATCCAAATTTTTCTTATCACACTCTTCAAGTGGAAAAAATTAACTAAAGATGTTAAACTATAATATTTCAAAGAAATTCACTAAAATTAAAATAATGCAATTTGCTTAAAAATTTACCTATGTTGACATAAATTTTTGAAAAAACATTTACTTAAAATCAGAAGCAGTGAAATAGAATAAATTTTCTTATCTTGAAATGGGCAAATTAACATATCAGTACACTTTTAACAATTTATTACATTTCATTTCCTAATAAATTTGCCTAAAGCATCTTAACAGAAAGATTAGATGCAAAATAATTACTCAGAGAATAGAATTTAAAACACTGCATATATTCTTTATAATAATAAGACATTATACACACAAATGTGGCTATTTATGTATACATATTCGTACCTTACTAAATAAATTAGATATTTAACCCAGACAACAATTTAATATCCCTATGATATCACTGAATTGTTATAACTTAAAACATACTTGCTCCAGGGACAACAAGCAGATACAATCCCTCTAGAGTTGCAACAACTGCTTCTCCATAAAGGTTTTTCCAAGGAATCTTCAAAGCTAATTTACCTGCAGAAACATAATTCAATCTTAAGTCCTTGTTTCACTGCTCAATAAGAGAAAAATTTCTCACTTTTCATTAAAAGTATCATTAAAATTCTTCATGCATACATTATTACTCAGGAAAATTGCAACACTAGCATTTAAAATCTTTTTTCCATATAATATTACTAGTAGAAGCAAACTTCTTTATATTTGTCAAATTTCTTGCTAGTTCTTATTTGACATTCTAAAATGATAAGAGAAATGAAGCAGCTACTCCTTCAGTTTTTTAACAGAGGAAACTCGGTCTGGGAGAGGTTAAATTGTCCCAAATCCTTGCAGCCCATGAGAGAGCATCCAGAACCCTGCGTGCAGACCCATGCGCGTCCACTCATATCAGCCACTGACTCTCCAGAGCCCAAGTGTAAAATGGTATCTGCGCAAGATGCCAGGAGCTAAAGCATACACAGCAAGGAGCCCCAGGGGACTGAACCGCCACAATGAAAAGAGGGTAGCTCTAAAGGCAAGATAAATTACTTTATCAATAATGCTATGATGTTAGTAGTGTTACACGACTCAGACCATTTATACTCCTAACTTGTATTTACAAACCACTGGGAGGCAGAATACATTTGTTCTCTTGGACACAGGTCATTAATGTCAGGTCCTTCAAAGCCGGAGAAAGGTATGCAGGGCAAAAGGCAGAGAAGAAAGCTAAATTCTGAAATGGACAAAATCTGTTTTGGGTATTTTCTCCCATGTCCTCCTTCATCCTGTCTCCTTCTGTATCTACCTGTCCAGGTCTCCAGGCAGCCATGGCCCAGTCTCCCCTTAGTAGTATTAGTAACAATCCTGCCCACATCTTTCCTATCCCTGCTTTTTATGTTCCAAAAATAAATACCTTCCTTCCTCATAACTTTTTAAAAATAATGATATAACATCTACAGTTCTCTCAGTACTGCTGACCAAGACTTTCAGCAGAAAAGAATCTTTCAACTCACACTAAGCCATAGTACAAGAATCGATGGCATTTGTAATTGAAGATGCCCAAAGTTCAAAGAACTGATAAAGAATGCAGTGACCTGAAGAGGGAATAAAGTAGTATCTGGAATGCAGACTGTCCTGCCGGGTTGCAGCACTCAGCCAGAAATAGAAATACCAGCCATTTCTTTCTGGCTGGTAACGTGCTGAGTTTCTAAGGGGCTCTGAGGCAGGGGATCTGCTAAGACCACCGCGCTTCTAGTCACCTCTGACAATCTTGTGGTACCAAATACATATATGATACTACCATACACATATTACTTGCAATCATCTCACAATCTCATAACAAAATGTATCTGACTGCCTTCCTAGCATAAGACCGAGACTGGGAAGCGCTCCTCTAGGTGCTATATCCACAAAGGACTGCTTATGTCCTACACCTCTTCTTCCCTCTGTCCTAACTCATTGCCCTCATCCCTCCAGAAGGTCCTGGAACTCAGCTAGTTGTATTATCCCCTCCTTTCAGAGATAAGAACTTTGTTTTAATTTAAGTACAAGGACAACCTAGAGTCACTCACAGATATGATTAGCTCTTAGAAAATCAAACCATGTTTCAGCTTACTTAGCTACACTGACTCTACAAGTTAGGTACAATATTTTAACCCTGAACAGAAATTTAATAACTTATATAAACACTCCATAAACCAGAAAAGGATAAAAATAAAATATACTTTATATCCTAATATGTAATGGCCTTCTCAATACTCAATGAATAATCCTGGAAAAGGTATAAGTCCTCATGGCACGTTAAAAGAAAACAGAACAAATTTTAAATCATGAGAAAACTTATTCCAACATACAAATCTCCTTGTAAGAATATTTGAGTAGCCAAGGATTTAGCTCAGTAGCATAAGCACTTTGGCAAGCATGAGGTCCTGAGTTCGACCCCTGGGGTACCAAAAAAAAAAAAAATTTGAATAACATAAAATATGTTAGCTATATAACATATGTCAGTATAACTCATCCAATATACTAGAAATGCAATTTTAACTTATGTCCCAATCTTAGATCTCTGTAACTTCCTTGAAGGCAAACATACCATATTTACCCTAGCCTCTCCCACAACTATTGGCAGAGTTTTGGATTTAGCACATGTATGTAAAGTAAAAGAATGAATAAATGGCTGTAAGTTCTACACTCTGGATTTCATTAAGCATACGGCCTCAACAACAATACTTCTCAAGCAGTGCTAAAGAGCACAACAATAGTCAATGCTACTTAAAATACAAACAAAAAAGGTGACATATGTACTTGAGATATTTCCAAAATAAGGGACTCTTATTTCCAATGTGAAAAAACATGAAAACATTCCTTTACATTAACAGGACACATAAAAATGGACCCGAATAAGTAAGTAATTACTAAGACACTGGAGTAGTGAAAAACAAAGCCTTCTCAAACCTTGAGTACTAAATGAAGAGAAGCAGCAGTGTGATACACTCCTGGGATATAGACGGATATGGCAAAAGTGAAGATTCTACAGTATAAATAAGGAATCAAGTGTGGGTGTAGAGATGGATGGATAGATTGACAGACAGACATCTCCAATAGTGTGGATTAGTTGGGAGAACTTTGTAGATTAAACTTCCTATTGAAAATCATATACTTAGCTGTGTATGGTCTAAGTGTAAGAATTTAGCTGCAGGGCCAGGGATATAGCTCAGCGACACAGCACCCTACTGGCAAGTGCAAGGGCCCTGAGTTCGATTCCAGAAATCAAACAAAAAAAATTTAGCTGCAAAGAGAAAGACCCCATACTCACCAAAACATAGCATCCGTACCACACTGCTGTGTAATACAGCAAGTGAAAATGGTTGAACAAAACGTGAGGGAAATAAGCTGCATTTAAAGTTTATTAATAGTTTATGAATTATACTACTTTCACAAACAAAGAAAAGCTTACACAAGGTGGATATCTATAGTCAAGCCAATGCTGTATTTATGCAGCGGAGCCAAGCCTGAAGAGCACAGATGCAGTTTAAATGTCCCCTCACCTTGGAGGGTAACTTCTACCCTTCTGCCAAAACATTCAGGTAGGTATTATTTATATGTTATGTGTATTAAGTTCAGAACTCTATAAGCACTAATGGAAGACAAAAATTTCTCACACTTTTGGTCAAGCTTAACACCATTTCTTAGTTTAAGTAATGCAAAAAAATAAAAAACAAAGGAATAATAATAATTCATACAAAAAGTTAAGTACTTACCAATTTGCCCAGCCTTGACTTTAAAAGGAACGTCGAATTCACTCTTCAGGAAAAAAGAGAAATTTAAAGGACATCTCACATTATTAAGCCCCCAAAAGTTACTCTAGTATCACGTATATACAGAAATACAGTACCCTCTAAAGAAAAAAATAAATAATGCATTTTCCGTATTTCAGTAATTCAGAAAAGGGTTTATAGCTTTAAAAGAAAAAAATCTTTACTGAACTTTGACTCTGCATAAAAAATTCACATGGAAAACTATTAATAAGAAAAATTTAAACAGCTTGTAGTTTAAAAATGGAAGTGGATAAATTGGTTAATTTGCCCTAATAAATCAAATCAAATATAAGCTCCATTAACTTAAACACACAGACATAGTTTAAAAGAAATGCTAGAACAAGAAAAGGAAGTTATCTCACACAGTAACTAAAACAGTAACTTAAAAAAAAATTAACTAAATAATTGTCTCATATTTAATAAATAAATAAAAAAATTTTAAAGATACATTCTTCAACTTAGGCTAAGAATTCAATTTGTTTTCTATGCTCATAATTCTATTTATACTTATGTTTTTATAAAATATTGACATAAACTGAGAAAAGTAAGCTTTATTCCAATCTCTAACAATACAAAAATAACTCAAGTTTTTGGACAAAATTTAAAAGTTGTGATGTGCCATATAAACACAGGAAAAAAGATCCAAATATTCTGAGGACCCACAGTTTTCCAGTTCATTTTTCTTTTTTTTTTTTAACTTTTTATCCGTACCAGGGATCGAACTCACGACTGCCTGCTTGCAAGGCAGGTGCTTATGCCGCTGAGCTAAATCCCCAGCCCTCCAGTTCATTTTTCATCTTATTCAAGCCACAAACACAGGTATTTTAATGCTATAAATTAATTGTGCTTTAGCTGGGCGTAGTGATACGTGCCTATAATCCCAGCACTCCTGAGGCTCAGGCAGGAAAATTGTTGTAAATTAGAGGCCAGTCTGGGCTACAATGTGAGCCCAGGGCCAGTCAGAAAGAGATGGCAAGATCCTGTCTCAAAAAGACAAATAAATAAATAATAAAGTGTGATTTAAAGATGATTAAACCAATGCAGAAAGATATTATTAACTAGAAATTAGGAACCTGAAAATGTGATGAAGTGACTTCATAAATGTAAATTTAACCCAACAAACTAAATAGAAAGCAAATGGGATAGGAGAAAAATTGTTTTGCTTGCTCCACAGTAAGGGACAAAAATTATTTTCTGCAGTTAGTATTTTTTTTTTAATTCTTATTTTTTAAAAAAATTCTTTTTTTCTTATTATTACTGTTTTATAATGCCAGACTACTATAATTCATTACATAGTTGTTAAAGTCAAGCCCTTATTTAGTTGAAAAACGTGTAAAGATAATTCAGAAGAAAAATGTAGACTATGATGTTATAGTCAAGTTAGGTTAGGTAAAAGTTCCACTTTCCAAAAGATACTATCTTGATCATTAAGAGAAATTTTTTTCTGTATTTTTAATCTGAGATTTCCTAATGGAAAATCATTGTCATTAAATAAAATGACTCAATCACTTTATATGGTACCTGGTACCAGATGCCCAGTAACCAAATTAACTGAGTTATTAGCGTAGTTTTAAAAAAGACTTACCAGAGCATTTTCTTTTATCTGTAGATTATCTAAAGCCACATTGCCTTTTAAAGAGAGAAGGAAAAAAAATACATTAACACAACAACTAGTATAACCTATCATAATGCACACCAACCCCTAGGAATACAATGTTAAAAGCTAAAACACATGGCAAAGGACCTGCCTAAAAATGGAAATATCAGCAATGAGGCATAAATCATAATGTGTCTACATTAGAACCAAAAAAAGTAAAGAAATACAGTAAAATATGCACAGAATATTTTAAAAGATTAAAATGCATAGATTGATCCAACTTCAAAAGCTATACCAAATACACTGGTGTATGCACAGCACTGATAAAAAGACACATAGCATAAAGCTCTTGTCTCTATAGGACATCTTCTGGATATTTGTAGTTTTCAAATTTGCTAAAATAAATTGCTGAAAAGTATTATAAAACAAGAGGAGGACGCAAGAATATAGGCAGTAGCCTAGCACCTACAACACAACGAAAAAACTTAAACTAAGGCAGTAACTTCAGAGTCAAAGACATGGAGTCACAGTAGAGTGATTTTGGAGTCAGGACTGACAGGCTGGCACCAGTGCAAATCTAGGACTAACACAGTAACTGCAAAAAACTGGCATGTGCTTGGCAGTTGGAAAAAAAATCCTTAAGTATTATTTGCAGTAAAGTCATATAAGATGTACATATATTCCTGGGTTTTAGTCTATCAAACAATGAATCATACTAAACACAACTAGGAAGTCAAACCAACAAAACAGATATGCCCAGCGCTAGTGCATTACTAAAGCCATTCAAACTACTCCAGCAATAGCTGAAGTGCACAGGAAGACTTGCATACCTGCCTGGGAGGATCTAAGCATCACCAGGAGCGCTCAGAAGTCATTGGCATTAGAGGTGAAGTTTTCAAAACAACTACCAAGACAGTAACACAACAGGTGTAAAAAAAAAAATCTTTTAAAATAAGGGATGTTTCCAATGCACAAATTTTGGCTCTGTGATGAAGTAACACACTGGGAAACACTGAACAGCACCAATACAGGTAATGAAGTTAAACAAGTGTATTTAAAAAGATGGGCAAAGAGCTCACAAGAGATTATAACTGGGTGGTGGATTAAAGATGGCTTTTTATTTTTTCAATATTTTCTACTTGTCATATATTTTATCCACTTACCAGATTATAAGGGAAATGGGGAAATAAAGGTAAATCCCAATGTCAACATGACCTCAATATGTTTTATATCATTTCCTCCTGTATCTTCTATCTTATCTGCAGACAAAAAACTAACAGAACTACGTATTTCTGCTATCCAAAATCTAACAAATAAATGCGTACTTCCGCTCTGAAAAACAATGTGGATGCTATTTGACAATGTAACTATAACAATCCCATTCTGCACACTGTTTGCACTAGAGGAGGAGCCAGGAGCCCCAACACAAAGAGGAGGCAGCAGCTTGCAGATTAACAGGGCCAGGAAAAAGGGTGAAAAGCCCTGCCTAAGGGGAAGCAGCAGGTATGGTGGGCTCCTCAGGAGAGCTTGGGAGTCTCCTTAACACACTATAAACACTTTGCACAACAGCCATAAAGTCACACATCAGATCTTAAGGCCCACCGTGGAGATTTTAATCTCAAAGGGTAAATCTTTAACCCATATTTATCTATGAATCTTCATTCTCAAACCAGAAGACAGAAATGGAACTAAATCCATTAAAATTGGCAAATGAAAATAAATTGGCAAATGAAAAAAAAAAAAAAAAGGTGCTACATTACAGAACAACTAAATCCATCTATTTGCGAATAAAACTCCAATGGCAGTGGGGTAATACAGAACTATGCCTAGTAAGTATAAGAACAGCTTTTAAAATACATAATGACCTAGAAAATAAATATACAAATTATAGTGCTGGTGTTAAAACCTCTAACCTGAAATTACCTCCCCCAACTTTCTCAGAAGTTTCAGCTGCACCTTCTTTGCGATATTTAACACTTTATATAAACCCAACCTAACTATAAACCCTTGACTCTCCTCATAGCAAGTACTCCACCAATGCTGAATTCATCGGTTCAGGATGCACACCGTACGGGGCAGAAGCAACTCCAGTACAGACATAAACTTTTATTTTTAGAGAGTACTTCCAGATCTATGACACCACTGGACCCTCACAGCCCCCTGGGCAGAAGGACAGACATACTAAGAAAGCATACAGATATACTGAGGTTTAATGTGCGGTTAAAGGATGGGCCTCAAAATATCACAGGGACCTGTAAGCAGCAGGGCCACCATTCCGTCCTCTGTGTCCAAGGCTGGGCTCACAGCACCACTCTGCAACAGCAGGGCAGCAGCGGAGCAGGACTTTAACTCAGAAGGTCAAACTACTTCCTTGAGAGGAAAAAATGCCAGAGGAGAGCAGACACCAGGCTGGGAAGCCTGTGTACTTGTGGGCTCTACTTTCACACTCTGCATTTTCAGAGAGATGGAAAAAAATTCCAGAAACAAAAAGGGTAACTAAAATTAGTACAGCCAGGGCAGAAGCGCAGGCAGCACCAGCCAAGGGATATTGTTAGCAGCACAGAAGGAAGGACAGGCCGCAGGCAAAACCTGTGGGGGCGGGGTGAAAATCTACTTTCTCAACAAAAAGAAAAAGAAATTCCCAAGCTATGTTTTAGACCACATAAATCTAATCCTCCCTCATTATTTATACATGAATAAACCATAAGGACATCAAGAGATTTATCCAAGATTCTCCAATATTGTTGTGGCAGTAGTAAGCATAGAAACTATGTCTCCTGACTCCATGGCCAATGTTCTGCATATAAAAAGAGACAGTCATCAAAAACTGTGATTAAAATTCAAAAGCACCCAATATCCAAACATATCACACCCTAACCCAGGACACTGGGTAAAACAGGAAAAAAGAACACTCGGTGCCACAGACTTACAGATTTCTGTATGCACCTGTGACAGAAGCATTCTCTACTCATTTGAAAGTGTAACAAAATGTACACACACTCATTTCCCAAAGAAGTCAGGGAAATTATTGAAAAGAAGGAATCAAGTTATTTTAATGACCAGTTTTAGGAAACATGAGGAGAATACTGTAGCAATTCATGAACAAATTTCACACCAGCCTAGCCATGGACGCCTCACTATCCAAGGGACACTGCTTCTGATCTGCATGGAGACTGCTGGGAGCAGCCGGGGAAGAGAAGAAAAGCAACTCCTGAAAGGGGAAGTCCTGGCAACGGAAGGTCCAAGCTGCAGTCACCCGGAGCCCTCCTGAACTTTCTCCCTCCCACGCAGGAGAGATCCCGTGAGGGTGAGTAGTGCTCTCACTTCCTAGCAGAATGGTTACAAAGCGCTGACTCTCATTTTCTAACCCATAATGCTGCTTCATCTGATAACATATATATTACACTCCAGAAGGATCTTTCTGTGGATTAGTGTATATACTACAGGACAAGTGGGTAAGAAACCAGGCCTTCGGTTACACCAGGTGTTGGCCTGCAACAAAGGACTTTTCAACTTTTCTCTACAGGCTTAAAAACATCTGGGCACCTGAGTCTTGTTTTATTTATTTTTTTTTATTTTCAATGTGTTGAGGGAAGAAAACAAAAGATCTTCTTTTTCTTTCATTCCCACACTGCCCTACAGCTCCCTTTATGATAATACTGTAGCCTTGGACCGTGTAATGCCCAGCAGTGAGCAAAGAACACACAGGACAGCATCTGGCTCACCGGACCTCTTCTCACCACGCAGCAGGGTCAGCAGCAGAGCGCTTACCTGCTCACCTCACAAGGGGCTCAGGCTGCTCTGGGTTTGCTCCCACGAGGAAAGACAAGACCTGGCCCATCCTTCTGATTTACAGATTAAGAAGCAAACATCACTGCTCAGTGTGACCTACCAAAGCCACACAACCTGGCAGCACCGGAGTCAGGGTTGGAACCCAGGCTCCCGAATTCCTGGTGCCACCTCAGAGCTAATCCTCCTTTCCAATGCTGCTCTGCTTCACCGCCACGGGCAGCATCCCTGATGAAACACCCAAAATCCAAACTGTTCGAGACCATTAAAAGCAGCTCTGAGCAGGACTTAAATTTTACTAGTTAGCTTTCTATGTTTATCTGTGAGTCTGTCCTAGGCCTAGGCACCTTGCCTGGCGACAGGAGCTGATTCATAGTAAGTGAACCTCTATGAATCACTGGTCCTGGCTAAGGCCTATAGTGGCCTGTGAGGTCAGGGATACCTCAAAGGGCAAGATAAGGCCACAGCTTCGGACACTTGGCTCCAACCCTAATTAACTAGGTAAAGACTGCAGCTACAGAAATTACTCCTACAGTCACTCCTAGCATATCTTCATGATAAGACAGAGCTACTGAACTGACTTGATTCATTTCTTGGAGACGTCCTTGAAGTGACTCCCAAGGTCCTGCTCATTGCCTGTACTTTCCTCAGTTTCCCCACCCCTTGTTGTTGGACCTCATAAATAAAATGGGCAGTCCAGAGAAATCTCTGTCTCAGCCCTCTGAGTCTCGGGCTTAATTAAAGGGTCTTGACCCTCTTGAAGCCCTAAAAAAATCATACAATTTCTCTCTTTTAATTTAACCTCTGCCGTACACTCATTTGGGAGATGGGCGATCTAGATCAGGACCCGATACCAAACTGCTACAAAATCCCAAACCTTTGGAATGCTGCCTGCCACACTGCCACATGAAGCATCACAGTCAAAGTACACTGACACTAAAAACACTCAGGCTACATGCGTAAGACATGTAAGGAACATACGAAATATACATGAATACTGTGTTTAAACTTGGATCTCACACAGAGAAATCTCATTTTACATATGTACAGATATTCCAAGATCTGAGGACAAAAACCCAAAATGCAAAAACAGTTCTGGCCCCAAGAATTTCAAATAAGGGATCAGGCTACGGCAGTGATGGCAAACCTATAGCACGTGTGCAGCAGTAGGCTGTTCATGTCACTGAAAGCTCTGAAAGGTTCGCCACCCCTACTCCATGGGTACTGGCAAGCAACGGGGAGTCGAGAGAAAGATGGGACAGTAAACCCCACAGAGCAGTCTGGCTTGCAGGGCTTCTGAGCACTCCCTACCTTGTTCCTCTTTACGGCCACCTCAGCCGCTCCCTCCGACCAACATCTCCTGGCCACCTGTGTACTCCACTCCTCTAACCCAAGTTGAGAACCAAAGGTCTCACCAGAGATGTCCCTGCTCCTCCACACTAAATCACTATGAAAATCAAATTGGCAAAGAGCCTACCCCGGTACCTACATTGCAAAAGACCTACATTTCAACACACTTTCCAAATACTCGCTGCGCATAAAACAATTACATCCTGGATGCACCCCAGATAGCTGAGGGCTGTGCAATTTCTCTTCTGGTGCCAGGATGTGGAGAACAAAAACCTAAGTAAATCCTCCTATCTGCACAAGCAACATGTGTCCACCAGGCATTCCTCTCAATCTTCACAAACCCAAATTCCACACCAGCTGGCAGGAGGGTAAATGCAAACCCAATCAGACTTTTTAAGAAATTCCCTGGGAAAATAAGAAGTGTTTAGATACATAATGCTAGTTCTACCTTCTATAAACTGTAAGGCACCAGAGTTTGAATTTAAAAGAAATATACTTAGGAAATAAGTAAACTTTTTTCCATCACTCAGGTGGGATTACTATCATCATTCCTGTTAGTACTAACAATCACGAGACATTTTCACATCATTATAGATCCTACTCACTTTACAGATTAGGAAACTAAGACTTAAGAGAATTAAAATGTTTTGCCCACGGTCCTATAACTAGTAAATACTTAGGGTCTAATTTTTTTAAAACAGCAATTTTTGAAAGGGCATTCTGCCTAAACCCATTTAAAAATACTGAGAACTGCAAGAGGAAAACCCAAAAGAAAAACAATAGCTTCAGTTATTTGTTGGGTTTTGTTTGAGGGGAGCAGCTTCTCTAATTCAAAAGCAATACCCACGGCCCAATTCTGATACTTAATCCCCTGTCCTTTTTATTATTATTAAAAACATTTATTATTTTTATTATTGATTTTGCTGAGTGCCTATATATGTACAAGTTTATATACAACCCAATCCTCTTTAAATCATGTAAACACAGTATTCTAAATCTTAAAACCACTTCCTGAGACCATCCAAAAATTATGCAACGTAACTTCCAGTCACTTTTAACACATTGTTTCCTCTCCTCACTGTATGTCCTCTTTCTTTTTTTTTTTTTTTTGTCTTTTTCATTTTTATCGGTACCAGGGATCGAACTCACGACCGCCTGCTTGCAAGGCAGGTGCTTATGCCGCTGAGCTAAATCCCCAGCCCCCTGTATGTCCTCTTTCAACGGCCCTCCTAAAATGCGTGCAGTGCCCTGTACATCTCCTATACATGCAGAAGGCAATCTTAGCATTCATTCTCTTTACACCAGTGTCTCAACTAACACTGAAGGCTGTGTAATTCTTCATGGCAGAATACTGCCAAATATCCTCCCACCCCCTGGGGACCAAAGTCACTTGCTCACCAAAAAAACTACTTAAACTAGTCAAATACTACCATTACCAAGTATCAACACAGTTATTTCCAAACACTTATAAGATCAACTATGTGAATTCTTCACCACTTGAAAACGTGTAAATTCAACAAGAAAAAAACTGAAAAACCCAACTGTGAAGATGCAAACCTAATCTGATAATGCAAATAATTTTCAATTAGAACCATATAAAATTTTCAATCTTTGCATACCATCAATATTACAATTTCATAAAGCTTTATCAAGTTTATATTCCCATTTGTTCATTCCAAAATGTTTCAAGCTACTTTCTTTAGTAATATTTGCTAAGAACAGAAATAATCAATTCAGATATTCTATTTTAAGGGAAATTGGTGTTATGAAGATATGCTGAACAGTAACTGTAAATAAAAGTACCTAACTTCTCTCTTCCTTTGTAGTAACCACAAATTATGAAGCAAAATTATAAAATCGGAGAGGTGGATCGATAAAGCTGAGGGAATGAATATCCAAGTAGATATGCATTCGACACAATCCGTGAAAAAAATAAATTTGTTTGAGCCTATTATACAGTTCCCGTAGGGCCTGTCTGAACACTATATTCTAAAATACAGAAAACAGTATCAGGGTGTGGGTGTACAGTGTACCATATGACATGAATGCACAAGGCCTTGGGGCTTGAACCCCAGCAACAACGAATAAACACAAAAAAAGGATGAAGCTGGGAGTGATGGTGCATGTCTATAATCCAAGGCTGAGGCAGGAGGATCTTTGCGAATTCGAGACTAGCCTGGGCTGCAAAGTGAGTCCAAGGCCAGTCTGAACTGCATTGCCAGACTCTTGTCTCAAAAAAGCCAAAACGGAAAAAGAGACAAAAAAGGTAAAAAGAAACAGAGAAATAAAATTTAGTAACATTTAATTTAGCCCAATATGGTCAAATATCATCATTCAATAGATGAGGATTTTAAAAATTACTGAAATTGCACATTTTTCTCCTGTCGTATTACGAAAAACGTTCATACTCAAAAGCCAGTGTTTATATTACATTTGGACCACGTCTTAGTTCACACTCATCACATTTCAAGGGCTCCACAGCTACCTTAATAGGTAGCTTCCCTTTTAGAGCAGGTTCCTAAACATTCCTTAACTGATTCAGTAACTACCACATTTGCGTACTTTTCTGCATTTCCCACTAAAGCTGACAAAATCTTCCACAGAAGAAGAAAGTATTCGCAATATCCGCAAAGCTGAAGGCAAAGTTTTTGCAAATAACTAAGTGTCCGCACTGGAAACCAGGGCCTCAGGCACGCCGGGCTCCAGCCCTCCCCCAAGCCACACCCCTAGCCCCAAGGAAGCTTCGGGAAGAACGCTTAAGTACACTACTCAGAATCCGCTCTGCACGGCTAATCGCTGAGGACCAGAAGGCTGCGAGCGTTTTCCGGCGCCCAGGCACCTAATCGATGATGATGATGATGCAGGTCTGGGCTAGGACTGCTCTGTATCGCTGCAGCACATAACTGCGGGCGGTGTTGGCTCAGCGTGCAGGGGGACATCCCTCAGCCCACCCCCCGCTAGCCGCCCGTCCGCCCGGAAGCAGCTGCAAGCGACCCCTTACGGCACGGCTCACCCGGCCGACCGCACTGACCCACGATTCCGCCGAGGTCCTGGCCCAAGCCCGCCCATCCGTCCCCAGGCCCGCGCCGCCGCCCGCGCATACCACCCCAGATGCCCAGCTTCAGCTGCGACTTGTCAAGGTTCTCCACGTAGTCCCCCAGGAAGCGGTTCAACAGGTCTGCGACCACCGACTCCAGCACCATGGCGCAGCCGCGGCGGGGAAGGCGGAGCCGGAACGAAGTAGGCGGCGACCCGGGCGGGCACCCTGCCCCTGCGGCGGCGCACCGCTCAACCCGCACGGAGCGTGCTCCGTCCGCGCAGGCGCGCCGCCATCGGAGCGAGCGTGGGACCTGCGTGCCCGCGTGCGTGCGTGTTTGTGCGCGTGCGCGGGTCCGGGCGCGTGGGGCAGAACCAGGGCACGCGGGTACCCGGACCGAGGCGATGGGCGCGGGGAGAACTCCATTGAGTAATTTAAAATCTCCCGGGGACAAACGCGCGTGGAGACGGCGGAAGGAGGAGGCCTCCCTCCGCGGGGCTTCACCACCCGGAGGGCACCACAGCACCCAGGGCTTCCTGTTCTTCCGTCTCCTGACTATGGTTGCCGGTTCATCGTTCCCTGTGTCTCGCTGGCTTTGAACTGGCACTGCTGTGCCGTGACCTCAAATGGGAATACAGTATATGCGGGAATGACCTTCAGCCTAGTGAAATGGAACTGCCCGCTGGGATACCGAATCTCTACAGAAAATAAACTGCCGACGAAACAGTTCTCTGAAAAGCTGTTGAAATCCCATAGACAGAAACCTAAGACACGCTAGGATTTACTGTAGTCGCAAGCGTTTGTTGAATGCTTTACTGCGAGGCAGTTAATCCCAAAGACTATGTATTTATTGCTCTTGACATAAGTTTTTAAGGATACAAAGTGCATATTTCTTAAATGCGAAGTCCTTTAGATATAGAGAAGAAAAAGTCACTTTAGTGAGTGGAACAAAGGGTACGACCTAATCAGAGAAACGAGTGTTAGTGATGCCTTGCATACTCATTCCTAGTATTTCTATGTAAACTCTTGAAAGAGTAATGTATAAATGTGCTCTTACATGTTCGTTCCATTTTGTTACGTGTAAGCTATACTTTATTATGCCTAGGTAGGCATTTCCATATAATTCTCACAGAAGATTTTTACATCCATCAGTTCTCCTGTAACCGGACACAACCTTCAACACCCAAACCTAAAGAAGGACAGGTTAAATTTGACTATTTTAAGGGGATCCAGTCCATGGTCATCTGGTTCCAAAGAAGATGTATCATGCAAAAGCAGTATCACCGAGCAAAGCTGCTTAGTTCTTGGCATCTGGTGAGCGGAGAAGGGGAAAGGGACCGGCTATAGACCCCAAGGGTCACACCTCAGACACACCAGGAAGTGTACTCCACAATCCAGACTGCAAAGCCGGGTTAACCCTCCAACAATAACTGACACAGCTGGTGAGACAGTAAGTCAGGTAATAGTACTGTCTGCACAATGTAGAAAACTGAATTAATGTTGTGATTTACTTAAAATGACACAGCACAGAACGTATTACCTCCCTTTACTTCACGAGCCCCAGCCCCATTTCTCTGCCAACAGTTACACAGTTTAATCACCACGGGGCTACTAGTAATCCTCAGAGATCTTCCTTGAGAAAGATAATGCCAAAATAAAAACTTGGAAGGTGGAAACTTCAGCTCAAACTTTTTACTACAAATAATAGTATCATATAATTAAAAAATCTTACTATCTTCCATTTTCAACTTGTTCTGAAAACTTGTTATGGGCCTCCAACCCATTATAATGCCCCAAATCTTCTGTATTTTTAAGGAGTCAGATATGTACAGTCTCAGTTTAAAACAAGGATAGCTAATGTCAGGAAGAAACACCACTGGCATCCCTCAAGCACAGCCCTTTACCAGAAACTGCATACAGAGATGAACTGAAAAAAAAATCCCATAATTATAATTCTCACCTTTATTCGGGCTTTTTGGCAATGAGGACAATAAAGGCAATTACAAAACAAAAACTACAGTGAGGGACCGAGTCATAAAAACAAGCAAAATATTTCTGTTAAATTGCAAGTCAAAGTTAGGCAATATTTCTTAAACATCAACAACTGTTTAATTTTTTTAAAATTCTAACTTTACATCACCTGACATCCACACCTCTGCCCCGACCCATCCACCCAAGAGTTTCTGGAGGAAAATCAAGGATTTGGGGACAAAAAAAGATGCTGAAAAGGCCACAGCATAAGCAACTATGTCATAAACAGTAAAATTTAGGAAGGTAAGCTAGGAGGAAGCACAGTGTTAGGGCCAGAAGTAAACTTTAAGTTTGTCTGATTAATCCAATCCCTTACCAGACAGATGGAGACACAGAAACCCCCAGAGAACTAAGGGACTTGTCCAGTGCCCCACAAGTCAGTGACCAGGTAAGGTAAAATGCACATGGCCTGCCCACTTGGTCTGTGTTCCTTCTAACTCTCCATGTTCTACCAGATCAAATAGGATGCACACATCAGAAACTAGTATTTTATTTGCTTTAAGCTCTCTTCTTGCTTTGCCTGCTATCTAATCCCCTATGTATTAGTTTTGTGAGTCTGCATCTTCCTTCTAATCAACACATCCTAACTGCATATTTTGTAGTGTAATGTTTTGATTCATGTATAGTGATTTAACCAGGATAGTTAGCATACTGATCACCTTAAACTTTTTATCGTATCCTTACAGTGAGTACAGACTCTCTCCTAGGGACGTTGTGATCTACAGTGCATCATTGCTAACTACATTCACCCAACTGTGCCATAGGCCAGCAGAATTTATGCCTCATCTGACATTGTACCCTTTCACTATTCTCTCCCTCACCTCCCTCCCAACTCTGCTTTTAGATGTTCAGTTTCCTTTTAATCTGCAAGCACCTCCAGGCTTGGTGACATGCAATCTGTTTACGCTCACATCACGAATTGTTTTCCAGCTCCATTACCAAATGTTCCTATGGCTACAGCAGTGAGCTCAGGATGACCACAGTATTCCTCTGAGTAAGTCTGTGACCCTGTCACATCATCCTCCTGAGTCCTGGCTGGCTCACACTTCTGAGTTGAGTAAAAATAAGGTTTAGTGTGTAGTCAAGGGCCCCAGGCACTCAAGGGCACATCTCTGCTGATTTCAAAAAGCATTGTACACGAAATGCTTCTTAGGTATTACTGAAGAAAGTGAATCATTAATTTTAAAAAACACTAAACCTTTGTTTGGCTATGCAGAGAAATGTTTTTAAAGGAACCTATGTGAATCAGCTAACTCCCTGCCAAGGAAACAAGCATAACAACAACAACAAAATAATGACAGCTGTTAGTGGGCATTTGGTGCCTGCTAACCATTTTCATAGGTGATTTTTTAATCTTTAAAGCAGTCTTACATCTTATGTGATAGACCCTACCCCATTTTACAGTTTGGGCTTGGAACAGATTAATGAGCCTGATTAACAACGTCTCAGCCAACTTCTCAGCCTGAACTCTGACCTGTGCTCCTCTTCATTTTCACCAGAGGCTCTCTCTGCTTGCACAAAGCTAACAACACCTAGTTTAGAAAGAAAAGTTGAATAAGAAGTGTACCCTTTGGTAATTATCATCCCACAGTTTTAGCTTCAGCACAAGAATTTGGACCAACGGCCAAGGATTTAGCTCAGTGGCATAAGCACCTGGCAAGCACGAGGTCATGAGTTTGATCCCTGATACCAAAAAAAAAAAAAAAAATTGGACCAGGAATAAAGGTGGTATCAAGATAGAAAAGAACTGTCTCTAGAATAAACTCCAGGGCTCTCCAATCTTACCTTTCAAACTAAATGTCTAACTGGTGTTCAGAAGTCTCTTCTTAGCCCAGAGTGATGGCACATGACTGTAATCCCAACACTTGGGAGACTAAGGCAGGGGGATCATTGTGAGTTCAAGACCAGCCTGAGCTACAAAGTGAGCGCAAAGCTAGTCCGACCTGCACAGTGAGATCCTGTCTCAAAAAGACAAAAAAGCCTCTTCTCCCTCAGAAGACAGAATTCAAATATATCATTATTTAATAATAATTCCTCCTCCCCCTCCTTCTCCTCCTTCTTTTTCTTCTGATGCATGAACATAACTGATATCACCTGGAACAGCCTGGACCCACCTGCCAAGCACAGTGGCAGGGACCCAGAAAGCAGTCAATCAATACTGCTTTGAGTGAATGAATGAACTAATTGGCATTTGTTTTCCTCTATAATAATAAACACAGTATCTGACATGAGTATGCAAAGCTCTGTGCTAAGCAGTTCACATGCATTCTCTTAATTTATACCCTGACAATAATACAGGTAAACACCATTAATAATTCTAATTTGAGATGGAAGCTCAGAAAGGCTAAGTAACTTGCTCATGGTAAGCTCCCACTCTGGTATCAAAATCAGCTATGAGTTCCGACCCAGTTTCCTCAGCCATTATGCAATATTCCTGCTATCCTCACCAATAATAACCACTGCTCCTATGTGTTTACCATGTGCCATAATTTATATTATCACAGGTTTCTGAATTTAACCCCCCAAAACATTCACTGCCCATTAGTGGGTATTATCTCCCCCGCCTCCTCTCATCAGTGTGTGACCATGGGTAAGTTATTTGACCTCTGAAACAGTTTTTCACCTATAAAACAAGGATGGCCAGAACTCACAGGGTTTCTGAGACAATCCTAGAGACTATATCTAAGTCACCTACACAGCAACTGTGTGCTCTGGGAACAAAATACATACACCCTCTTCTGAGGACACCTTCACATGGAGGCAGTTTAATTCATTCAACATTATTGGAAAAGCAATTTGAAGGCAACATGTTAGAGACATCGTACACCACGCCCTGAACAAAATGCTCAACTCTCTATCTGCCAGAGCTAGGTGGAAACAACTCCCCTACAAAATAAACCCGAGTCAGTTTTCAAACTGAAGGAAAAGGGTTCCTGGTTGGCCAGATACAGTCACAGTGCCTCCAAAGATGATTCCAATAGCCCAGACATACTCAGGAATATATTTCTTTTAAAAAGGAATATATTTTCCTAAACAAAAATCATACATAGCTCAAGGAATAGGTTATGTTTTTTAATTGAAGTATAATGTACATACAATAAAGGGCCCTAATCTTCAGTGTACAGTAGATGATTATTTTATATGTTACACCCATTTCACCCACCCAGGCCGATATGGAAATTTTCCAGCACTTTATGAAATTCCTTCCAACCCACAGTGATTTAAATTCAACTCAGCCCATCTAAAGTAAAAACAGAAAACCAGAAAGCAATAAACAACTTAAAAAGCTGTGCAACGGAAACACAGGATTTCTAGAAGGGTAGTAAGAGTGAAACAAGCCCTACTTTTGTTTTCTTCTGAAGGGTGAAAGCAGAATGTTCCTGCATTCACCTTCCTTTGGGGTTTTGATCCTCAAAAATGACCCGGTTCCATAGTCAATTTAATCCTCTTTAGCACGGCAGGAAACAAACTTTGACACACCAGGAAACAAACACGGTTCAGGGTTTGGGAGAATACCTTCACCCAAAGCAGGAAAACCCACAGGCTGCGAGTCTGCCCGGCAAATCCCGACACGTGGCAGAGGGATAGGGCAGGGCCTGGCGTCAGGTTACCAGGCAGCGCAGCCAACGCCAGCTGGTATAAAAGCTGAGGCCAGCTGTCCCTGACATCGGTGCTGAACCTGCAGCGCGAGCTTTGAATTCCCGCGAAGCTGCGTGCCTCTTCCGGTGGGCGACACGAAGTCATCTAACACTGTTTGGAGAAGCAATTTACAAGGTAACATCGGGTACAAGCGGGACCCGAGCGGAGTGCTCAGTTCCCAGGGAAGGAGAGCTCTGCGGGGGCTGAATCTAAAAAGGGAGAACAAGCCAACTTCCCGGAGGAGACAAATAATAATTCTCGCTGGGAGCTAGAGTACAAGAGTCCCTTACGGATTCAGGGCACCAAAGCACAAAGCCGAGCGCCTTTTGGCACCAGGGCGACCAAAGTCAGAAGCCAGCACTGAGAATCTGTGCTTTAGGTCAGTGAAGGGAAGCACAAAGCTGCGCGACCCCAACTGCATGCGATAAGGCATCTGACAGGACAGGAGAAAAGCGATGTTCCATCACTAAACAACAAACAGTTCACAACCGTGAGCTACAGTCAGCCCTGTCCCAGCAAGGCAGCGAAACCGCAGAGTGCGCCGTGCGGGTGGTCTGTGTGCTGCAGGGAGTCAGTCCTGGGCAGAGAGTAACCGCGCCCGCGCCGGCCTCACGTGTGGTGCCTGGAGCGGCTGCTGCGGGGCAGGGACCGGATCCTCAGGAGTCGCGCCCGCCGCTCCAAGGCGCGCTCCCCCGCCACCTGCGCCAACGTGCTTACCCCGGACCGCATCCCCGAGTTCTGCATCCCACCGCGACTCGCGCCTCGCTTAGCCCTGGCCGCCCTCCAGAGCCCCCGGGCGGAAGAGGTCGCAACAGACGACGGCGCCAGCTGCACCGACTGGGACCCGCGCTCGCAGGCTGCGCTCTCGCTGTCGCACGTGCCCCGTGCGCGCACCGCCTACGGCTTCTGCGCGCTGCTCGAGAGCCCGCACACACGCCGCACGGAGTCGCTCTTCCTCGGGGACCCCGCGCCGCTCCCCCGGGCCCGCACCTACGGCGGCGGAGGGACGGGAGCCGCGCCCCTCACGCCCTCGCGGGCACCAAGCAGCGCTGCCCCCTGCCCGCCCCGGGACACGCCCGCCCCGGGGCCCCACAGCCGCCGCCGCCGCCTCCTGCGCGCCTCCGACCGCCTACTGAGCCGCGCGCTTCGGGCCGGGGGGAGTCGTGGCCCAGCCCGCTCCCGCTCGGTCTCCAGCGAGGAGGACGACGACCACGACAGCTACGGCAACGGTGACGGTGACGAGCGCCACAAGGACGCGCAGTCCCCGATCGAGCGCCTGCGGGCCGAGGGCGCCGCGGCTCTGGATCCCGATCCCGGCGCGCGCGGTGGGCGCCTCCGCCTGCGGCTGCTGCGCCCCGAGAGCCCAGCCACGGACGCCCCCGAGTCCCGCGTCTCTTGCCGCAGCCGCCACCTGGCCCTGCGGCCGACGAGCCCCACACGCGAGCAGCGCCGCCTGATGCTCGGCTGGAGCCGGGAGTCTGCTCCAGACCCGGAGCCAGACTGCACTGGGGCGTCAGGGGAGCCGGTGCGCCGTCTGACTATGCGCGTCCCGGTCGGGAACACGGGGCGCCCACGGGCACGGGGCTCCCTAGTGCTGGGCTCGCTGCTGCTGCTGCCCTGAAGATGCACCGTGGACTCTCCCACACTGACAGCTGCTCTGTACAAAATAAATGTGTTTTATCCTTTTATCCAGTGTTGGCAGAGATGATAGTGGATTGACAATCACCGTAAAGGACAGAGGCGTGTGTGTGTGTGTGTGTGTGTGTGTGTGTGTGTGTGTGTTCACACCTTGAAGATTTTTATCGCAGTGATGCTCTGCAGTGTTTCCTAGTGGAGAGAGCCAACTTCATTTCATATGTACCACACTCTAGAAATACATCTTCATGCAGTGTTAGAAAGAATGTCTTCATTTTGAACTTACTTCATTCCACAACAACTACTGAGACCATTTTAGAGCCCTCGTTACTTTTGAAGCAGTAAGACTCTGCAAAAGAAAGGGAAGCCAATGGACTGGAGGTTTAGCTCAGTGGCTCAAGGTTGCCTGATAAGCGCAGACCGCGAGTCCCTCCCTGGAACAAACAAACAAACAAACAAACAAAAAAAAAAAGCCAAGCATGGTGGAAGGACTTACCTAAGGCCGACAGTGATTTATTAGCGAGAATTCTAACCTGATTTTCATATCTACATCTTGCATGAAAACCACTGGAGAAAATAAAATCATCTTAGTAGTTTCACAAGTGCGTACCTGTGTAACTCTCAGATCAACCCTAAATAGTATGCAATGCTGTCTCCACTTTATGGAAGCCACAGAATAAAGAACGGAGTCAGGATTTGAACCTAGGCCACCAATACTTAACACACTCCTCTTGGGTAAGTCATTCCACAGTGAACTAAAGCGCTCACCTCGTGAATATGGTGAGCGGCTTCAGCTGCTCTGAGATTAGTGTGTATGCAGTTGAAATGAGGAATTTATACCAGTAACATCAGATACTGCGTTGTGCTGGAGGGTCCGAGACTTTGAGACCTCAGGACCACAGAAACGGGGTGACCTCCCCTGATTGGCACCAAGTGAACCAACCCACCAGGGCAACGGTATGAAGAGTGCATGTGACATTGTTCCACTCTGGCATCTGGTAGTGATAGACGACTATTTTTAAAGGACACTTTTCTGCAGGGTGTGGTGGCTCATGCCTGGAATCCCAGCACTTGGGAGGCTGAGACAGGAGGATCATTGTGAGTTCGAGACCAGCCTGACCTGCACAGAGAGACCCTGTCTCAAAAAGATAAAGGACGCTTTTCCTTTATCCCTCATAGTCACTGCCAACCAAGTGTCTTCTTCCCTTTTAATGCATATGAGAGGAAAATGTGTTCTAAGTGAGAGTTCAAAATGTTTAAACGGGTGGCACTGTGTTAACCATGGCAATGTGAACCCTCTCAATTCAGAATTGCTTTCTGCTTTCATTCAACATCTGGACAGCTGTAGGTGCTCCATGAAGAGTACTATTTAGAAAAATGTTTCAGTTTCCATCACAGCTCAGGCATAAACTCAATCACCGTAGTTTCACAGCTCAGGCATAAACTCAAAGTGGGCCACTCTGTGTAGTGTTTACAGTGGTGACCACTGACTGACATCGAAATCAACCACATCCAGAAGCCTGCAGTGGTGACCATGTGAGTGACGACGTGGTCCTCATCTCACCTGTCCTTTTACCTCCTCAAGGCCACCACTGCTCTATCCCACAAGCCAATAGTCACTTTTAAAATGTGTCACCTTCTTGGTGACTGCAGAATTTCAGTAAAGTAACTAATACTGGGGTTATGTACATCATACTTTAAAAGAAAAATGCATGGAGAATGAGAAAACTAGCTACGTAGAACATTGTGAGCTTCTCTTTTTCTATTTTTAAAAATAAAAAGATTATATTGATGCTTTAAACAGCAAGCCTCTATTCCAGAAGATAGCGCCACCACTACTGTACCTCAATTATACTGTCATTTAATCAAGTGCATTTATCACATAGATTTCCCCAAGACAAGTCAACTTATTTCAGTAACCTAAGTTTTCCATGAGATAATGATGGTTATTTCCAAACAAAATTTCCATTACTCTAATGCCAAGTTATGGTTAATCAAATAATCTAAAGCCTAACAAAAGACTTTAAAAGGATTAAAATACAATCATAAAACCATGGAATTTGAGTTGAAAAGAATTTTTAAGAATCATATTATTGCATGTTTATATACAAAATGTATCAGAGTGCCAAATTTTAGATTGTTTCAAATCTAAAAAAAGTGATGGGAAACAATTCTACCCTCACTGTTTTCAACCTAATGAAGCACTTATGCGTGTGTTATTTTATGAATGAATTAAATTAAGTGATCACATTTAGGAAACTTGTAGTAGGAAATACTTGTGATACCAGCTTTTCTGTGGGCAGATTTCAATCTGATTTACACTTGCTGTCCCCTAGTGGAAATGCCAAGTATCTTTTCAGTGGCTTTTTTTTTTTTTTTTTTGCCTTTTTATTAGGTTATCTCAATTAAATACAACCCATGGTTATACTGGAACCCAACTCTTGAAAGATGTTGGTATTATTATACTGAAAATCTCATATAAAAATAACTAAATGCAGCTTAGATGACAAAATACAAGAAATGGATCTAAAAAACAGATAAACTTTTCCTCTTTTACCATAAACCCTCAGTATCCTCAGAAAATTAGTCTGGACACCAAACCCTGAGCATGCTCAAACCCTTCATATAAATGTGGCATAACATTTGCATATGAGCTATAAACCTCCTGATTCACATTAAATCATCTATATATTACTTATAACACTTAACAGAAATGCCTAAGTGCATACATAAGTAGTCACTAAACTGTGTTTAGGGAATGGTGACCAAAAATGTCTGTACATAATAAAATACATATGCAACTTTAAAAAATATTTTTGACCCTCAATTGGAAGAATGTATCATGGAGTACACATTGCCATGAATAAAATGGACCGCATATTTATGTGCCCCCAAAATTTGTGTATTGAAATTCATTCCCCAAGCTGATGGTAAGCCTTTGCAGAGCTCTCAGAAAAGGATTAATGCCCTGATACACTAGAGGGATCTTTCATCACTTCTGACACGTGAGAATACATGGAGATAGTGACTAATTATAAGGAAATGGGCTTGCCCAAGAATCTAGGATGTTAGTGCCTTGATCTTGAACTTGCCAGTCTGCAAATGCAAGAAATAAATGTATTAAGAGCTACCTACTCTATGATACTTTATTATAGGAGCCTAACTATGATGGTATCCCTAACTAGGCAGGGAACAAATAGTAACATGGTCTTTGTTTTCATTTGACCATTTTCACAGATAATGTCTAACTTTTACATACACTTAAAGCTTCTCAACCAACCTTTGGGATAGTTACTCCTGTTGTATCGGGGAAAGGTGCTGTAGATTGGCTTTTTCAACACCCAATCCAACTCCCCCATACCATCGGTTCTATACTACAGAGGCTAGAAAACAAAGCCATATCTGTACAAACCATTCACAGCTTGGGAAAACCATGTGACTCAGCAATGGCCAATGAAATCCAGAGAGAGTTAGTAGATGGTGCCTCTTCCTCTGTGTCCCCCTAGAATACACAGCGACCCTCACTCAGCAAGCAAGACCTAGATGTGGGCACTGATCTTCCATGCCATCTCTGGCAACCTCCACCCTAAACTTATATCTATGGACAAATACATCCTTCACTCACAATCAGATCTGTATGAACACACTCCTAACTACACACAATACCCACTCCACAGAGAGCACCTAGATTAAAAAGAGCCGAATGAGCTGCATAAGATCACAGTGCATATATACCATGAATTTATGGGCAGACTTCTCAGATATCCATGCTCACTTCTTTTGTACATCTCACTGTTTCTCTTTGGGTAAGTCCACTTTTTAAAAAAAACTTGAATATAACTGACCTACTAGAAGTTGCACTTTTGTAAAGCAAACACTTTTGTGAGTTTGAGACATCACTCCACAAAATCGCTTCTTCCATCAAGGTAATGAACATATCCATCATTCCTAAGAGTTTCTTCATGCTTTTAGTAACCTTTCTCTCCTTCCTTCCTCACCTGTCCTCTCCCATGTCTACAGGATGACTGGTATGCTTTTTGTTGCTATAAAGTAGGTTATAATTCAGTGAGCAGGGCATGATGGTGCATGCCTGCAATACCAGCACTCAAGAGCCTGAGGCATGAAGATGGTCTTGAGTTAGATGTCAGCCCGGATTACACAGTGAGACACTGTCTCAAAACACAAAACAGAACAAAATTAGCTTGCAATCTATAGAATTTTATGTAAAAGGGAAAATAAGTATATATATTCTTGGGAGGCCAAGGCTTCTTTCACTCAGCATTACTATTTTGAAATGTATCCATGTTGCTAGTCTGTTCCTTTATATTGCCGATTCTGACAACTTTCAAAATTGGTAGTGCTGGTATATTATAATAAAGTATTTTGCTCTTTGAACTCCTCCTTCCCATTCTTTAGACTACTGCTGTCAACCATTTCACTTGTACAATCATTGATACCTTCATGTCTGTCACTGACTTTGGGAAACTTCTGTTTCCCTTTACTTTAAACAGTTTATTTGCTCCTTTTTCTCTGTTCCCCTGAGTATTCTAATTACTCATGTTACACCTCCTGAAATAGTCATAGCATGGATGTTGTGCTCATCACTTTCTTTTCCTCCTTCACGTTTCCCTTTGCCTTTCAGCTTGGGGAATCTGTCTGGCACAGCCTCAAAGCCTCTGACTGTCTCTTGGTCATGCTCCATTTATTAAGGAAGCTATCAGAGGCTTCCTTTATTTCTGTTGCAGTGCTCAAAATTTCTATCACTTCCTTTTGACACTTTTAAATCTATTCAGAGTATATATCTGTTCCTGTGTGTTGTCTACTTTTCTCATTATAACCCTTAATACATAAATGAGAGTTAAATTCCCCATTTAATCCTTCCAGAATGTGTGTCATGCACAAGTCTAGTTCTGATGCCTGCTTTGTCTATTCATACTGTGTTATTTTTCTTCTCTTTTAGTGTGCCTTGTATGCTGCCCTTTGCTGGATTTGATGCTTTCATGGAGTATCTGCCTCATACTCCGTATGTGATGTGTCAGGAAGGGAAAGTTGTGTATAATCCTACAGTGACATCTCACTCTTCTGGTGGAATATTGTTCTTGGACTATCAACTGAGCTTTTTAGATTTTTAGTCCCCACCTCACCCTGCACCTCTGCCCTTTCTCAGATGACATGGGAGAGCTAGAAGGGCTGGATATGGGTAAATGGTCTTTAACAAAGTCATGAGGATATGGTAAAGTCCTTCTTTCCTACTGGATACACTTGTTACAGGAAATGTTCTGGCAGTATTTCAAAGTGGTTATTTTTAATGGTTATCTTAATGTTTTTCTTTAGCTTTTCATCACAGGAACCTCATAGTTTCTGGAAATAAAACTCATAAATACGTGCCACCTACAAACCCTTGTCCCCAACTCAAGACTGCAGGGACCGAGAATATCTCGAGTTCACTTTAGTCCTTATTTAGCTCCAATAACTGGCCAACATAGACATTAAAGTTTTTGTATCAGTTCACAGCTCCCGAAACTTCTGTTTCAGATAAGCTGATGTTGACTTCATTGTATCATTCAGGCTCTCTTCAGATTTCAGGGTAATGATTTGTCCTGCTTCTTCAAATCTCTCACGTGCCCAAGAAAAGTTGATTTTCAGCTTGTTCAGATTTATTTGTTCTTATTGTAAAACTGGGAGTGGCGACTTATGAGCTGTTTACACATGAGTGCTCATTGTAAGTTTGAAGCAGGACAGCTGACCCCATTCCAGAACCAGACTTCTGAGTCAGCCTCCATTCACTAGTGTGGGTTATTATAGATAAAGCTGCTGTGAATATTCATGGACACGACATAACATGGACACACGGCTCCACTTCCTTGGAAAGCACCTAGAGTGGAAGTCATGAGTTCAATCTTCAGTACCAAAAAAAAAAAAAAAAAAAAAAAAAAAAAAAGAAAGAAAGAAAGAAAAAGAAAACCCTATATTTTCATCCCTAAGAATTGATTTTAATTAAATTAATGCCATATTCTTTGTTAAATTAATACCATATTCTTAGTCTCAGATTATTTAATGTAAATGTGAATTTATATTAAATGTATTCCAGCTTTTTTACTTCTATCAGACTTTTCACTCGTGCCTAAAGGTATAAATTATTTACACTTCCCACTCTATTCAAATAAATTATTTCCCTTTAAGTTTAGAAAATTATGCCAGTCACACACAGCTTTCTAAGTATGAACAATATAGAGTTAAGCACAAAATCCCTGTGTGTCTGGAGGAAAAAAATAAACCAAAAACAGTTGCTGACAGCGTTTGTTTTCCTAAAGGGATTTTCTTCCGTATTGCTGTAGTTTGTGATTTTAAGATAACAGAAAACCTCACTAACACCATTAAATTCATTCTAGAACATCTAATTTGCATTTTACCTTCATGGTGGGTTAAAACAACAGTAAAAAGTTGCCAACGATATGGGCAGCTCTTCAGCTTTGTAACTGTAGCCTGGGACCCTGATGGTCAACCCAGTGGTCAGCAGAGAACTGACAGAGCCCTTGTCCTCATGAGGGACCATGCTCAGTGTTCAGCACCTCCTGACACAGTCCCTGTAGCAATCTATATTGCCTTGGGCTCCTCCAGCGTCCACTCCACAAAGCCCTGAGAGCCTCTGAGCATTCCTGGAGTGGTGACGACCCAGGAAGGTTTCATCTGGAGAGGAAAGAACCTGGGATGGACCAGTGTACAGTTCAGTTCTGTTAAGACCAGTCCTGTGCAGCACCTCTCAGTAATAACCAGAGCCCACCCGTCACTGCCTTAAAGCTCCTTCCTTCAAGGCAATGCTCCCCCAGGGACACTTTGGCTTTAAGACCTGCCTCTCTTACATTGGTTTCTGTCTTATTGCTGGGACAAAACACCTAACATCCACCACTTAAAGGAGGAAAGGCTTATTTTAACTCAGTCTGATGAGGGTTCAGTTCATAATCTCCAAGGCAGGGTGGCATGGGGAGGGGCATTGCAGAGCAGAAACAGACCATGGCAAAGCAGGCAGGTGACAGCAAGCAGGGAGCAGCAGCAGGGAGCCTGCTTTCCTCCTGTCCCTTTATATTCCATCCTGACCTCAAGCCTATTGATCAGCACCACCCACATGCAGGCCGGGGCTTCTATTTCCAGGTAATCCATTCAGCCATTCCAAAACTATTCAGTCAGTAGACTAACCCTGTTATCACACACTCATAACACATACTCACACACCCTAGATCCAGAAACCTCTGAAAAGCTACAGCTAAGGAGCACATGAAGCTTTCGGGGGACATCTAGATACAAGCCATAGCAGTTCTCCAGAAGCAGCTGCTGAGAGGGAAATGCAGGGAGGGCGGGCTCCTAGAGCTGGAGGTGTGGCTCAGTGGTACTGTACTTCCCAGCATGTGCAAGGCACTGGGTTCAATCCCAGTATCTCAGGGGGAAGGGAAAGTGCTTCTGGGGGAACCTAGGGAACAGTCTGGAACTCAGTACTCCTCAGGACAGATCGGATCACAGGCAGAGTCCTAGAGAAGGCAGCTTCCATCTGTGCCCCGAGAGTAAGAATGCCGTAGCATTTGCCCAGGCCAAAGGCAAGGGGACCAGGTTTCCTACCCTGTCACCACTCACCTAGTGACTAAGGGCTGAAGGAGCAGAGATTCCAAAGCCCTTTCTTGCCCTCCAAATGAGTGTGACCAACGGCTCCACAATGAGGTGGGAGGCAAATGTCAGGGAGCGTCTGTCACAGTGATAAAACCTCCAAGAACATCACAAAGCACAAGTTTATTTTGGTTCAGGTTTCAGGGCCATCAGTCCACGTTTTCCCAGTGAACTTTGCTTTGGGCCTGTGATAGCACAGTATAGCATGGCAGGAATGCTAGGGGCAGAAGGATGCTTACCTCATGGTAGCCAGGAAGGAGAGAGAGAGAGAGAGAGGGAGAGAGAGAGAGAGAAAGAGAGATAGGGGGACACAGATACAGAGGTAAAGACAGAGAGAGGCAGAGACACAGAGAGACAGAGCATAGGTCCAGGGTCCCTATGCCCCCTTCAGTGCCCTCCCCAGTAACCTAACTTCCTTCTGTACCCTCTCCCATCCCCAAGGTTCTGTCATCGCTCAATGAGTCCACGGGGTGGTGGTCAACCCTTTATCAAATGACCCTTTGGGGCACTTTTCAGATCCAGACCATAACAGGGCCCATGAAACAGTGCCACAGACGTCCATCTGCTCATGGAGCTTGTCTGAAAGCATCAGTGCTGTGAGAACTCCAGGTGATGGAGCAGCTACAGCGGCTGAGGGCTACATCTAACCAAGTAGGACCCAAGATGCTTGCTGGCTCAGCCTGCCACACCCAGGCTCAGGGTGAAGCTCTGGCCTCCTGATCCGTACTTACTGATCCCGGACTCCTTTGTGTTGTCCTCAAGGCTTTGCACATGGATGCCCAAAGCACAGCTCCCCATCTACCTTAGCTTCTGAGTGAGCATCTTAATTCACTGGAGTATGATGAGGCCCCCTTCACTGGCTCCTCTGCCTCCCGCTCCACTGCTGTCGTTTTTGCTTCCCCTTCCTTGGCCTTCTCCCTATCAGGTGTTGGGGTAGCATCACTCACTGAACACAGGCCTCGCTACCCCATCTCCAGCAGCTGCTAGCTGGGCGTTTCAAAGGCCAGTACGAGAGACAGGCAAGAGGAGGGGTGAAGCAGGTTCTGCTAGACCAGGCCTACTGTTGGCCACCAGCCACTGGCAGGCTGCCCTGGAAAACCAGCCTGAGAATCTTCAGCCACATTTAAATCAGGGTTCCTAGTAAGAATTTAAATCTGAACTGCGTTGGCATGGCTGGATCTGGCAGGTTTGCACCTGCAGGAATACAGAGGGTTAGAAAAAGAGCTTCCTTTTAATAGCTTATTGAAGAAAGATTAACAATTTTTAAAAGTAGGAGGTGAGCCGCAACATTTACCATGACCGTGCGGTGGTCCTATACCCTCTGCTGGAGATGCCCCAGGTGTCTGCGGTCAGAACGGAAGCTGCTAGATTCGGTCAGATTCTCAGGAGGCAGTGTGACATGAAGAATACTGTGCCACTCCTATTGCTACCATGCAGCTCCAGGACATCATCATAGACAGCTAAATTAAGTAGAATTACAGGCAGTCAGACAGGGCGAGGCCCTCATGTATCAGTGCAGGAGATGAGAATACATTGCAACTGGTGAGGTATCACGTTGGTTAAAGGCTAGACCTCCAGAAGAGTTAGAATGACTACATCCATTACTTCCCCTAGGACTGAACGGCAGTGATTATGACCTGAGAGAGAACTTCCTGCTACTACAAAACAATAGCCTGCCCTCTGCAGACAAGAAGTAAGGGCCATGAAGAAATTTAGGACCAGACCTAAAGTTTTCCTGACACCATCCCTATCTACACAGCTGTGCTGACTGTCTTTGCAATTTTGAGTTTAAATACTCCATCCAGAGTCATTGAAACTGTGACCCCAACCCTGAACCCTATTTGTACTTAGCCCCTCCTCCAAATAGCTGCTGATGTCACTCAGATGTCGCCTGCCTAAAGTAGGTGGAACAAGCTCTAATCTTTCCCACAGTCTCAGTCCCTGTGTGTTTCCTCGTACTGCTGTTATCTAACACCACTCTCCTTGGGTGGAGGATCAGGAAGACTCCCTGACCCACCACTTTTTGCTCTGTTCATTCCATGTACCCTTGATATGTGACTGGCTTCCCCATTTAATCAATATTACCTAAGGAATTGTACTCGTAATCTTACTGTTGACCATAGTTTTGTCCTACCTCACATCCCACTTGTAATTTCCCATAGAATCCATGTTATCTAAGCAACTATACTTGCAATCGTATTAGTTGATTATACTTTTTCTTTCCTTAGACCCACCTCACCTCATGCTTTTGCTCTACAAGAATTCCTTGAGAAGTAGGGTCCTAGACAACCCATTGGGACCCCTTCTAGCTCCCTCAGAAGCTTTCTTTCCCCCAATAAACATAGCTTTCTTTACTTCGATAAATATGTCCTACTCGTAACCTCCTGTTGTTCCTAGAGTTCATTCTTTGATACTAGAGAACATGAACTCAGCATATTGGATATCTATCAGGTGGGTAGTTATGATATCTGCCTTGTATTACTTGGATAATTTGGAGGTACAGTATCATCCCTAAATCAACATTAGGTTGCACTTTTATTTCCTAGCAGAGTTTGGTTATTTTTTACTTACCACAGAAGATAAGGATTACATTTAAATACATTGTAGGAGTCACTGGGGAATTCTTTATTCATAGGTCTTTCATGATTTAATCTCAGTGGTAAAGGTGAATGAAACTCCTAGCCCGACAGATGTCCTAACACTGAGTTCATGTTGTCCAAAATTGAAGAATGAATCCTAGGAACAACTGAGGTTAAGAGTTAGAATTTATTGAGAGAAAGAAAGCTTCTGTCTAAAAGGGACAGATAGGGGTCTAGAAAGTGGGTTGCTCACCAACCCCTACTTCTCAAGGGTGTTTCATTGAGCAAAGTGATAAGGTGAGGTGGGCTTAAGGTGACACAAAACTATAACCAATCAGTAAGATTTCAAGGATAGTCGCTTAGGTAATATTGATCCATGGCAACTCAGAGAGTGGGTGTGAGGCAGGCCAAAACTATGGTAAAGTATACAACAAGTGTAGTGGCTTGGATAACACTGATTAAATGGGGATCAAATGGAGAAAGAAGCCAGGTGGCAGGAGCACATGGGACAGGGACGCTGCTGGAAGGGGTGGGTTAAGGAGGTTTGGTCCTCCTCCCCACGGTGATCGATGCCTACTCCTGATATTCATCACTGCTCTTCATCCCTAGGGAAGTATATGGTGAGTACTTATTTTTCTTGACGTCTGGCCTGAAGTGAGCGGGCCCAGCCCTGTTTGACTGATATGGGGGATGAAGCTCCCAACCTACTAGATGTCTGATGTGAGTTCGTGTTCTCTAAAATCAAAGAAAGAATTTAAGGAACAGCAGAGGTTAAGAACAGAATATATTCATTGAGAGAAAGAAAGCTTCTGTCTGAGAGAGACAGAAGAGGTCCTGAGTAGGTTGCTAAGGACTTTGTCTTTTCTAGGGAATTTTATAGAGGAAAACCACATGGGCATGAGGTGGACAGAACTATGGTCAACCAATAAGATCAGTTGTTCAGGTAAACTTGACTGAGTCAGGGACCAATGGGGAAGTGAGTCATGTACCAAGCAGGCATGCTTAAAGAACAGTGACTCTTCCTATAGGGATTGGGATGGTGACTCCTGGCTCCCTCAAGGAAATCCATAACTATTTAGAATATCGATCTGTGATATTTATACATAGGGTGTGGTTGCCTTTTGTTTTGAGATCTGGCCCACAGTGGGAGGTGTCTGTCTCCTCCAAGTTGCAAGATATCTGATCTTCTGCACAGGTTCTTCAAGGGCCCAGCCCTGCCTGACTGCCTGTTGTTGGGGTCTGTGCCTAAATCCCCAACACCCCAAATGGGTGCACGATGAAGGTCCAAAGGAATGAGACAAGCGGCACGATCTTTAGGGCTCCAGGAGGACCAAAATCCTCTGCAGAGCTCATAACCCTGCTAGCCGGCCAGCCGACTAATGCGGGGCAGCCTGTATTTAATCAGAACAAGCAATGAGTTGAGTGGAAAACACCAGACACCTAAGCAGGGTCTTGGAGGGGTTCAAGGACCCCTTAGAGCAACAGACGATGCTAATCAAGGAAAACCATCCAGATAGTCTCCAGGTGGCCTCAGCTGGGGCCTGTCTTGCCCCTCGAGGTCTCCTCATTCTCAGTTCAGTCATGCCCAGGCCACGCCACAGCCCTGCACATGTACTCAGCTTCAACAGCTCCACCAGCCTGTAATAATTCTGACTAACTCAGCTGCCTGTGGTAGACGGCCTACCATATTTTTACCTAAATTAGCAATCTATAATACCAAGGCACCTTTTTGAAGAAAAACAGTTTTGGGTATATGTTGTCAGTCATTTTGTTGCGAGCACTGGCTAAGGGAAACTTACTCCTTAGGCGATGTGTAGCATACAAGAAAATGTTTATAATTAAAGAACCAAGAAATCAAATATGGCACAGAGGGAAATGTACAAGGAGCTAAGTATAATTTGTGATGAAATATTCATCTTTTACATTTTTAAATATTTATCTGTCATAGCTATTAAGGGGTAGTGATAGAATTGTGTGTCTGTGAGTATTAAAGATAATAAGTGTTCCAAAATGCCTCCTGGTTCATAAAAAGTTCAAAAATGTGGCAGCTTATTATTGATAAACAGGAAAAAAATTCCAGGTTCAAATAAATTTTGGAAATGTTTGTTGAAACAGAATTAAGTAGACTACATTGCTGTAAGTGCTCAGAATCATTTACAAGCTAATACAGTTTGGGAATTATTACAGTAGACTAGTATGTTCTGAATTCCAGACCCATGAATACAGAATTCCCCTTTTTCTTTCCTAAGTAAACACAAGTGTTCTGGGAAATGCATTTTGGGAAGCTTTTATTCACCCTTCAGAAATACAACTGTAGGAAAAGACGTTAAGTAACATTTTAAAAGCCAGCATCTATTACTGTCCATTTTATGAAATACAGATTCTTATGCCCATAGGGACAGGGGCCCCACAGAGAGGAACAAAACAGGATGAAGGCCTCATTGAGCTTTATTAAAAATTAATAGAGAATGCTAGTAAATATACTTTCTGTCTCTGGAGCTAGACTTAAGCAATGAGAAAGACAAAGGCAGTGAAAGAGGGAAAGCTAGGCCTGGAAGGCCTCTTCGCGTGATTACCTCGAGAATCACACACTTGCCCTTTATTTAATACTTAAACCTAAACTACCTTTTCATAAAGCTCCACCCCTACTCCTACCCACCACCAAAGGACAGAGAAATGTCATGGCTGGAATAAATGCAAGGATTATAGTCTGCAGTTTATCCTTTTTCATGGCTGAGTATAAAAAAATCACATCTTTTTTATCCATTCCTTGGTTAATGGGCATTTGTGTTGTTTCCAAGATCTAGCTACTACAAATTATGTTGCTATAAACATAGGTGCATATATATCACTGGGAACTATGTTTTTAATTCTTCTGGGAAGATACCCAGAAGGGGAATAGCTGGGTCAAATGGGACCTCCAATCTGAGTGTGCTGAGGAATCTCCACACTGATTTCCATAGTGATTGCACCAGTCTGCATTCCCACCAACAGTGAAGAAGGATTCCTTTTCCCCCATACCCCCTCAGTAGTTGTTATTGGTGGATTTCTTGATAATAGCCATTCTTTCTGGGGTAAGGTAGAATCTCAGTGTTCTTTTAATTTGCGTCTCTCAAATAATCAATGATGCTGAACATTTTTTCCATATATTTATTTGTAGTTTGTATTTCTTCATCTGAGAAATACGTGTTCATCTCAGATGCCCACTTTTGGATTGGATCTTTAAATTAGGGGGTCTGATTTTTCTGAATTCTTGAAATGTTTTCAACAGTAATCTTTTGTCTGAAGAACAGCTGGCAAACATTTTTTTTCCCACATTGTGGGTTTCTTTTCACCCTTTGGTGGTTTTTCTTGCTGTGCGAAAGCTTTTTAATAATGAGATCCTAGTGGTTGATTCTTAGTAATAGTTCCGATGCAATCAGGGTTTTATTTATAAAGTCTTTGCTTATACCAATGGTTTCAAGAGTTTTACCTATTCTATCTTTCAGCAGATTGAATATTTCTGTTTTAATACTGAGATATTTGATCCATTTCAAATTAAGTTTAGTGCTTGGTGAAAGATATAGGTCTAATTTTAACCTTTGGCATGTGCAGAGCCAGCTTTTCTAAAACTATTTATTAAACAGATCATCTTCCAGTGAATGTGTTTGACACCTTTGTCAAAGATAAGGTAGCTTAGTATGTCTGGAGTTGTTTCTGCATCTTCTAATCTGTTCCGTTGATCTTCAGGTCTCTTAATCAATCCTGGCTTGAAATTCACTTTGTCTACAATAGGATAGCTATCCCTGTTTTTTTTTTTTTTTTCTTTTTCTGTGTTCCTGTTGCATGGAGTAATGCTTTCTATTCTTTGACTTCCACTCTATGTTTTTTTTTTAAATTAAGTATGTTTCTTGTATGCAGTATATGTTGGATCTTGATTCTTGATCCATTCTGTCTTTTGATTGGTGAACTGAGATCATTAACATTGACAGTTATAACTGATATGCATTGATGTATCCTTGTAGTGTTATTTCCTGGTTTTTGGTGCCCCCAACCTCTGTTTAATTGTTTGCCTTGCCTGGTGGGTTCTTTCTGTTGCGGTTCATGGAGTTGTAATCCTGGTTATCTCTTTGTAGAATGTCCTTCAAAATATTTTCGGTTAGGTGCTCATAAATTTCCTCAGATGTTTTTGTCATGGAAGTATGTTATTTCTCCATCAGTTTTGAAAGATAATTTTGCAGGTTACATAAATCTTGGTGGAAGGATGTTTTCTTTCAGAACTTGCAATACTTCACTCTAAGCTCTCCTTGCCTTCAATATTTATGCTGAGAAGTAGACTGTGATTTTGATGGACTTTCCTTTATAGGTGATTTGTTTCTTTTCTCTAACAGCTTTTAATATTCTATCTCTGTGTTGAATTTCTGGAGTCTTGACTATGATATGCTTGGCTCTAGTTTTTTTGGATTGTAGCTAACTGGAGTTCTATGTGTCTCACTTGTGTGTATGTCAAATTGTTTTTCTCTAGTAGCAAAGTTTTCTGCCATGATATCTGCAAAGAGTTTTATTTTTTTATCACCTTTGTGCTATCTCCTTCTTTTTCATTGACTCCAATCAATCTTAAGCTATTCTTTGCCTCATCTAGTAGCTTCAGGATTAATTTCTCATGATCCCTTGCCACTTATAAGAAATTTTCCTTTTCATTATTGCTAACTACAAGTCTGTCTTCTATATCTGAGATCCTGTCCTCACATTGACTTAAACTGCTGAAAACACTTTCAATTTTCATTCTCCTGGATATCTTCTTGAATCTCCCTTATTGGATTCCATTTCTTTCCTATTCTGAGTATTCATGGCTTCCATAATTTTCTATTCTTGTCTATTTTTTGTTTGTTCATTTGTTTCCATTTGTTCTACTGTCACTAAGCATGGTCTTCATTGTGGACACCATCTCTGCAGTTATTTGAGAAATTATCTCTGATTTCATTTTTTTGCAGAGCCTCATTTGACTGCTTTGTGGTTACTACTTGAGAGAGGCCAGAGGGGTGGCTTTCAGTTTGCCCCACCTCACTGTACCCTGGATTTACCTTTGGTGAACTAGATGCCAGGGGTTGCGTTGTGTTTCACTGTCTTTTCATTTTCTCTTCTTTTGTTAATTTCTAGAGTGATACTTATATACTACCTGTAATGAGTTGTATTGTTAGTATTTAGAACCCTTAGGTAATGACTACTTCTTTGAGATATCTTCCAAGTGTAGTTGGTTTTTGGGTTTTGAGTCTGATGTAAGATCCTATACCTTCAATTTGTTGGGGATGAGCAGTGGCTGCTTGTCTGAACCAATCCCTGGTTCTTTGGCACTGTGCCACAGCATTTTCTGTTTCCCTTAGTCAATCTCAGTCATAGAATACCAGAAAAAATAGCTGTTTAGAACAATTATGTCAGTTTTGGCTACAGTGGTACCATTAGCATCAAACACAATCTAGAAAATGACAAACTGAGCTAACCCTTAATTTGCCACTTTTAACTGTATGAACTAGATTTGTGGTTATATTACAAAATGTAACACAAATAAGAATATACAAGTCCTAAAAAAAAAAAGAATATACAAGTCCTTCATAGGTCAATTTTTGCCCTCACGGTTAAAATTTAAGGAGAAAATAGAGAAGTAAAAGAAGAGGAAGAGATTAAAAGTAAGGCTGGAGGACAAACAGGGATCCAGTTAACTTTGGGAAACTGGTACAGAAGATGGGAGGGAAAGAGAAAAGAGATGATAAGAACAGAATAAAGAGGCTAAAATTCACATTCATGCTCATAAAAACAAGATCTAACAATGAAGAAGAAAAAAAAATAAGCAAAAAAATGAAAACAAAACTATCACCACCCAATAGCAAAAAACAAACGAGAAAGAGAGGAAAAAAGAAAGGAGAAAGAAAGAAGTCCACGTCCAGATTTGTGTCTACTGTTGCTGGTAGCCCATATGTGGAGCTAGAGTCCAGATCTGTGTTGATGCATCCCAGCAAGCCCGCAGTAGCTTTTCAGTGAGGTAGTGGACAAGCTCAGTGCACCTGGACTTTCTGGCCGAGACCAGACTCATTTGGCCCACAGCCATCATCATACAGCCCGAGCTCAGCTGGAAGCTGCTAGCTGGAGCTGGAAGCCACTCTGAGCTCTGATCTCAGCAGGCCTGTCTCCAAGATGACTCCTGGCCAACTGCTCTCTTGCATGGGAGGACTGAGCCCTCGGCACTCACCACCAGCTGGTGCAGTCTTTCATGTTCACTGCCCTGCTCACTGCCATGTCTCTCCACAGAGGCCTCTGGGGTCATCAGCCATCACAGTGTGTCCACAGATTTGACCCGCTCCTCTAGCACAGTGAGTCAGTCTTGCCTCGGGAGAAGGCGCCGCTGGGTACCTCCTTCTTCTTCATTGAAGTCTCTCTCCTCCCTCTCTGTAGGCTTCAGTTTATGCCTCAGATCTTTCTGGGTCCAGGGCAAACTTCCCTCCTTCTTGTCTTCCTCATATTGCTATATTCCAGTGTCTGGAGGGCGACTCTCAGAGAGGCTCTTTTTCTGCTGCTTACTGCTCCTCTATTTTGGTAGGGCCCCCCATCTCCTTTTATTTTCAACTCTGCTTCTTCAGTTCTTTACTGATGCTGGCTTTACAAACCCTGGGAGCTGTGTGTTGTTGCCGAGCAGAGGCATGGCATGGACCTTACACCTACATTCACCTGCTACCATCCTGCTATCTCCATTTTTATTTTATTTCATCACTTCATGACCAATTACATCTTGTACAAACTTTGACAAAAGGAGCCCTTGTTTATGGATTTAAAAATAAATTTTCAAGAGCAGTCTTATTGAATTAATACATGTATAGATCAGGCACACAGTGCATAATGATGCTTTGATTGACGAGGTACCACACAGATGTGGGTCCTTTTAGATTAGCACAGGTAGCCCAGTGAGAGATGGGTGGTTTCCACTCCTTTCCACTCCCTTGAGTTTAGGCCACTCTCCAGGGCCAATCCTCCTTCCATTACTTTAAGAGAGGTAGAAATAACAAATAAAATAACAAAGATCTAGGAAATCTCTAAAGGTCCAGGACACGTGCATGTTAAATCTAGGGGCTTGACTGTCTGTAAACTTTCCCCTACTTGAGCCTTGCTTAAGGTTCATAAATATGGACTGCATCTCATCTACGTAATTTAATTGGAAAGACTTTTAGAGTGTGTTTCTTTGTTACGAGTCCCTGAAATGACTCAGCACCTTGTCAATCATTCTTGTCAGTCTTAGCACCAGGGCTGGGATGCACTTTGTTTAAAATCTGAAAGCTTGATTTATCTGTGTGCTTTTTACTTTCCTGTCATCTCAACTTTTCTGTTTGTGCAACATGTTTGTTAGCAGGGACATCTCCCCATGATCTGCAATAAATGTGACTGCTTTTCTCTTACCATTGGATGTACTTTTGTGATTCTTTGCTCAGGGTACACAAAAGCCTGGAATCTACCTGCTAGATTCATTCCACAGTATTGGGGTGATACGGCCTATTGATTTCCTAGGCATAGCCATATTAGACTCCATAAACAAACTCCAAGATGATCATCAAATCATAGGAATCAGCAGACAATACAGTTTTTAGGATTTACTGTTACTGGTAAGCCACACATGACTATATATATATATATATATATATAGTCTCTATATATATAGTCTATATATATAGTCTATATATATATAGTCTCTCTCTATATATATATAGTATATATATATATATATATATATCCATATTTACATAGGGGTTAATGCCAGTTTTTCCTCCAGATGGTGTTCAAACAGAGGATTTAATACAGGCTACTAGTCATTGAATCAAGTGTGGAAAGAACTAGAAGAACAAAAGAAGAAGACAAAAGTTCAGGCACAGATGTTCACTGACTTAGGTAGGGCTCCATCCTGAAGATCTCACAATAAACAGGTAAAATATGGGGTCAGTGCCCTGATCTATAAACCCAGCCACACAGTATACCAGAGAAGAAGTTTCCATTTATGATCTAGCTGGGAGTTGTCAGCACCAGGAGAGAGTGTCATATGGTGTGTTGCTATCATGGGCAAAGATCAAAATTCAAAATACAGTTTCTACTGAGTGGGTATAACTTTCTCAGCACCATAAAGAAAAAGAAACTCAAGCTATCTTAACTGAGCACTGCCTGTATTAGGAATCTGATGAACTGTTGTGAACCTTCTAAAGGACTGGGAACAAGGGTGGGTGCGCTGTCTTCCTGGGTGCACCTCTCTGCTCTGCCACTAGAAATAAGTACCCTGCGGGCCACCAGGGAGGGACTACTGAACTACAGCTGAACCTGCCAAGTCAGCCCTGGGCAAGTGAAGTGTCAAATAAATAGCTGAGCTAGGAAGAAATATTACAGGCAGTCAAACAGGCTGGGCCCTCAAGAGGGTCAGGGCAAAGTTGAAAAGTCATCACAGCTGTGATCGGAGGTGCATCCGCTGGAGGTCAGACCTCAAGATAAAGACAACTGACCAGGCCTGAGCTAAGTTGTAACACCTGTGTCTGATGAAGTCTAGATAGACATCTGTCACCTAGTGGGTGACCAAGACCCTCAGACTCATTGGCAAAGAAGAGAATCTTGAAAAACTGAAATTGAAAACCAAACCAGCCAGCTTGCACAAAGCAACTGTGACATTCGTTCCTCCTGTTATCTTGCTTGCGCAACCCGCCCCCAAATCCCTGTGCCTAACCACACCCCATGCTGCCTCTATAACTCAGCCTACAGTCCTGCCTAAAATCCATCTATAAACAGACAAGAGGCATGTGGGGCTCAGACTTTGGGGCATGCCACGCCTCTGAGTCTGCCAGCATAATAAACCATTCCCTCCACCTCTCTGAGTGGTGCTAAGTTCTTCCCCCATGGGGACAGGCTCATGACAACATCCTCTCTTCTAGAAAAGTTCTTCATTTGTTCAGTGTGTATTTGCTTTGTGACTTGCTTCCCCATTGGACCAGTGTTACCTCAACAGCTATACATCATCTGATTGGTTTGTCATAGCTGTAACCACATAGTTGTATTCTATAAAACAATCTCCTGAGAAGTGGGGTCCTCAGCACCCCACTCGGCTCCCTCCTGTCTCTCAGGAGCTGCATCTCTTCCCCTTCAGAAAGGTTTTTCTTCTCTTAGCCTCTGTTGTTTCTTAGAATTAGTTCTTCAGTTTTGGGAAACATGAACAAGCATACTGGACACAGAGCTGGCTGGGTGCTATGAGAGTTCTCTTACATCATTTTTGGAGGTCCTAATATCATTCCCTATACCTCTGCCTGGCTGGTGTAGGACTACTTTTCTCCGTCTCTTCTCAGCCCCTGCTACCTACCGTTCTACCCTCAACTTCTATGAGCTGAGTACTTTTCGTTATGCAATTTTTTCTTTTTTCAGTAGTGGGAATTGAACTCAGAACCTTGTACTTATCAGGCAGCCCTGAGATGACCCTTTCAGATTCCACATATAACTGAGCCCGGGTGTCACTTACCTTCCTGTGCTTGTCACACCTTCTGGACCGATCCAGTTCGATTCGTGCCATCAACAGTGACTAGACTCCATTCCTGTTTAAGGCCTTGTTACTGTTTGTCTTTTGTAAACAGCTGCTCTTACTGGAGGGAGGTGATATCTCCCTGTGGTTCTGATGTGTATCTTCCTGGTGATTCGTGATGCTGAGAATTCTGTACACCTGTATGTGGGGTGCTGGGAATTGAACTCAGGACCTGCTGGCAGGTGTTGCACCACTGAGCTATATCTTCAGCCCCTATCAATCAGTGTTTTGTTTTGTTTTGTTGCTTTGTTTTGGTTTTTGTTACTGAATTTTTAGAGTTTCTTATCTAGTAAGCCCTTGTTTGCAAATAGTTTCTCCTATTCTGACAGTTTTTCCTTCAGCCTTACGTCTTCTGCACTGCAGAAGTAAAGCCATTTCTCTTTCCTTTCATGATCAAAGGAGAAATTTTTTAAACTTTGCAAATCTGAATTAGTAATGAAGATTAAATTAGTGCTGAACTAAGGTAATTTGAGGAAATAGTACTTTTTTTTAAAAAAAGAAACTTCTTTCAACTCAGATCTGAAAGTGATAAAATGAAATAAAATTTCCATAACATATATTACAATCTTAACTTTCTTTAAAACATAAATATTTGACTTGGCTAAGCATGACATTTAAATTAGCATTAAGGACATTACCCCGTAGCTCTGCTTTTTAAATATGTTTTTTGCAAAGTTCACTCCTCAGTCAAGTTTTAGGGCTAATAATATTTATGTGGTTCTGTGTTTCCTCTGCTTTTAAAAAAAGAATACTGGTACTTTAATTCCTTGAGCTATTATTCAAAGATAGGAAACCCCTAAAGTGCCTCCTTTTGGTGAGACAGGTAAGGTCATGTCAGAAATCTGAATGCTTTCTCAGACCTAATATCACAAAGAGTCTTGGCCCAAGGAGCCCCCACTCTGTCTCCCACTGTAGGGGTAATTTTAAAAGAAGAGGAAATTTTAAAACTTACACTTCTAATACAGTTACATTACTGATCTCTATCCAAGAATGGAACTGGAAGTACAGTATGTTCCTAGAATTAGAAAGCTACAAAACTTAAGGAGCAATGACATTCCATTTCCAGCTGCAGGGTAAGTGTAGCTCAGCCAAGCAGTGATGTTTTTCTTGCTTTCAAGTTCCCAGACACATACTGTCACAAGGATATCTCAGTTCAAGTCTTTTTCCTTGTTATAGGATAGGAAACCCAATTAAGCTTAGGTAGTGTAAATTCTGCCTAGCAACATATGACAAGACATGCGTAACCAATTACAAAATGCCATGTTATCTGCCTTTGCGCCTCCTTCTAGAAACCTGTGTAACTGTTTTTCAAAAATGGGACTGGTGAGTTAGGCCTCATTGTCCCCCAGCCCGCCAGGTTAATAAAGCTGTCTGCCTTCCAAAGTGCCTCTGGTGCCATGCCTTCCCTCTGGTCATCATTACTAGCTTTCTGCCCAATGGCTTATTAAACATCTATTAAGGATCCTGGGTGATGCAGACAAATGGATAAATGAAAGAGATTTCCCTGAGATTTTCATCCACTAAGAGCTTCTAATCAAGTTCACTGATCCTAAGACTTTCAGATTCCGAAGTTACTAATTCATAATTTAGGAAAGGGATAATGTTGCTGACTTAGTGTGTGCTATTGTTAAGAATATACTTGAACTTTTATTGTTTCTAAAAGAAAAACCTACTTCAACATCAAAGAGTTGGGTGTTAGCTGGCTTTCATGACACAAGTCTATTTGGGAGGCTGACATAGGAGGATCCCAAGTTTGATATCTGCCTAGGAGATTTCACAAAACCCTATCTCAAAATGCAACACAAAAAAGGGATAGGGATGTAGCTCAGTGACAAAGCATTTGCCCAAAATGTTTGAGGCCCTAGGTTCAAACCCCAGTACTGAAAAATACAAGAAGAAGGAAGGAAGGGAAGGATGAGGGAGAAATGGAAGGAGGAAGGAAAGATATTACTGAAGGTAATCATTTTGTATGCATAAATTAACCTCTGAAAATTTATTGCCTTGGTTTTTTTCTTCCCCTCAAAATAAAAAGATGAAAGCCTCTTCATGGAGAAGTGGTTATTTGCTAACCACTGTTTTTCAAAATTCAAGAAGGTCATGTTTCTGCTCAGAAGTTGCTAGAACTTGCCAGAAAAATCCTGAGGTCCACTGACCATAAAGCCCTACTTCCACTCTCTGACCAATCACAAAAGTTTAGCTGAGGATCACATAACAGAATGTGACAATGTGAAGGATTAGACCCTCAGGATCCCAGGCAACTCTAACCTAAATCTTGTTATACAGCATTTGCATAAAACAAAGCCTTCTCTAGTGCCTGGCCGCAGGTGGGCTTTGGGAGGAAACCAAAGGGGTTAGCAGATGGAAGTGGAAATACACTTGGGTAACACAACTGTGTTATTTAATCCTTTTAGCCATTGTGTATGTTTTTAGAAGAACTGAAAGGAACTGAATCCAAAAGGAGGCAGATGTTATCACTAGCTGGATGAGATTACAGGTTATTTTTTTGTGGGAATTTTCAGTACTTTCCACATTTCCCCCAAGATGATACATTATTTATACACTGAGAAAAGAGTTTATCTTGAAAAAAATAACTACATAAGAATTTTGGACTATGGGCATGAGCTTCCCTAGAATTAGGCAACATACAGCCTGCAGAACCATATACAAGGTGTGTGCACAGACACACTCAGTGCTACTGTATTACTCCCTTTCATACCTTTTGAATTTTGCATTTTATGTGTGTATTATCTATTCAAAATATAATGACATGCCCACCGAAGTGGTGCACACTTGTAATCCCAGCACTCAGGAGGCTGAGGCAGGAGGATCACTGCAAGTTTGGGGCCAGTCTGGACTACATAAGTGAGTTTAAGGACAGCTTGAACTACACTGTCTCAAAATCAAAAACAAAATATAATGAGGTATTTTTGAAAATGTTCACAAAACTAGAAGGGTAATTTCTACACCATGAAGTTCATCACATCTTCTGCCTCCCTCTGTGGAACTCTTTTCTTATCCCATCTTGGAGGCTTTGTATGTTGAATAATTAGTACCCAGTTCTATGCTGGAAGTATGATTATTTTCATCTAACAGCACAGCTTTGACTGGCTTGGTTGTTTTGTCATTTTGAGCACCAGAAATCGAACTCAGGACCTCAGGCTTGCCAGGCACTGACTCGATTGCTACAATTAGGATGGCAAACAAGGATCAAGGAAGAGACTGCTTTAAAAATATGGTGCAGGGGCCAGGGATTTATCTAAGCAGCATAAGTGCCTGCTGCAAGCACGAGGTCATGAGTTGGATCCCAGTACCAAAACAAAACAACAACAACCAAAACAAGTGATTACCAAAACAAGGTGCTGCATTAGAAAGGTACTTAAATATAAATAAAGCAGAGCTCTGTGAATCAGGCCACGAGTCATGCGGTGGACGGGATTCTGGGGTCCCTCGGAACCCAGCTCCAGTCTCTGACCTTACCTGAACTTTCTTACTCATCCGTAAATATTTGAGATGAAATCTTTTTTTTTGTTCTCATCTCCTAATTATCATTTTTCCAAAGCATCTGCTTCTGGGAGAAGATTAATTAGCTATAGATTCCTAAAGGACGGATTCGAGGCCATCAAAGGCTTACAAAATAGAGAGAGCATGGTGGAAACTTCTCTTTAGAAGAGCTGGGAATGGTTTTGGGGACTCAGAACGAGCAAAGTTTGCTTCGGTTTTTCTTTCTTTAAGAAAATAAAGGTTCCTGAAAGCACACAAATATTTAACTTGTACTGCATTTTATTAGCCTTCTCTTTGAAGGACTCCCATTTAAAAATTCTCTCTACTGCAGTGCATAAACACACAGAAGATGTGTTTTATTTGAGACCACACGCAGAGGCCTTTCGGTATTTAGCAGGGAAAAAACGTCCTTGGAGGCTCAAGCCTGGTCTCCCTCTGCACCTCCCCGCTGGACTCCCCGGATATGTAGAGGGTCATCCTGCAAACAGGGCTGGGTACCACGTGCAGTTCCAGTATATGCAGAGGGCAGTGCCGGCTTGGGGACTCAGCTCACCTGTGCACTGCTTGACCTGCAACTGCGAGGAACTCTGCTTCCTTTGCCTTTAAAAAAAATCATCGGGGCTGGGGGTTTAGCTCAGCGGCATAAGCACCTGCCTTGCAAGCAGGCGGTCGTGAGTTCGATCCCCGGTACCGATAAAAATGAAAAAGACAAAAAAAAAATCATCATAACTTTTATATTTTGATCTGATACCTACATATATTTGGTAGCAATTTTAGAAAATACGCAAATTTTAAATTTCTGTCAATTGAACGGAGATAACTATTATTAGCATGTTGTTGTTTAATCTATCCTTCCAGCCTTATTCGAATCAGAAAAATACTTTTCGACATAAATTACATCTCACTGTTCATGCTATTTTTTAAATGTTCCTCCCCTCTTTTGCCCTTCCGCGATCCTCACCTAGAAGGCAGAGAAGAAAATAACTCTGCTCTGAGTGAGGCAGGCCTTGGAAGGGTTCTGATAACAAACGCCTGTCACATTTCACCAGTGGGAGCCACATATCGGAATTAGGAGAGCTGGGTAAACCTCTCCCGGCCCTCACCAGATACCCAAGATCCTGGGTCCCGAGATCCAGGAAGGAGGATTTCTTAGTTATGTTTTTTTTTTTCTTTTCAGTGCTTTTAATAAAGCATTTCATGCTTTTTCACAATTGTTCCTTGTTCTTAGCCCCCCCCCCCCAAATTGATCAATAACCTATTCCTCTTTATTTCATTAACCAGGTTCATTTTTTAAAATGGAGCTGATGTGTTCATTCAGACAACACGAGTCCAGATGAAGTCTGTCCAGACCAGTGTTGTCTGTCTAGACCTGGTCCACAAACCTGGCTGAGCCTCAGTCTCCCCATTGTAGAGACACTTGGGCACCTGTTTCCCAGTGTTCTCGGGCAGTTCCTGGGGAGCCTGGGAAGATGCACTGGGTGACACCCAGCCTTAAGAATGAGGCTGAGGAGACATCCTGTGCAGACACCAGTGTGGCGAGGCGGCTGCGCTCACAGATGACCCTGCCACACCTCTCACCGCCAGGCTGTGGAGGGGTGGGCTGGGGAGCTCGTGAACCGAAGGACCTGTCGGCCTCTCAAACCCAGGAGACCTGCATGCGCCTCAGCTAGCTGCCAGTGACCAAAATTTGAAGCAAAAAACAGGAATCACTTTAGCTGGGGATGGTGGTGCATGCCTGTAATCCCAGCCCTGGGAAAGCTGTGGCAGGAGGATCACTGGGAGTTCAAGGCCAGCCTGTGTTACACGGTGAGTGGAAGACAGCCTGAACTACACAGAGACCCTGTTTTCAAACAAAAAACAAAAGCCACTGAATCACTCTTCCCAGAACCTCCCCAGAATTGAGGAATTTTTCCTCCTCTTCCTTTCTCCTCACCCCCTTCTCTCTGTTGTTTCCACCTCCCTTCAACATCCCTCCCCCTACAGCCCACGGCCCTGTATGGTAAACAAACTGCATGTAACATTAATGCCTCGTTGTTATTCTTTGGTGCAGATTTCATTAGTGTTTGCCTTCCCCTTCATGCACTGGCGAGGAGCGAGAGGCCGGCGAGAGGGAGAAGGCAGAGGAGGGGCCAGGGGAGAGCCCGCAGCAGCGCCTGTCCGCGGCGCCTCGGAGGAGGGGGAGGGGAGCGGCCCTTTAGCCTAGCTCGCCCCCGCACCGGAGGCGACCACCCGGGTTGGAGCGGCGTGGGGCGCGCGTCGCGCCGGACGCAGCGCGTGAGAGCGTGCGCCTGCGCGTGGGCGACAGGGAAAAGGCGAGCACGCCCCCGCCCCCGGCTGCGGTCGCCCAGCTTGTGGCGGTCTCTTTCCTCCGTCCGGGCGTGGACTGAAGAACGCCCTCTCTCTGGTCTCCTCCCGCTCACCCCCTCAGGAAGGAGGCGCCCCAGAGTCTCCACTTCAGCCCGAAGAACCCTGAGGGGCAGCGGAGCCTGCAGCAGGGGAGCGGCTGAGGAGCGCGAGCGTGGGGGCTAGAGTTTCCCGTGTCCCGCCCCCGCCGCCGTCTTTCCCTGCCTCGCTGGGCGAAGCTGGCAGCGGAGCGGGGTCCCGTGGCCCTGAGCGCCTCTGGCTTCTGAGCTGCCCTTGCGGCTGCCGCTGCAAGTTGCCTCTCGGACACCCCGGCCGCCGAAGTCCGCAGGTGAGGGGGGGCGGCGGCTTGGGTTTTGTTTGGGATCCGGGAGGAAACGTTTGGGAACTTCACCTCGGCTCGCGGGGCTGGGGAGAAGGGGATCTCGCGTGAGGAGGCTGGACACGGAGTGGGGGAGGCACCGCGGAGCAGGGTCGGGGCGCTAGGGTCTCTCTCCCGGGTCATCCCACTTAACATTCTTGTGCTCACACTAGCACTAGGAGAGGCCACTACACACCTCTTTAAATATTAAACAATCCTATGGCCAATTCATTTTAAGGAACGGGACTGGGAGGGAGCTGGAACTCCTCTTTGACTGGCCTGGGATTTCCCAGCTTCTGCAGCCCCAAGAAACCCTTGTAGGTCCCAGGAGACTGCACTGAGATCAGAACCACAGTCTGAGGTCTTCCCAGAGGGTACTGGGGACACACCTCTCCCCCTTAAGATCAGAGGTGTTGACTTAACCTTGGGACGACCTGGAGAGTGGTTCCAAGTGATTGTGTCTTTCACTGTTTGTGTTATGAAATGCTTCTTCTCAGACTGTATTTATAGTCTATTAATCACTCCTAACCCAGGGAATTATCCAAGCCTTGGATGTTAGAGAGTTGTACATTGTTTTCTAATGCCGATATATAAATCTGTTAAACCTCACAAGTCCTTGTCAGTTTCTTGCATATCACGGATCACTGGAATCACTTGCATTCTTGATTCCAGAGGGCCAATTAACAAAAGCACCCCGTCTTCCAGTGTAGTTGAGAAGCAGTAAATACCCCTCTGTTCAAGGACAGATTAACATATAGTCTGTTAAAAGTGTTTGATCAAGGTGGTATATCATAAAACTTCACAAAACTTTTACTTTGGTGAAATAAGAAATTTTTATGTTTGAAAGACATCTGATATGGTACGGTGGTTACTGTAATTATAGTTGTACAATTGTGGTTACTTGTAGTTGCTCAACCAGCACAGGTTTTATCCTGACTTATATGGAATATTTAAAAATCCTGTTGAAGTGTCACAGGGCTGATAAAGTTGATTTTCTTTGTGTGTATCATGACTTACTAATGTCAAGGAATAGCTTTAAATCTAAAGTCCCAATGGGTATTCATTGGGTATTAATCTAAACAGGTACATAGAAAAGTATTAATGTCAAATTGGGATCACTGATTCATGATACTTATTTGCACATTTAGCCTGTACAAGATTTAGCACACACCTTTCAATCCTGAAATGTAGGTAACTGATCCAACTTCCTTTTCATAGGAGTGGGCAAGAAAAGTGTAACAATCTTAGAAACAAGTTCCTCTTACTCTTTACAGTTTTTCATATAAATTTATATGTAGAACATATTTGTGTTTGTGGTAATAGGTGGAGTTTCTGCTTAAAGTTGTAACTTTGTAAGTGCTAGTAATTTTATTACTTAGGTTAAGTAACAGTAATGAGAGCAGTGTATTAGGAAGTGATCTTAACATGTTTCAGCGTTAATTTAATGAGTTTTTATTTTGCACTGCTGAGGCACAAGGTTTGTATGCTTTCTGCCTTGAGGGAGTTTGCAGTCCAGGATGTAGGTAGGAAAGATACCGATTCAGCTATTAATTTTAACATTAAGTTATTGTGATAAGCAGTACAAAGGAGAATAGGTTTTGAGAAAGTCAGGATGGCTCAGAAGAAGTGAGGTCTAAGGGATGATGTCGAGGTTGCCAGCTAATTAGTGTGCGTGGGTGTAGAACACAGTTCCTGTTGGTTCCCGGATCCAGAATGTGTTCTGTTAACCTTCTGTCTGATTACAAAAGTGAAAAGAGTAGGCAGGGCTTGCTCAGTTGGCTCATGCACTATGGAAGAGGTCCAGGGAATGGAAAAGTGAGGAAGGAACAGCTGGCAGAAGCTCTCAATAAATCAGATGGCATTTGTCAAATTTTATTTTTGTTAAATGATAGACTCAGAAATCTTTTTGTAGGAGTGGTAGGAAAGTGGAAATGTTCAGTAGTGAAAGGTAGAGAAAAACAAGTATGAGCACAGGATAAACAGTTTTTGTATCTTAAGGTCAATGTATGGGACATATGGAAGAGGAGGAGGATGAAGAGGAGAGTGGAAGGCCGATGATAGCATAGCAGATCGTCAGCATCAGGGAAGGGTTGGAAATGAGCAGGCACACAATCTGGTTTTAGGAAGAGAGGAAGGAGGAACAGATTAGTGAAGAGATTGTTGGGAGATGGCTTGCCAGAGTACCCTGTGCAGTCATTGCATGCCTTCTCAATTCAAAACCTTTTAGCTTCTGCCTGAGGCCATTTCCTTGATGACATGATTCCTTTCCTCACACAGTAGTCCATTCCTTCTTTGAAGACCTTCTAAAAGGTTTTGCTTTATGAAATACAATTCTTGAATATTTTTTTCTGTTCCTTTGCTCAGCGTCAACCTATGTGATTCATTGCTTACTTTAAGGGTTCATTTGTCTTTTCACCTTTTTCTCTCACCTACCCATTGAGTTACCTATGTTTATCTCATTCTTTATATTCTCTTCTTGTCTTCATAGCTACCTGTAAGCTAATGAGTGTCCACTCTCTTCACATGCCAGTGGATCCCTTCACCAAATAGGCTTTGGTCCTCCTGCCTGTAACTTCCCTCGTCTGTTTTCCCTAACCACAACCAATTCCCATGTGAGGGCTCTCACATTGTTGGGATGATCCTATGGATTTGTCTTGTGTCACTTGTCGTGTGGCCATCAGTGTTTATCTGCTTACCTAGTTGAGATCTAAAAGACCTCCCTCCTGTTTCTCTCATTTCCATGGTCAGTAGTTCTGTTTGGTCTTTATCTCCTCAGTATTTTGTGAATGTGTTTTTCCTCTTCATTCCCACCTGGACTAGCAGTAGTGTCTCTGTCAATCTCTTTGACTTCACTGTTACCCTCTAGAAGTCTGTCCTCTTGCTGGAATAAGCTTTTTGATGTATTTTCTTAAGCATGCCGCTAACCCCACCTAACATTTCTTGTTAGTGCTCCTCAGCTTGGGCATTAGAGTCTAACCCTCTTGGCATGAGACTGTGAGGCCCTTTGTGTTCTTTACCACCACCCCTCTAATCCCAATTCAAAGTCTCCTCTTTTGTCACCCCTAGTTTGCACCTCGTGTTCCACCAGGCTAATTAAGTTTGGCATCTCTGTATCTTTGCATGTGCTGTCTTTCCTGTGAAATTCAGTTCCCATCACACCTCATCCACTTGTGAAACTCCTCATCCCACCAGTGACTTTTTCTCTACCAATCCTCTCTTCACTAAGAGTCTTCCTAGTCCTCGTTCTGTTTCTGTCCCTTTTGGGGTACTTTTTGTGCAACTTACTTTGTCTTCTTCGCCAGTCTTCACTTTGTGAAGATTGACACTGTCTTATTCATCTTTATATTTCTAGTGAAGCTGAACATCTGGCACAGGGGGATGACAGCGAACATCTGTTGACGGAATGTTGAGTTGCCTTCGTTTTTAACTCCCAAAACCATACTGCTCACATCTTGATGGCCCTTCATCTGTCTAATGGAATTTGTTTGTATGCAGGCAAGTGCTTGTGTGTGTGTGTGTGTGTGTGTGTGTGTGTGTGTGTCCCAGTTATCCTTAATCGCTTTATTCACTTTTTATAGTGTTCTGATTTTTTGTGTGCTTGGCCATCCTCCTGGTTATGCTTCCATTTTAGTATTTGTTGGTTGTCATCTTTTGAAAGATTATTGATCTTGCTAAGTTGTCTATAAAAAAAAGATCCATGCCCTTACGTGCCTGTCAGAATGAGTTGCAAAAGAGATCATAGATTTCTGGCATGAATGCTCTAAGCAGGTAAGGAATGTGACCGCTCTTTGTAGTATGTTTGAACATGAATAACTGATATTAAATTCATTGTGATATGGGAGGATTTGTATATGGAGTCAGGATTGGGGATATGACTCTTGGTTCTACAGTTTCGTATATCTTTAGGTTGGAGGCTCTAGGCAAGAAAGAATAATTATTTAACGGGATTGTCAGAAGAATGAACTGACATAAATAACAAATTGTATTGTAGTAAAATGGCTTTAATGTTTGTGTACTTTTAAAAATACACTGTAATTCTGTTAAAATATAGGAAGTTTTTGTTGATCCTTGTTGGTTTCTGCCTCCTGAGTTTTCTGTACATCAAGATAAATATTGAAGTAACAGTAATCTTATTTTATGGCATTTCTATGTAGTAGTTACTTTATTTCATAAGAGATTTCAATGTGATTGGGAGGTGTTTACCATGTCATTGTGTTTTGGCTACTGAGTAGTGTATCCATATGTTTGCCAGGCAGGTACTCATGCTGCTGAGCTAAATCCCCAGCCCTTGTGCTTAAGTTTTTAAACAACTAACTTTGTTAGGCAACACAATCAAGTGAAAGATGATTTTAAAATATAGCCCAAATTTTGTATTCATTTACAATAAAAAGTATTTTTTTAGTTCAAAACTTTTTGATATAAAATACCAAAGAGGGAATTCAGAACCATTGGTGTAATTTTGATCTCTTTCTAATCACTGTCTTAATCCTTTCTGCACACAACTTTTTTTTTTTTTTTTTTTTTTTTTTATCGGTACCAGGGATCGAACTCGCGACTGCCTGCTTGAAGGCAGGCGCTTATGCCACTGAGCTAAATCCCCAGCCCCTGCACACAACTTTTGATGGTTTTTCATAACATTATAACGTTTTGCTTTGTTGTCATATTTGAATCATTGAATTAAAAGATTTTAAAAATACAAGTTCATGTTTAAACACTGTTTATAACACATTTCATCACTTATACCAGAAAATTCATTTTTAACCCATGAAAAACCACTTATAATATTTTCCCCTGTTGCATTTGCATATGCGTACTTTTTTTTAGCAAAATCTTGATTATACTATTGTTTTCAAACTCATTTTTTCACCTAACAGTGTTTTAGAGATCTTTGTAAAGCAGTACATACAGATTTTCCTATTGCTGTTTTTAAAATGTATATATCATATTCTAGGGAATGAAGGTAATATTAACAGTGGCCAAGAATTCCTTCTGTAGAACACTCAGAGTTCCAGGCAACATACTATTCCTAGCAAGAGAGCCCCCCCCCCCCCCCGTTCTTTAGATGGGAAAACTGAACCTGAAATGTGAAGTGCCTTCCCAGAGTCTCATTATTGTCGTGTGGAAAATTGGGCATTTGAATACAGGTGTTTCCAACTCAAGTCTGTGTGGTTTTTTGTTGTTGTTGGTGGTGGTGCTGGGGATAGAACTCATGAGCTCCGACTTGTCAGGCAGATACTTGTGCCGCTGCGCTATATCCGCAAGGCCCAAGCCTGTGTTCTTGGCCGATGTGGTGGCATGTGTGTAATCCCAGCTCTTGAAGCAGGAAAATCATAAGTTTGAGCCAAACTTGAATATTTTAAGGACTTAGTGAGGGCTTGTCAAAAAGTTGAAAAAGGACTGGGGATATATATATCTCAATACAAAAGCTGTGGGGTGAGATCTAGTGTAAGGGCAAAAAGGCTACTAGCTATGTGTTTTGTTACTGAAATACTGATCTTGAATGTATTAAGAATAACAGGTATGATTGGAAAAATCTTACATTGTTTATAAATTAATATATATGATTTTCTTTTATATGTGTAAGATCAAAATATAAGTTCCATGTTAAGTAATTATGAGTTACTTTAATGTACAGTATTATCACAAATATTAGATGCTTACTCTTAGGCTGGAAGGGGGGTTATAAAATTGGCTGAAATGAGCAATTTTTGTTTTCCTTTTTGACTTTATGTGAAGAAAGGGCAGAGAGAGTTGGTAGCTTTGTATGTTATATTTTACTGAAATCAGGATTTGAGTTCTTAATAAGGAGTTAACAGTAGGGTAATCTGAAAATCAGATAGTAGGTTTTTGATTTTTTTCTTTAAAAAATTACCATTAGAAATAACTTCTTTAAAATGACTTTATAGCAAGAATTTTTCAGCTGAATTGTCAGTCAGACTGAGCTAAAGTTTTGGCTGTGGAACAGTCTGACTGAAAAATTAAAGATACCTCAGAATAAGGACCTTTGAGACTCGTGAGAATCACACATTGCTTGAAGCATAGCTTGCAAATTACTTCTGTTTCCCTTGTCTTGAGTTATATTCTGGGGGCAACCAGGTCAATTTCCATGCCTAAGAATAAGCATCTAATATTCGCGGTGAAAGAACTGTTTGGGAATGCCTAAAACAAGCATAAGAACAGGGAGATCTTCCCATAAACAGAAATAATTGTCCCAGCCAGGATGAGAAAAATTTCCTTTCTTCTCCATTGCTGATGGACATGGCCTGCCTCTGCTCTGTCCTTTTACCTGCCTGTGCATTTGCTGGCTGGGAGATAACATCTTGTCTCAGAAATTTCTGGAGTCTTATCTTACTTGAAATTAGTTTGGATCCCGTTTGTTGTCTGAAATGGAAAGAGAGGGAGAGTGAATAGGATAGGAGGAAGAGAGGGGTGGGCTTTCTTTCTCTTTGTTCCCAACTCTGAACAGCGTGCCCCATAGCATTTCACTACCATCATTGATAAGCAGAGGCACTAAAGTACATATGTGGGTTTTTAATGTTTGGATAAAGTTAATTGTTTCATTTGCTTCTTAAAACATTAAAAATTATAAAATTTTAAATGGTCTGTAAAATAAAATGTGAAACCATATGCTCCAGGGCCAGGGATATAGCTCAGTGGCACAGCACCAGACTGGCAGGAGCCAGATTGTGAGTTCAGTTCCAGTACTAAAAGAAAGGAAAGGAAAAAAGAAAACAAAAATCTTATGCTCCAGTTCTGTTCAGAGAATTTTATTCACTTTTAATAGTTATGGACTTTATATTTTATAAATACAGTTAAATATTTAAATGACAGTGCATGTATAACAAAAATAAGTATATTGTGCATGCTGGTTTTTTTAAATTTTTATTTTAAAGAGAATAAATAAAGAACAAAACAAAGCAGATCAGAAAAAAACAATGCAAGCAACACAGGATTTGAATACAACAGGAAATCAACAATGGCTACCATATCTCTTTGTTTTCTTCAAAATAGTTGTCCATATCTTCACACACAATGAATTTAAACAAAACAAAATACTATAAAACCGATCAAAATAAAAGAATGAAAGCATTACCGGCCTTCAAAACCAGACAGTAGGAAAATCAACAATGGCTACCATAATGTCTCTTGTTCTCTTCAAAATAACTGTCCGTACCTTCACATATATTGAAATTAAATAATATAAAACAGACTAAAACCAATCAAAATAAGTAATAAAAACATTCCTAGACTTTACAGCAAGATGATAGGAAATCAGCAATGGCTACCATTATGTCTCGGTTTCTTCAGAGTAGCTGTTCATACCCTCACATGTAATAAAATCAATTCTCATAAACTCTTCAGAAGTTCTAGGTTTGTATAAGCATATACATGTACATTTATTTCTGCATTAGAGTGAAAGCAAAACAAAACAAAACGTATTAGGGGAAAAACAAGAAACAAAAGAGACAAAAAAAATAACAATAATGGAGCCCAAAACAGTAATAATATAGACTTTCAAAACAAGGTGGTAGGGACATAATAACTAAGATTGTTATTTTGCAGTTATCTTTAAAAGAGTTATTCAGATTACCAGTTATAAACCTGTGCATGCTGTTTTATAAGCTTGTTTTAGGACCTCTTTCTATCTGCATATATGTAAAATTTATCAGAGTTGTTTTGCTCTCCCTATGATATTTTGTTTTATAGATGTATCATAATCTCTGTAACTAGGGGTGTGTGTGTGTGTGTGTGTGTGTGTGTGTGTGTTTGATCACAAATTTTCAAATGCAAACTAATCATAATCACTTTCCCACTACTAGGACAAAATTCTTAACATCCTAATTTAAAGGAGGGGAATTTTTCTGGCTTATGGTTTCTGAAGGTTCTGTCCAGGCGTACTTGGCTGACTCCAAGGCAGAAGTGCATGGTGGTGTGGAGGAGGAAGGCTGTTCATCTTCTTGCAACCAGAGAACAGAGAAAGAAGGGAGGAACCAGGGTTAAGAATACACCCTCTTTCTGTGTCACACCCCCAAGTGACTTTACTTTTCTAACCCAGCCCTCACTCCTGACACATTCAGCACTGAACCCACTGATGAGTTATGTCTCAGTCATCTTCCAAAACTTCCATCTCTGAACATGTCAGACTTCGGGTGGGGGGATGTTTGAGGTCTAAACCAGTAACACAAACAAATGGTGCAGTGAGCCTATTTTTTATAAATACCTTGTGTTGGTGTGCAGGCATTTCATGTAATGACTCTGTAGAGGCAGAATTGTAAAGTAGGAGTACTCACATATTACATTCTGGGGGTTATTTCCAAGTTGTTTCCCCAAAAAGCTCTCTTGCCACATACAAGTTGTATTCAGACATCATAGACTTTGCCAATTTGAGGCCGTTTTGGCCATCTTGAACCTAAGATGCTGGCAGAACATTTCTGTAAATGGTTTATAGAATGCGAGCTCTGATAAGTATAGGCTAGACATGTCTGTTCTGGAATTAGCTAATGGAAGTGATCACAGTTCAAGTCAAATAGAGCTTACTACCTAGGAAGAAAAAATATTTAGGGACAAACATTTAGGCATACATCCTTAATGGAGATTCCTAAGGAATGAAATAACTTCTATTTCTGGAGATACTGCAACAAATCTTAGAGTAAGAACTATATAAAATACTAAGGTTTATTTGGCACCTGCATAGCTTAGTGAGAAGCATGTATAGAAACAAATGGGATAGTTGTCAAGTATGTGATGCTGGTTCTCTGTCATGGTGTGACACTGAGTTAGATTGGTGGAGAGGATGATAGATGTGTAGTTCTGGTTTTTGGCTAGGAGATAAAGTGGCGTGAGGCAGAGTAAAGGCAAAGCAAATGGAACTGTACTTGGTCAGTAAGCGTTTCATGAAAGTTTCATTTGCAATCTCAAGTTTACCATTTGTTGTGTAATGGAGAAGTGGTTATTAGGTGATGAATCAGAACCATATAATCTTTAAATATGATCCCAATGCTAATAAAGAAGTCAGAGGAAGTATATTTGCTTCTTGTCCCTGTTTTCCCTGATTTTACTTGCCTTTTTTGTCATTCCTTGCTGCTTATACTTTGAGACTATAATTCTAGTTGTATACAAATTCTGAATTATCTTTCTAGTGAGTGGGTTCTTATTGTTATTTTTAGGAATTCTATTCATCTAAAAGCTGAGCAGTCTTACTCTAATATAGCTGTATCAGCTATGTTTTGATTTGTTTATAAATGTTTCCATTTATAATTTTTTAAGCCTTTTAGTAGTCTTCTAGGACACATATGTGGAGCATGTAGTTAGTGTTTTTTATTGTATTTGTCTGACAAATTTTGTATTTTTAATGGGACATGTCTCTTTAATGTAATAGCTGATAACTTTGATTTTACAGCTTCTACTTCATTATTCTTTGCCCTGCCTATTCTATGCTGCCTTGTCTCACTTTTCTTCTTTTATTTTTTCTCTCTTTTAGCTTGACAGTGTAATTTCTTTTATTGTTCATTTAGTGGTTTCCTAAATGTGTCTTTGACTAGACTTGTATCATTTCTTAGACAGTATAAGGTCTTTATAACCATTTGCCTTTCCCTTCTGATTTTTATATTGTTGTTGTATATTTTAGTTGGTTTTATATTTAAGATCCACAAGACATTGTTGGTTTTTTTTTCTAAGTCATTATTTATTTAGATCTGCCCAAATGTTTACTTTCTCAGTTACTCTTCATTTATTTCTGTGTCTCTGAATTTCCATGTGGGACGCTTTCTTCTGCCTGGAGAAGTAGTCTTTAGTTGTTTAGTTAAGTCTGCAGAAATTAATTTTCTCAGCTTTCGACTGTCTCAAAACATTTCTATTTTGTCTTCAGTAGGGTACTGAGTGTGTAGTTGTATGATGATAGTTTTCTTTCTGTCCTTTAAATAGTATGCCATTTCACTGTTTGCTGAACTTGATCTCCTTTTGGTGAGTAGTCAAGTGTAAATCTTTTCTTCTTTTGGTTAATCTCCCCACCTCCCACTCCCAACCTTGGGCCACTTTTAAGAGTTCCCCTTTAGATATGCTTCTCAGAAATTTGATTACGTTATGCCTCCTTGTGTTTTTTCATTGCATTGAACTGTGTTTTGGGTTTCTGGTATTTGGGATGATCACTTTCATCAGCTTTAGAAGGTATTTGGCCATTCCTTTCAAATCTTTCTTTAGTCCCATTGGAATTTAGTTCACTTAGCTTTCTTTGCATACATCTCTTTCTGATAGGTTCAGAAAAACTATGCTTTTCAGATTCTCTGTCCTGCTTTGGTTGTTTAGGACAACAGCAACAGTTTTTTTTAGATTTCATACACTGTCCAGGGGCAGCATTCCATTTATTGAGTTCTTACTTTCACCCGTTGAATTTTTCTGTTCTGGAATTCCATTTTGTTTTTTCTGTAGTTTTTGGGATTTTGCTGAGCTTTCCAGCTTGCCTTTCTGTTTCTTTTTTAATCCTCTCATAATATGTATTCCTGGAATGGGGGTTGCTTTTGTATCTTTTGGGTCTCCTGAATTCTGGTGCTACTTGTCTTTTCATATGTTTGTTTGTGTTTGAGTCCTTGGTATTAAATATGAAGGGATGATCTGCATGGTACTGTCTTCTCGTAGAAAGAATTTACATATGCTTCTGGTAGGTGATTATGTTAGAGACACTAATAATCTCAGGGCATGTTAATCCATTCAGGGATTGAGATGATTTAAAACTAAACTTTCAACCCTGTGAGCTAAGGTACTTTGTTTCTTGGATATAGTCCTTTTGGGTCCTACTCTACATTCTAAGGGGTTTACCTGCCTTTTGGACAAGTCCTAATCCCAGTTTATTTTCTGGCAGATCCTGGATTTGTAAAAGCTGTGATCATTTCAGCCTCTTAAGCGTAGCTTTTATTTTTTTTAAATTTTATTTTTTTGTGTTTTTGAAACAAGGTCTCTCTAGGCAGTACAGCAGGCTGGCCTTGAGCTCACTTTGTAGCCCAGGCTGGTTTTGAACTCGATCCTCCTGCCTCAGCCTCCTGAGTGTTGGGATTACAGGCGTGATTCACCATGCCCGGCTAAGTGTTGCCTTTAGAATCCAATACTTGTGATCAAAAAGGAGTTCCAAACACCAGGCAGCCTCTGGGTTTTCTTGCTGTGAGTCTTCATCTCTCAATTCTTTATTGTTTTGATTGCCCTCACACATATATTTTGTATTTTATCTAGTTTCTTCAGTTATTCTCAGTGGAAGAGTTGATCTGAACAATGCCTCTTTCTTTTGTCCTTTCTCTGATTTATGTTTTTGAGACATTTTCAAACACATCTTTGTTTTTTGGTGTCATGTACAATCTACTTCTTACTGCCCCTACTGAATTTCTGTGAAAAGTTACTCAGTTTTGTGGCCAAAAGCATTGTTTCCTGATTTCAGATTGTTCTCTTTTCATATACAAGTTTCTTTAGGATTTCTGAATTTTATAATTTTAATGACATTCTAAAAATCTCTTTTCTGTAAATTTTTCAGTGGTTCTTTGCTCCAGTTGATGCAGATCACTTTTGCCATCCTGAATTGTGTTTTCACTTCCTCAATTGGTTTAAAGTTTGGTGTTTGATCCAGTAAGAAAAAGGATCTTTTAAATAAAATAATTATGAATTTGCTGAAGTACTACTAGGTTAATTAAATCCTGCCTGATAGGAAACTTTTGACAGAATAGAGAGTTTTATACTCACCAGACCGTGTGTGGGAGTGGTGACTGTTCAGGGCTCTGTCAGCTTCTGGTGTTGCAGACATGAACAGATCTCTTAAGCTTAGATACCTGTTGTTGATGTGGGGATACTTTTCTCTGAAGCCAAGAGTCTTTGGGAGAACCAGAACAACAATGTGCATTTAAGTTTTTTGGGTTTTGCCCAGTAGTTAGATTATAAAATGTACTTTTACTGGTTGTAAATAAGATGTATGTGATTCTTCTTAGTAGTTCAAGAACTATTTCATGAACATTTGTTGTATATCATAAAAGAAGGTAATTTTATGGTGTTAAGTGAATCATGGAAAAGCTAAAACAGAATTTTTTTATATTAAAATCCTCCACAAACACATCAGTAGTAGTATATAATGCCATATTAAGATTAGATCTTAAATAGGAGCAGGTTACTTTAGCCAGTATCAGCATGGCTAAGTGATTATTTGTGTAGTCACCACTTTCTGGGCATTATGATACATTTATTGAGAATGAGGGATTTGGAACCCTGGGGATCTTTATTGTGGAAATCATCCTCAGGAATTCTTATTCACGTAGTTTGAGAAACATTTTCTGAGTATTGCCTGAAAGAACAGAAGAGATACCTCTATTTGTGGTGCAATGCAAATATTCTGAATTTACTTCTTTGTGAATTTAAAACAAATAGTGTTTTAGAATGAGTTCCCTCTCTCAGGGAACTTAACTGTGATAGGATATTACCTACTTGTGTTACTAGTCTTCTGTGTGTATTTGTGTTGCTATTCTTTATTCATGTGTGTTTAAGAAATGTCTCTCTATAGCTGTGGACATTAGGAATATTGAAAAGAACTGCTGTCAGTTATTTTCCATGGAAATGATCATGTGTTGACTTTTTTATTTAAAAAGGAAAAAAAGCAGTAAAAGGGTATAAGTAATACAGAATTTCAAGAAAAAAATATACAGTAAGAAATCACTAGTTAATAGATTGCATATTGTCATCTTAGAAACAGTTGTTCAAATTACAAAATTAAAGCATACAAAGTGGACATTCATACAGTGAGATTGCAGACAGTTCTGTTCAATGATCCAACAAAAAACTCAGTAATATGTTTTTATATCCTACACACTTAAATATACATGCAGTTATATCGTTTAGGCCACTTTCTTTTCCTCTCTTTTTTACAATAACAACTATACTTTTTGGGTTTTATTACTCCCATAGTTCTTACTACTTTTTTTTTAAAGAGAATAAAACCAAATGTGACAAAACAAAACAGAGTCAGTTAGAACAGAAGGATGGACATAGTATATGATGCAAAAATAGAATACCAGGTGATCAAAAATGATTACCATTATGCCTCTTGCTTTTTTGAAAAGAGTTGCCCATATCATCAGTATAATAGAATTGAACAAAACAGTACAGAACAAGGCCAATAAAACCTACACTGGAGACCTTACAAGACTTCAAAAGAAGAAAATAGTGAAACCATAATGGGCATCAGAGTAAATCTTACTGCCTTCAAAGTGGTTGCCTATACCCTCAAACTTCATACTATCCAACAAAACAGAATATGGTAAAATCAGACAGAACAAGATGGGGAGAGCAATACTGGGGTTTAAATCAGGTGAATAGGAAAACAAAAATTTTACTATAATATATCCTGCTATTTTTTAATTTAGTTTTCCCTTAATTAAAAAATAAGAAAATAAATTAATTTTAAAAAGTGGGAGATTGAGATAAAAGAGGACACAGTAACAGACCAACACAGGTCAGATCTAAACAATTTAAGCATCACTGTGTTTCACCACCAGATAACCTGATATAATAGTAGTCACCAGTGTCTCTTTCCTTGAATTATTTGAGTATAACTTCGTATACTATAGCATCAAACATATTAAGACAGTGTGAAGCCATTCAAGAGAACGTAAGAATTACGGGGTATTTAGAACCAGCTAACAGAAAACGAACAACAGTTTCTGTATTATCTCTTTGCCTATAAAAGATTTTGTTTATACTATCACATATAGTAAAATATAATAAGATACAACATGTTAAAACCTATGGAAACCGACGAACAACAGCTTGATGGAACTTCAACACAAGATGATATTAAATCAGAACTAGCTATTATGATGTCTTGTTTTCTTCAAAATTGCTATTCGTACTATTACAGACAATAAAATCAAACAACCCAGATTAAAACCATTCCAATTAATGAGTGAAAACATTATATGGCTTCAAACCAATATGATTGGGAATCATGATTACCACTTTTATGTATTCTTATCATTTCTTACACTAGGGAAACTATTTGGTATTTATACATGTGAGTTTGATTTATCTCACGAGTATGGTCTCAAGCTGCGTCCATTTATTTATAAATATCTTAATGTGATAATTCTTTGTAGCTGAGTAGTACTCCATTGTATAAAAATACCACAACTTGGGGCTAGGGATTTAGCTCAGCGGCATAAGTGCCTGCCTTGCAAGCAGGCAGTCGTGAGTTTGATCCCCGGTACCGATACAAAGGAAAAGGACAAAAAAAAAAAAAAAAAACCCACAACTTTTTTATCCATTCCTCAGTTGATGGACACTTAGGTTGTTTCCAAGATGTGGCTATTACAAATTGTGCTGCTATAAACATGGGTGCACATATATCACTGTGGTATGATGCTTTCAGTTCTTCTGGGAATATGCCTAGGAGTGGAATAGCTGGATCAAATGGGACTTCCAGTCCCACTTTCTGAGAAATCTCCAGACCGACCTCCACAATGGTTGCACCAGTCTACACTCCCACCAGCAGTGCAGGAGAGTTCCTTTTCCCCCACAGCCTCTCTAACATTTGTTGTTGTTGGTTTTCTTGAACTTGGCCATTCTTTCAGGAGTGAGATGATATCTCAGTGTGGTTTTAATTTGGATTTCTCTAATGACTAATGATGATGAACATTTTTTCATGTATTTATTTGCCATTTGTGCTTCTTCACTGAGAATTGTGTATTCATCTCAGATGCCTATTTTTGGATTGGGTCTTTGAATTTTGGGGGTCTGATTTTTTTAATTCATTATATGTTTCAGACAGAAGTCCTTTGTCTGAGGGCCAGTTCACTAAGATTTTTTCCCAGTTTGTGTGTTTTCTTTTCACTATGTTGGAGATTTCTTTTGACGTGCAGAAACTTTTTAATAAGAGGCGATCCCAATTATTGACTGTGAGAAGTATTTCCCATGCAATTTGAGTCCTGTTCATGAATTCTCTATCTACTCCTATGTATTCAAGGTTTTTACCCAATTTGTCTTCCAATAGATTTAGTGTTTCTGTTTTAATATTTAGGTCTTTGATCCATTTAGATTTTATTTTAGTACATGGTGATAGGCATGGGTCTAGTTTTAGTTTATGACATATGGCGAGCCATTTATTAAAGAGACTGTAGTTCTTCCAGTGAACATGTTTGGCCCCTTTATCAAAGATAAGGTGGTTGAGTGTGTTTGTAGTTGTGGTTGTATCTTCTAATCTATTCCACTGATCTTCGGCTTTGTTTTTATTCCAGTACCATGTTTATTTTACTACAGTTGCTTTGTAGTAAAAATTCAAGTCAGGGATTGTGATGCCTCCTGCCTTGCCTTTGCTGCTCAGACCTGTCCTTGCTATTCTAGGTCTCTTCTCGCTCCAGATGAATTTTAGGAGTGATTTCTTGAGATCTATGAGGTATGTTGATGGTGTTTTTATCGGAATTGCATTGAATCTGTATAACAGTTTTGGACAATGGCCATTTTCACAATGTTTATTCTTCCTATCCATGAGCAAGGGATGTCTTTCCATTTTCTGAGATCATCTTCCATTTCATTTTTCAGTGTATTATAATTTTCCCTGTATAGGTCTTTCACTTCTTTTGTGAGAGTAATTCCTAAATATTTCATTTTTTTGGTAGCTAATGTGAAGGGTATGGCTTCTCTTATTTCTATCTCTTTGATTTTGTTGTTAGTATATAGGAATGCTATTGATTTTTGAGTAATGATTTTGTATACAGCCACAGTGCTGAATTTATTTATTATATCTAGGAGTCTGTCAATGGAATTTTGGGGGTCTTCTATGTAGAGTATCAGGTCATCTGCAAATAATGATAATTTAACTTTTTCTTTTCCTATCTTTACGCCTTTTATTTCTCTCTCTTGTCTAATTGCTCTGGCTAGTGTATCCAGTACTATATTAAATAGGAGTGGTGATAAGTGACATCCTTGTCTTGTGCCTGATTTTAAAGTAAAGGCCCTCAATTTTTGGCCATTTAGTATGATACTGGCAGTTAGTTTGTCATAGATGGCCTTTCTTATATTGAGGTAAAGACCATCTATTCCAATTTTTTGCAAGGTTCTTACCATAAATAAATGTTGGACCTTATCAGAAGCTTTTTCTGCATCTATAGAAATGATCATGTGATTCTTACCTCTGGGTCTATTGATATGATGGATTTACATTTATTAATTTATATATGTTGAACCATCCCTGCATGCCTGGGATGAATCCCACTTGGTCATGTGTATGATCTTCTTGATGATTTGCTGCATCCTATTTGCCAATTCTTTATTGAGGATTTTTGCATCTATGTGCCTTAGGGAGATTGGTCTGTAGTTCTCTTTTTCAGTTGAGTCCTCAGGCTTTGGTACTAGAGTAATATTTGCTTCTAGGAATGATTTAGGAAGGATTGCTTCCCTTTCAGCTTCATTTAAGAGTTTGAGAAGTGTTGGCATTAAGTCTTCTTTGTATTTCTTGTAGAACTCTGCAGTGAATCCGTCTGGGCGTGGGCTTTTCTTTGTAGGTAAGGACTTAATTACATTTCAATTTCATTAATAGAAATTGGGTTATTCAGCAGTTTTACATCTTCATGAACTAGCTTTGGTACTTCATATGCTTTTAGAAATCTGTCTATTTCTTCTGTGCTATCAAACCTTTGAGAGTAGAGGTTTTCGAAATAGGTCTTGATGATCTTCTGTATTTCTATAGGGTCTGTAGTGATTTCGCCTCTTTCATTCTTTATCGCATGAATTTGAGCTTTTTCTTCTCTTTTTAAAATAAGGTTGCCTAGGGACTTATCGATTTTATTTATTCTTTCAAAGAACCAACTCTTTGATTTTTTTTTTTTGGATTGTTTTTTTAGTCTCTATTGCATTGATTTCTGCTCTGATTTTTATAATTTCCTCTCCTCTTTTGGCTTTGGGCTTGACTTGCTCTTCTTTTTCTAGATGTTTGAGGTATAGCAACAGGTTGTTTATTTGTATTCGTTCTGTTTTCCTCATGTGGGAACTCAGTACAATAAATTTTCCTATGAGGACAGCTTTCATTGCATCCCACAGATTCCCGTAAGTTGTATTTGTGTTTTCATTTGTTTGTAGGTATTGTTTAATTTCTTCTTTAATTTCCTCTGTGACCCACTGATTACTCAAGAGTGCATTACTCAGTTTCCATGTGTTTGTGTTTGAGAGAGAGGGAGAGAGAGAGAGAGGTCCGCCCCTGAGGCTAGGCCAGGCTCACTGTTCCTGGCGGGAAGCTGTGGCACATTCCCCAAGCCAGAGAAAGCTCTGCCAGGCTGGAAATGGAGTCCTGCGGCTAGCATTTGTTTATTTTTTTTTATTATTTTTAAATTTTTTTTGTATTTTTGTATTTTTACTGGTATCAGGGATCAAACTCATGACTGCCTGCTTGCAAGGCAGGCGCTTATGCCGCTGAGCTAAGTCCCCAGCCCCGCATTTGTTTATTTTTTGAGACAGGGTCTTGCTATATTGGTCAGGCTGACCTTGAGCTACCTATGGAGTCCAGACTGAGCTTGAAATTATGATCCTGTTGCCTCAGCCTCCCAAGTAGTGGGATTACAGGCATGTGCCACCATGCCAGACAATCTGATGGTTTCAGCTGTGAAATGTCATTAGAATTAGACTCTATTTCATTAACTTAATATATGGAAGATTCAGAATTACATATTTTAAAATAGGTTATTAACTGCTTCAACTTTTGAAAGCAAGAACATAAACACAAAGTTAGATCTGAGATTTGTAAGTTATTTTGTGTTTGCCAAATAAAATGAATTTCAGACTAAATAGTTCAGTAAACCTTTTTACAGAGTATATGCTACATGCTGGTCACTGTGTTGGGGCAATGAAGGTAAACAAAGCTTGTATTGTGGCTTGGTAAAGTTGACACTCTAGTGAGAATGAGATAGGGAAGGAATACATGTAATTAAGTTATTTATGTGTTGTTTAATTTAAAAAATTTTAAATTCTAGTAGCGGTAAGGTATTAGCTGGTATGGTGGTGTATGCCTGTAATCCAAACACTGTGGGAGGCTTAGGGCAGGAGGATTACTAGTTGGAGCACAGTCTAGGCAACTGAACGACCTAGTGAGACTCTGTTTCAGGATTTAAAACATTCAAAAGGGGTCCAGGTGTAGCTCAGAGTGAAGGCTGTGGGTTTCACTTTCAGGACTGGGATAAAGATAAGAAATTTGTGCATTGTAATACACACAAGGAAAAACATTTGTGTGTGCCCGTGTGGAGGTGAGGTGATGGTGATGGCTTCTAAGTGGGCTGTTGTAACTATCTGCAGTGATCACTTGGAGTGGGATTATGGAGGTGAAAAAAAGTTCATGGAGTGAAAAGATTTAGTTGACAAAATAGAATTTGTTAATGGACTGCCTGTGGTGGTGAGGGATAGGAACATGTCAAAGATGATTCTAAAGATTCCTTAGGATTTTGGTAGCAAGATGGTTGGTAGTATCTTTTACTTGGAAAGAAGTAAGTTTTAGTGGGCAAAAAGAGCATGAGTTTAATTTTAGATATAATGAATGTGATGTGCCTTTGAGTTTTCCAAGAGGCAGGTGTTTATACTGCCAGTGTGGCAGTTTTTCTCAGATGTGGGTAAAAGAGTTTTGCCCTAGAGTAAGTTACAGCATTGGCAGTGGGGGGTGGGGAGGCGGAATCAGGTTTACCTGTTTACCTGGAGGTCACTTCCTCCTTCCCCTATTACAACTTCCTTTTTTCTTTGCCAGTGCACGCAGAAAAAAGTTCCAATCAGCTCCTCGCCTGTCATCAATGCCCACCCTAAGCACCACCCCCAGACAGAGGTTATATATATATATATCCCATTCCCATGTTCCAGTCAGAGGAACCCAGACTGCCTATGGTCACGTTCTATTCTCTCACATGCCTATTCTCCACGTCCTTGGACTTTTATACTTTGCTCTTTCATTGCGCCAAAAACACTAACATCATGGTGCCATGACTCAGAGGGCAGAGTGCGTTAGCTCCTGAGAGCCCCTCCCAGGACAAGCTACCCTGCCTGTGAACTACCTATTTTTTCCTCTGAAACTGTTTACTTGCCACCACTAATTTGCATGCCACAAGGACCTTCCTCGCTCATCACAGGTGTCTTTTTGTCCAGTCTGTTCATACTGAACACATTGTTTGTCCATTTGCCTGCTCTGTAAACAACTGTTCCTTTTTATTTGAGCTCAACGATCTTTTTCCCTTCTCTTTTACGTTTTCAGATCATTTAATCAAGGTTTATTTGGGTTATAGATTTAAAAAAAAACATGCTTTCACCTAGGTTGCCAGCTGATCAAAATGATGCTAGAATTGGTTAGACAAAATCCCTTGGGCTGAGGCGACATTGGACAGAACTTCAGTTGACAAAAAAGTGGCCACCTGGTAACTTTAACCAGCTCTTGTTCATTAATCAGAGGCCCCAGTAATCTCCATAACCTTATGGGAGACATCCCAACTGAAGTTTTTATGACTATTCATTGTTGCTGATCTGATGGTATATTCATGCCTTCATATATAAAATTGGGATTGTTTATGATGATAAATGTTTTCTTTCAGATCCAGACATATGCCTTTTTCTTGTGCTCCAGCCAAGAGATTCAAATCAAGTCAATATGAGGTCATCAAATGATAATTTTTAAACAAAAATTTATGTAATATCCATCCACAAAGGACCTAAGAGCCAATGAGTTCCAATTGCTATAACCTAAAAGCAGCTTCTAAACTTAACCATCAGCCCTACTGCTCATGCTTTGATTATATGTTTTATACTTTGAGTGTGCATGCTTTGATTAAAGTTTATTCTTGACAAAAAGGTGCCAAACCCCAAGGCATCATAACACATATACTACTAAATTCTTTTTAGATTCCTTTTACTGGGATCCATGAGACCTTTTCCAGAAAAATGTTCTATGATGCATATTGGGGCCATAATTAACTATACTCAACTGGCCTTAACTGACACCACAGCTGATCTCTCTCCTAAATAAAAAGGTAAAATTAATAAAACAGGCCATTCTCCAAAAATCAGATGGCATTAGACATTATAACAGCACAGGAGGTACTTATAAAATTGTGAAATCTAAATATGTGTATGACAAATGAATGACCTTATTAAGGTATCCTTCTTAGAGCCCCAAGTCCCTCTGGAGGTCTTAGGTAAGACATTCTCTGTACTTGTGGACACAGAGGCCATGCATAGTGTTCTTCCTGAGTTTTCAGGCCATTATATTAAGCTCAGTCTCTATAGTGGGTGTTGATGGCCAAGCTATGCAGCCTTTGCAGACAGGGCCTATTCCACACAGGTTCCAGACTCTCTTCTTTACCCATAACTTCCTAGCAATTCCAACATGTCCCACACCCCTTTTAGATAGGGGTCTTCTTCAAAAGCTTAAATTCTCCTTTACTTTCTCCCTCTCTACAGCTCTTGTCCTCCAGCCACTCTCATAGTGTACCACAAAGCCATCCCCTCCCCTACCTTCTTCGCTGGTCGATCCCATAGTTTGGGATACCTCCAATCCCACCCGCACTACCCATGCCATGCCTATTTTAATTTGTTTTAAGGACCGTTCAATTTTTCCTTGCGTTCCCCAATATCCCATAGCTCCCAAATATTTACAGGGACTTAAACCTATGATCAAGCACCTTTTAGACAATGGTTTTCTTGAACCTACCCATTTACCCTGTAATACTGCCATTCTTCTGGTATTCAAGCCTGTGACTCTTAACGTCTAGTGAAGGATTTTAGGGTAATCAATAACGCTGTTACCCCAATCCACCCAGTGGTGCCAAACCCTTACATCATGCTCTCTCATATCCATTCCTCCACCACTCACTCTACAGTCATAGATCTCAAAAATGCCTTTTTTTTTATTCCTTTGTGTTTATGTAGACTGACTGAGACACTCTTGAGGTCTCAACAACTTACATATGTCATCTCTATATAGTATGTGTCAGGGACACATACCACCTGCTTCCTTTCCTATTCATCAATTTCGCAGATACATCTCTGGCCAGGACTGGCAAGTAGATATTTTACACATATGCCCTGCCACAAAACTCTCAAATATCTTCTCACCTTTGTTTGTACTTTTCAGGATGGATAGAAACCTTTCCCACAATCAGGGAGACTGCTGATATAGTTACTAAAGTCCTGTCACAGGAAATCATCCCAAGGATTACAACCATGGTGGAGCGACCGCTGCCTGTCTTCTTGGCAACCCCAGCAGCGGTCAAAGTTGCTGGACTGCCATCCTGGTTCCACATCACTCAAGCTAAGCAGTACCCTCCCAACCCTGAATCTAACCATCCTGAGTGATCATCTCATCTGCTATCTCTCACCCATCTCCATCTCACCAGGGCCTCACAGCCACAACTCTCGGGCTAATTCATGTTTTGTTATCCAATTTGGTTCCTAATCCCTTAAATTCTATTAAGTATTTTTTTACAGCAGGAATCTTGACAGTCTTTCCTAAAGACTCCCAGATCATGCATAAAATCATCTTCATGTTCTCTCTACCTTCAGCTGTTTAGTTAAATGTGAGATCCCTGTAGATCTATGTGCTTATGTTCCTTATATAGTGATACAGCCACAGCCCTCCCCACCCCTGGGCCGTAATTTCCTGAATATGATTCAATCATCAGGCCTTATATTTCTCATGCTTCTTATTCTTTTCAGCTCAACTCCTAGACCAAAGACAAGCCCAACCTACCTACACTTTTAACTTTTACCCTTTCGGATGGGTAACTTCACTCCTCTTAACCCCATACTTATTTTTCAGATTCTGCCTCACGGTGCGCTGATGGAATAGCATATTTAAATCAAAGACACCTTTCCTTCTACCTCTCTTGGGTCCTTAAATATGATAGTGCCTGCCTCCTAATAGCACCTTGTCTCTTTGTTTTTCTAATCTAGGATGCAGACATTACCAATGATAAAGTTGTCCTGGCTAAAACATCTGGTACCAGCTTCCACATGGACATCAACGATATCCCATCAACCTTTCTAACCCAAAAGATGGTGCCCCCTTTCAGCACTCTTCAGAGTGAAAGACTTCACCCTGTTCCTAACAATAAAAAGACAGGAATGAAGTTTTGCCTAGAATAAGTTACAGGATTGGCAGTGGGAGACGGAATCTGAGGATGTTTACCTTAAGGTCACTTCCTCCTTCCCCTATTACAACTTCCTTCTTCCTTTTCCAGGGCATGTGAAAAAAAGTTCCAATCAACTCCTAACGCATCATCAATGCCCTCCCTAAGCACCACCCCCAGACAGAGGTTTTATATATATATATATATATATATATATATATATATATATATATCCCATACCCAAGGTTCCAGTCTGCCTATAGTTATGGACTCCTGTCCACGTCCTTGGAATAAAGGTTACTTTTTACTGTTATACTTTGATCTTTTACTGCGCCAGAAACACCAACAGTGGGCAGATGTGGACTATAGACTTGGAAGTCATTTATTTAGATAATGGTTGAACTGAGAATGGTAGACTACTACAAGACAGAAGCATGTGGAGAAGTAATGGGAAGATTGGGAGAAGGGTGCATCATAGGAGCAAGAAGGGAGCCTTAGATTGTGTTGGTGGTGATGAAAGGTGAATATCCTTTGTGTTTCAGTACTCTCAGTCACCAGTGACCTTATTGACAGCCTTAGGTAAAATTTAGAAACAGGTTGAAAGTTTAGTGGGAAGGGAAGAAATAAACGCTTAAAAGTTCTACAAATTTAGCTGTGAATGAGAATGAATGCACTGGTTGGGAATGTGTTTAATGGGCAACAGGTTTGAACATACTTAAAAATTAAAAACTATTTGACATAGTTTGATTCTATAAGAAAATGAGATAGTGTCCAATTTTTGAAAAGGAGAACATGGAGTTCTGAGTGCTAACTGAAATCTTCACATTTGGAGGAGCAATAATGCTAGCGTTCAGCCAGAGGAAAGGAATATTAAGACAGATAAAAATTTTAACAAAGCTGTGAGATCTCTTGCTGTGTAGAAGCAGGAAATTTTCTGGAGAGTTGGAGAGTTAGTTGACCAGACAAATAGGATTACTAGTACTGTAGCAATGCTAATATGGCTATACTGTAGGAGGAGATAACATAACATTGTAAGTTCTATGGGGATAGCAGTGTGTGTGTGTGTGCGTGCACGCTTTTCTCCCCAGAATAGGAATAATGGTGTGAATAAGAAATCCAAGAATACTTTCACTGAGTACATACATTGGAGATTGGGGATTCCAAGTCAGTAAGGACATTGAAGAATGTAGGTTCCAAGTATATGTCTACCTACTGTGCAATCTTAAGTGAAAATTTAAACAAAAACTCATGATACGGAAGCTATTTCGAAGCTAACAAGATATATTATGGTAGCCATTTCTGATCTCCTTTATCTTGTTTTGAAGACTAATATCACTTTCATTTTAAGCTTTGATTGGTTTTATTCTGTTCTGTTTTACTTGATTTTATCATGTCTTAAGGTGTGGACAGCTATTTTAGAGATAATGAGGAATTTTGGTAGCCATTGTTGATTTTTCTGTTACCTTGTTTTAGAGTCCTGTATTGATCTAATTGTTTTGCTTTAATTGGTTTTACTATTTCATTTTGTTCTGTTTTGTTCTCTTTAAAATAAAATTTGAAATGTCTAATCTCTTTTAAAAAATGGTTATGTATAAGCAGTGGTTAATGTTGATTGATTTGAATTTTGTAGACTCAAATAAAAGTGAAGGCTTTTCCTGTAACAGTATTTAATTCACCATTTCAGCAAATCATTCCCTGTGGCCTACTGTTTCTTTAACAGTACCTCATCCAGGCAGCAGATTTTACTCATTTCAGGACTAATCCTTGTCTAAACAGATAATGGTAACATGTTAAATACATGGTAAGTGAAATAGATTTTTACCTCAGGGTGATTTATAGACATCCTTCTCTAAAATCCTGTTGTCTAAGAACATAAACTTTTACAACCAATTCTTAGCTTTGTAGAGGCTAATTATCTATTTTACTTATATCAAGGTAACAAAGTACCCTTGTTTCTCACCCCTAAGCTACCTCTCTGTTTGTCTATTTTGTTATTGTAAACTCATGAGTAAGATGAGAAGTAGAAAATGCAGATAAATTAATGACTGAAGTGATTTTTTGCATATTTCTTTTTTCTTTTACTTTGATACTTATTTCTTTGGCTTATTGAGTTGTCAGAAGTGACTGTCATCTAATATTCAATGTGATAAACTGGCTGCTTTGTGGCAGTAGTACAGGCCTGGCAAGTGCAAGGTCCTGAGTTGGTTTCCTAATAAACACACACACACACACACACACACACACACACACACACACACACACACACACAATGAGAAAAACTGGATTCTTGATGTGTGAGGATACCTCCACTTTATTTTGCTCATGAAAACAATTAATAGTTCCAGATAATAGTTAGAAATCTATGGTATTCTCAAGTGAAAAGTAGTTCATGGCACTTTATGGGCAGGAGCAACCTGTCTCTCCTGTCCATCTTTAGCATTTCTTTTTCTGACAGTCTTGTCCACAGTCCCAGGCATCCCCTGCTTCCTTTCCTTTCTTATCACTTCACATACTGCAAGCACATGAAATACTGGCACCTAGTAACCAAGGTAGATAGACTACAGTGAACATCTGGCTGAGTACAGAAGCATGGTAGACAAATTCAAATTATTATCACTGGACTCCGTTAACTCTAGGTAATGACCATGACTTTTAGTTCAGTACCATCAAGGCCTAACTCAGTTCTTGACATGTCTCCAGAAGTATTTTAATTTTGAATGAAAGACTTTCAAAATTATGTTTTTGCTTCTATAGGTTGAGAAGATGAGGCTTAGATTTAGTTGCATCAAGATTTATGTTCCTGTGACTTGACTAGTTATGCTTTAGTTTCAGCTGTTCAAGGAGATAAGTGAATATAGTATACAATCCCAGCTGCCTAGGAATCACAAGTTGAAAAGTGAGGCAAGCAGCCATTTGTCTAGCAGGGAATTGGGGGGGGGGATGGTAGTAGTAGTGTATAATTTTATTTTGTTCTCGGTGACCATATGTGCTGAATACTGTGCTATAGGAGGTACAGTATGGAAGGCATGGCCTTTGCCCTTGAGGAACTTGTGTAATGTGCTGTAACGTAAGACACCATGTAAGAATGAATATGTATCAAAAGCAGTATGTAGTAAATTATATATATACACCTTTGTATTTGCCAGTTCCGTAAAATGAAAAAAATTTTCATGGTCTAGCATGAAGAAACCATGCATTTTCAGTTGATCTCCCAAAAGTAGGGACACAGAGCAGTTGGGGGAACTCTGTCTAGAATTTTATATTGGTGGCTTCTGCCCATTTGGTATAAGAGTGGAAAGGGTTTCTCTGTGACAGCCGTGTGGAGATTGAGCCTTTTGATGGTTTCTGTTGTATCGTGGGATGCCATGTTACAGCTAAGGAATTCTCCCCATCAGTGATGTTGAATAGTGCTCGGCATATTGTAGAGTTATTAATGTGTATGTTTGCATGTGCTGAAATTCAAGTCCTAATTGGTTTTTTTCAATTTTTGTTTTGTTTTGTTTTGAACTGGTGGGGAGATCAGCAAGCAAATCCAGTGGGAAGCAGCGCCATGCATGGAGTCCCACTGCACTGGAGCAGCTGACCCCAGCCTTTCCCCATGAGTCAGCGCTGTTCCTGGACAGGGGGTAGAGATAACAAAGGACATATCAGCCAGCAAAACCAGTCTGGGAAGCATCCCCATGCATGGTGCCCCACCTGACTGGGAATAGACAGACCCTAACCCCTTAAGGCATGTGGGCTGGCAAACAAGAAGTACCAGCCCACATTGGGGTATGGAATACCCGCCTCATCCCTCCTGCACCCCCCCCCTTCCTCCATAAGAGACTGGCATATCCAGAGAAATACAGGCTGTGATAGCTATGGAGGTGAAATGCAATTGGATGCCTGTGATGCTTTGGTGCTTCGCTAACATTGCAGGTCTAGGGCCAGTGGTGGGATCATGGGTTCAAAAGATAGTGGTACGCAGTGTGGCATCTAGGGTGGTCTCCTTCTGAGGGTTGTAGCCATCGATTCCCTATGGTCTTGTTTTGAAGTCCTATATCATTTCCATTGCCTTATTGGATTCGGTTTTATTCTCTTGTTTGCTTTGATTATGTCAAATCCAATGGCAGGAGAAGCTCTTTCAAAGATAGCAAGGTACATTATGGTAGCAATTTTGGATTTACTACTGGCTTGGTTTGAAGTGTGGAATTCATTGTCTTATTTTTATTGTTTCTGTTCTGTTTGATTTTTACTATGTCCAAAGTTATCTGCAGCTATTTTGAAGACATCAAAAGGCATCATGGTATCTGTTGTTGATTTTATAATGTTTTTAGGCCTGTGTCTCTTACACTGGTTTGTTCCAATTGGTTTTATTGTGTTTTAGTCTCTTTAAAATAAATGAAAATGAACTGGTGGGAATCTTGAAGATCCTCAGTGTATTACTTGGTTTCCTTTGGCTGGAACAAAATGCCTAATATGTGCAATTTAAAGGAGGAGAGATTTATTTTGACTCACAGCTTCAGAAGTTTTGTCCATAGTAGGTTGGTTCCCAGATGCAGACATCATGTCCAACTAATTGCATATGGGAAGGAGCTGGCAGGGAAAGGCTGAGGAAAGGTAACTCTTCAAAGGCAAGCCCCCAGGGATCTGCTTCGAGGTCCCACCTCGTAACAGCCCATTCAGCCTTGAACTTATCACTGGATAAATCTGTTTTGAAGTTAGTGCCCCATGATGTAATCACCTTCCAAAAACCCATCCTCTGAACATATGAGCTTTCTGGGGGACATTTTTTTTTATCCAAACCATAACAGTATGCTTGAACCTCTTTCTTGTGTTAGAGGTTGTACTTCACTTGAGCTGTGACAATGTTCTCTTGTAACTTGTAGCTTATTTTCCTTTGTGTTGAATTTTCTTTCTTTTTACTAAGTTCTAGCACAAATATTCCTAGATAGAAAATGAGTGTTAGGGGCTGGGAATTTAGCTCAGTGGCATAAGCACCTGCCTTGCAAGTGTGTGGTCATGAGTTCAATCCCTGGTACCGATAAAAAAGAAAAAGACAGAAAACAAAAAAGAAAGAAAGAAAGAAAGAAAGAAAATGAATGTTGTATTTGCACTAGTTGGGGGAATAGCTGAGTATAGATAGAAAGAAAAGAAATTTGGGGAGGGAAAAGGTGAAATGGTACTTCCAGTGGGTTTATCAGAAGCACAAAGGAAAAAGAATTTAGGTACAAACACTTGGTTGGCTCTTTTTGTTTGCAAGCATGATGACTGGTTTCATTTTTACTGATAGCAATGGGGGGTATGAACTGATTCTATGATATGTTTGAGTTGCCAAACTCTTTAAGATAATTATATTTAGCATCTAAGTTTTATGCTACTCTCATGGTGTTTATAATTTAGTTAAGAGATAGTGCGTTCAACACCTTTACATTCTGGGAGTTAAAGGACCAAAACAAGTTAAATAGCAGTATAGTGTGTATTTGTATAAACAAAGGCTCCTTACTGTTGTCCTAGTGTCTGCAGTAGTGCTTGGCATATAGTAGATTTTTAGGAAATCTTGGTTCTATGGGTAGATAATAGTATTGATGGTAAACTAGAGGTTCTCTAGGGGCTGTGAAATTTGGAGAAAGCCTGGCATCTTGTGGAGTGCAAAGGATAAGTAATTTCATTCTGCTGGGTGTTGGAGACCACTACAAAGAGGCTCTGTGCAGCATTTAAAATTAACTAGTTGGCTTTCTATATTTGTGAGTCTGTCCTAGGCCTTGGCCCCTTGCCTGGCAATGGGAGTTGATTCATAGTAAGTGAACCTCTACGAATCACTGGTCCTGGCTGAGGCCTGTACTGGCCTATGAGGCCAGAGATATCTCAAAAGCGAGACAAGTGCACAGCTGCAGACACTCAGCTCAAATATCAATTATCAAATATCCCTGTCACATAGAGCATCGTTTTCTCATCTTTGACTTTCAGTTTATTAACCCTCTTTCCGGTTAAGTATATTTCCTATTCAGAGCATCTTGATGGCTCCTGCCTCCTCATCTACTCTGCCTGTGTTTCTTTTTGTTAGTGTATCAAGGCTGTCTGTATTAGAGATTATAGCCCACCTTCTCTACCTCATCTCTGCTATTCTATTTTTCTGCTATTATTTGTCCACTTTTTTCCTTCATTCCACTGTCTGCCCTGTTCATTGGGGCCTCTCTGCCATGGCTGCTGGAATCCTGGCATTTTTTTCTATCTCTCTCTAGAATGTCCTTCAGTATTTTTTGTAGGGTTGGATTGGTGGTCATGAACTCGCACAGTTCCTCATGATCATGGAAACGTCTTGTTTCTCCTTTAATTTTGAGAGTGAGTTTTTCAGGGTACATCAATCCGAGTTGGAGTTTATTTTTTTTCAGGGCTTGGACTATTTCACTCCAGGCTCTTCTTGATTTGTTAGTTTGTGTTGAGAAGTCTTTTGTTATTTTGATGGATTTTCCTTTATACGTAATCTGTTTGTTTTCTTTGACCACTTTTAATATTCTGTTCCTGTGGTGAATTTCTGGGATCTTGATTATTATATGTCTGGGTGTAGATCTTTTTTGGTTGTAGTTGGCCGGAGTTCTATATGCCTCATTTATCTGGATATCATTTCTTTTTCCTATGCTTGGGAAGTTTTCCTTAATTATTTCTGTGAATAGCCTTTGTAATTCATTTGTGTTTACTCCTGCTTCTTTGCTCATGTTTTTTATTCTTAAGTTATCGATCCTCTTGTCATCTTCTAGCCTTTGTATTGCTACTTCCTGGTTCCTTGTTATTTTTAAGAGGTCTTTTCTTTCATGATCACACATTGCAAATCTATCTTCAAATTTTGAAAGACTCACTTTGGTTTCTGTCAGGGCATTTTGCCAGCTTTCAATGGCATTTTAAATTTCCTGGTAATCTCTTTGGATCTGTTTCATGTATTCTAGGTTTTGTTTATATTCTTCACCAAAGGTTTCTCTTCTTTTTCTGGGTCCTTCCATTTTTTCATCTGTGTCTTCTTGAGAGGGGCTTAGCATTTCTTTTATTAATCTTTTTATGTCTTGCCTCACTTGGATTAGAATTTCAGTTTTAAGTTCATCTATGAGGTCATGAATGTATTTCTTTATGTCCGCTGATGTTGTGGCCAATATTGTACGATTGCTGTACTGGTTCTCTTCTGTATTTACCTCTCCTGGACTTACTTTCTCAGAGTCAGCGGCTGGAGGCTTTTTCTTATTTCTTTCTCTTGCCTTGTTTTTGGTTTCTTTCAGACAGGTGTATGGTGGAGGTCTCAGGCCCTTTCCTTATTGCTTGTGGTTTTTCTGAAGCGTGCTGGCTGGGGGCTTGCTGCCTTCTCCAGTTTGCTGTTATGTGAAGTGCATGCAGGGACAATGTGGGCTGGCCCCTCTTCTCTGAGCCAGTCAACGGGAGAGTGCCTTTAACACGTTAGTCTGTGCTGTACGGATATCACAGGTTCGAGACAGTTTCGTCCCTGGCCGTTGGGTCCCGACCAGGGACATGACTCAGCCCAAGCATGTCCCACCAGTCCTCATTGGGCCAGCGGTGACTGATTGACGCCCCTGAGGTTCCGGGTTCAGGCCTATCCTACCGGATTCCCATATGTCCTTCAGCCAGCCCCTACCACGAGACCCAATTTCCAGCATTCACCATGAATTAATGCAGCTCTCCACCTTGGCTACACTCTATGCTGTGCCACGTCCTCCTGCCAAGGGCCCCAGACTCAACAACTCCTATTATCGGTGGTCAAGGCTTTAGTGCGACCATGAATTGTCTGACTCCACGGCATGCCCAGCACAGCACGGGACTGGTCCCAGTGAGCGCGTCTGGTTCCAGCCTTTTATCCATGTTTTTGCTTCCTTTCTTTCTTTTTCTTTTTCCTCAGTTTCTTCCCTGTCACGAGAATCCCTCTCCTTTCGTCTGGTCTTCTCCATGGTGTTAAATTCTAGCGTCTGAGTTGTTTTTCTCAGAGACTCTCTACCCTGCTACCTATCAAGCTGCTGTCTTCAGAATTCTGGAACACCTATTTCTTTCTGTGCCTTTCTGTCCCCTTTCCTTATTCTCTTCCATGTTCTCTCTCTTCTTCTTGCCCCACTTGCCCTTCCAGGTGGGTCTGTCTGCCCTGGGGACCTCGTGGCCAAGGAGTGGCAGCCATATGTGTGTTCCAGAGTTGGGCCGACTGTTGGGGACTGCGGTCCAGGTCTCGTCTGAAGTCAGGGCCACCATGGTGCTTTGGTTACCTACTCCCCAGGGTGCTGGCTCTGCAGCACCCTCTCCATGGGGCTTTGCCACTGTGTGTTTCCACATCTCTCTGGTTATCCCGAGTTGTCATCATCGCAGTTCGTCTGAGATGATGAGATGCAGCAATTAATTTTGTTCTGTTCATTTTGGCTCATTATGCTTTCAGTGCTCCGAAGACAAGTACGTGACAAGTGCCTACCAGTGGATGGTGCCCTTCCTGCATCGCTGTGAGAAGCACTCTCCTGGCGCGGCCAGTGAGCTGCTACGAGAGTACTTAGTGACCTTGGCTAAGGGAGACTTGAGGCTTCCCCTGAAGATATTTCAGCATTCCAAGCCAGATGTAAGTAGAAACCGCAGCTTCTCAAATTGTTCAGCTGTGTTTTCTTGATAGAACTAAGTTTTATTTATAAGCTTATGATAGGCATTGTAAATGATTTTCCTGTAAAGTAAAAGACAACGGTTGTCATGCTGTTCATTTTTCAGCAGCGTTTTGTATCCATTTCAGCAGCATTGTGAGCACTGAAAATGTTAGTGATTATTAAATAGAACCATAAGGAAGTGTTATCCCCAGAATTCAATGTTACTCTGAACTAGAATCCAGGTTTTAAATATTTGGAGCTATTTTTAGAATTGGTGTAATTTGATAAGATAGGATGAGCTTTGCTTCCTGATATATGATTTTAATTGTTCACGTGCAGCATTTCCTTAAATTGCTGGAAGCCTCCATTGGCAAATGGCTCCACCTTTTAAAGCCCATCTAGGTTGCTGTGTGGGCTCTCATTGCCCTCGGATCACCCTGCAGTGATAAACACACAGAGCTGAGAAAAGAAAACACTCATGATTCATTACTTTGAAGGGGGTGTGAAGATTTAATGCTACGTCTCATGCATTGTGTGTGGAAATGAGCTATGACAATCATTTGAGTCATTGTAATAATTTTATTTTCTAATTTACATATATTCACAGTAACAATAAAACAGCTAGATGTGGTGGCACCTGCCTGTAATCCCAGCTCTCAGAAGGCTGAGGTTAGGCAGGAAGATTGCAAGAATGAGACCAGCCTGGGCTACACAGTAAGTTCAAAGCCAGCCTGAACTGCATAGTGATGTTGTATCTCAAAAAAACAAAACCAAAAACACATTAATAAAACAACTTAGGGAAGCATGTTGGCACATACCTGTTATCTCAGCACTCAGAGGCTGAGGCAGGAGATTGCCGTGAGTTCAAGATTAGCCTGGGTTTATAGTGAGTTTTGGATCAGCCTGGGCTACATAGTGACACCCTGTCTGAAAAAAAACCAAAGTTCAGGGCCAACCAATATCCACAGAGTTACCCTTGGTCTTTTTCCATCAGAGGGCACACAGCAGGATGGCACAGGCCCTGTGGGACTGACTTTGTGACGATGTCCTGCACAGTAGACTGCGGTGCATGTGGGGGACCCTCAATGCCGTTCCCATTTGAAATTCAAAGTGAATCTGCTTCCCGGTGCTTTGATAAAACGGGAATGTCAGGAAATAATAGTCTCAAGCTGAAGTAGAAACGAAAGCATTGCCTTCTCCTGGAGTAGAGCGTTTTTGTGTTTGGGGAGTTTCAGGGCCACTCTGGCTGCCTGTGTGTGGGCCTCTCCTGGAAGGACACTTCTTTGCTTCGGGCCCCCTCTGTAGCTGGCTTCTCCTGGCATGTGATTCTCTGGGCACTCACGTGCTCTGCATCACTGGGCTCTTTTCATGGTGCTTTGTAGCTGGCTTTCTTTCTTTCTTTGAGACAGAGTTTTGCTCTGGAACATCATTCTAAAGCCTAGACTGGCCTCGAAATCATAGCAGTTCTCCTGCCTCAGCCTCCTGAGTGCTGGAATGACAGATGTATGCCAGCACTTTGTGTTTTATGGCCCATTTCCTTTTTTTATTTTAAAAACAAAACAGTAAAAAGGGTAGAAATGATACAATATATTTTTAAAAGTAGGAAATTAACAGTAATTAACATATTGTATATTGCATCTTAGAAGTAATTGTTCAGGTTATAAGATTTAGGCATGAGAAAAAATGGCCAAACAATGAAAGCACAAACTGGTCTTTTGGATGAACTAACAGATTTGTAGTATAGTTATCTATCATATGTATATTCATGTATCTTTTTCCTTCTTCCTTCTCTCCTTTCCCCCATCCCAGTTGTTCTTTTCTTTTGAGCATTGTCTTTCACTATCACAATATCTATTGTTCATTTTGGATCTTATTACTCTTTCAGTTTTTTTTTTTACATTAGGGGGACTATATGATATTTACAAATGTGAGTTCGATTTATTTCACTTACGAGTATGATCATGTGTTCTCTCCATTTCCCTTGAAAAAGCCTCAAGATTATCCTTCTTTGTAGCTGAGCAATATTCCATTGTATAGAAAGGCCACATCTTTTTTATCCATTCCATGGTTGATGGGCATTTGGGTTGCTTCCAAGATTTAGCTGTTACAAATTGTGTTGTTATAAACATGGGTACACATATATTGCCATTGTTTTCAATTTTGCTGGAAAGATACCTGGAAGGGGAATAGCTGGATTGAATGGACCTTTAATCCTAGTTTTTTGAGGACTCTCTACACTAATTTCCACAGTCTACACTCCCACCAGCAGTGGAGAAGTGTTCCTCTTTCCCCACAGCCCTGCCAGCATCTGTTGTAGGTTGATTTCTTGATGGCAGCCATTCTTTCTGGAGTGAGCTAGACTCTCAGTGTTATTTTAATTTGCATTTCTTGAATGACTGGTGACTGGTGAACATTTCTTCCTGAATGTTTTTGTACAGTCCATTTCCTCTGGTTCGAGTGGTTCTTCTCTGTTTCTGATCCTTCGAGTCCCTGCTCTCTGGGAGCTTCTCTCCCACAAACTCTTTCGCCATCTGTCTGCCAGGATGGGTCCTTACGCTTTTCCACTCCCGTTGTGCCCTTGCCGCCGTGTTGGGACAGTGGTCCATGGCTGTCTGGCTTCTACTTCTCATTGATCTCCATGTGAGCAGGAATGAACCCAGGGCTCCCAGAGTGGGCATGCTCAGTGCGGGTGGGGACAGACTGGCTCTGCACAGGGCTGTTGCCTGCTGAGTCCCTTCGTGTGCTTCTCCAGGATTGTGCCACGCACCAGTCTCGCTTCTCTGAGGGCCCTGTATTTGTCCAGATGGCACAACATTCTCAGCCATGAAGCCTGGCAGAGAGGAGTCCACAATCCAGTTTACAGAACACAGAGAGAAAGTCATCTACGAGCCAGACCCTGCGGTGGACCTCTGTGCCCTCTGCAGTAGGTCATTTGGTCTGGCCACTGAAATGAATGTTCACAGATCGAAGGCATCGGGAAGAGATGGAACTGTGCCACGGAAGGCCACCGAGTGAGGACAGGAGCATAAGAGTCAAGAAAGAGCTGGATATAATCACAGGGACAGGAATGTACCGGATGGCCTCAAACCAGTGTATGACACAGTGTGAGGAAGAGCTGAAATCAGAAAATAGTTAAAGAGAGAATGTGTTTTTAAAGATAAATGTAAACTGAGGTTGTCATTACAGCCTTATCCTGAAAGGATTATCTGCAAGTGTTCTGCATAGGAAGGAAATAATCCAAAAATAGAGTAGATAAGAGAGTGGGGAAATAGTACTTAAGAAATAATAAATATGAGAATAGTATAAGTGAGTGTTCCATTATTAATCATGAAAATAGCAGGTCAGAAAGTGAAGACGAGGGAAGCACAGTGAGCATGTGGTCAGGGTGGGTGAGGCTGGTGTGAGGCAGGGGTCTGGCATCAGAGATCAGAGGGTCTGGGGCTGTTGCTCAGGTGCTGAGGACAAATGGTGACACTGGCAGGGACTTTGATGGCTCCAGTTCACTCAACGCCTGGCCTGTTACACTTCACTCTGAAGTGCACAGCACTTGCAGTAGTCAGAATGACGACCCCCAAAATATGTGCACTGTCAATCTGGACCCTGTTACAGTGTCCTGTACTCCCAAAAAGCTGGGCACATGGGGGACATCAAGCCACTGGAGGTCTCCCTGGTGTCCAGGTGAGCCCACTCTGATCGCATGAATCCTTTGAGCCACTGACCTTGATGATCTTCAGCTCCACTCACAGATGACTGCCCAGTGTCCCAGCCCCGTTTCTTAGGCAGCTTCTCCCTGCCAGAGCCGCCAAAGGTGCCATTTGTGTTACCTCTCCGAGTTCCCTTGATTATGGGCTGATTCCAGAGTGTCTGTGCTGTTGTGTTGGTCTGATTGTCCCTGCATTAGCACAGTACTGTTTTAATTATGAAGATTTTAGAGTATGTTTCAGTGTCAGATAAGGATAGTGTTTCCTTGCAGTTATTTTTCCTAACTCTTTTTGTTTTGAAGCTATTCTCAGATGGTTGTTTTTTCTATGTGAACATTGGTATCGGCTCATCTGATTCTAAAATTGGCTTACTTATATTTTTATTATGATTATGTTGAACTTGTAATGATAAGTCACCTTATTTAAGAATAGGAGACATTATTACATTTGTTTATGTCTTTTTAAATGTCTAGTTTGTCACATCTCTTGTTAAATTTATTCCTGTTTTATTGTTTCTGTTATAGATGGAGCTCTGCCACCTCATTTCCTATCACTCTTTATTCCTGTGTGTGAAAGCTGTTGATTTTATTTGTTCATTTTGCTCCTTCAGTCCTCTTTCTTACTTGCTTGTCTTATCATCTGCCATTCATTATAGAATTGAGCATTCTACAGTGCTCCATTTCAAGACTGTTTTTCTCAACTGTGATTCTCTTGCGTTTTGCTCAGTGCCTCATATGGACAGTGGCCTGCTGCCTGTGATGCAGGAAACCTACATAGCTAAGCTCTTAGAAAGCGCCAGGTGAGCTGGCACCCTTCTTCAGTTCAGGAAGGGCAGATAATGGTTTTATAGAGACTGCTGAGATACTAGGACTGGAATGATCAAACTAAGGAACAGTGTGTGGGTAGGTTTTAGAGTTTGGCATCACATGGGTGAGAAGGACAAGTATGCTGTAAATTTGAGCATCATGATTCATGGGTAGCATATATCACATTAGAAAAATATGCTGAGTGGCATAGACCAGTACCAAAAGAATACAGAGAAAAAGCGCTTCATGCATTAAGATAGAAAAGGATTTATTCATTGACTAGAATGGACTGCTGGGAAGTAGGGCCTCATTGAGGGAAGAAGGCCTCTAGGTGCCTGTTTTTGAAGGCCTCAACTTGTCTTTGGCACTCTCTTGATCTCTGCTTCTTAATTGCCTTAGTGTAGGCCAACCTAGGGAACTTGTATATGACCAGGGGGGATGTGTTGAACGTATGCACAGGATCATAGAGATCTTGGAAGTTCCAACTGAATCAAAGTGAAATGGAGTTAACACTGAATTATTAGGTTGGCAAGTTCTTGAAGAAGACATGTTAGGTGAGCATTCTACAGTGCTCCATTTTCTCTGTATTCTTTTGGTACTGGTCTATGTGTCAGATATTTTAAATAATAGAGTGGGAATTAAGCATGTAAGAGGATATATACCAGCAATATGCAGACATTACGCCATTTTATACCAGGCACTGGGGTGTCTGCAGATCCGGGGTCCACAGGGCCCTGGGGACCAGTTTCCTCAGGTGCTTAGTGACGTGGGTGGTGTAGGGAAGTGGTCTCACATGTGGCATCAGGAGTGTGAGCAGAAGGCAGGAACACATCCTCTGCCTTCTCTTGTGCACAGAAGCACCGCTGCAGGGTTTTCACAGGGGGCTTTGAGCAGACGCAATCAAACACAAGACTCTAGAACGTCAGACTTGAAAGCAGGCCTGTCATGTCTGTCTCCAGGAGGAACAGCTATGGAGCAGGGAGAGGGAATAAAGCATTCAGCGCTCTGGCTCCTGAGTCAGATGGCTTCCCAGCTACCCGTGAATGGCAATGGTGTTCGGGGCTCGCGGGTCCTGGCGCCTCCTTGCCACATGTATGTTTCATCCCCACCTTCCCTTGGGCCTGGCTTCTCCTGCCCAGATCTCCTGCAGGAACGCCAGATCCCATGCTGCTGGATGTTGGTCCCGGCCTTGCCACTTACAGCCTCTAGCAGCTTGAGCACATCACTCAGCCTCTCAGCACCTCAGTTTCTCCTTTGTATACAATGGAAACAATGTAGGGTCATTATGAAGATTGAAAAATTAATACAGTACATGCAGAGCACTTAGAAATGGAATCCAGCACAGAATAAAAAGAGTTATCATATTAATTTTTTTTTTATCTTTTTAAGACAGAGTCACTATGTAGTGTGCTGGCCTTGGGCTCACTTTGTAACCCTACTTGGTCTCAAACTTGGCGATGATTCTCCTGCCTCAGCCTCCCAAGTGCTGGGATTACAGGAGTGCACCACTGTGCCTGGCTGGTCATATTAATTTTTAATAGACTTTATTTTTCTGGGTGGCTTATCCTTATCTCACCAGTCACTTTGCTGCTTTGGTTCCCTCTTTTTCAAATGCTAGTGCCAAATTCAGGCTGTTATTTGTTTTCTTAGTACCTTGAAGCCATATATCTAAATCCTTAACCTAGCTGCTTTATTTCCGTAGTAATTTTCAGTATTTTTTATATATATCCACTGGTGTGTTTCTCCTAAGAAAATGCCTTTGCCAGCGTCTGTCACTTTTCTGTTTTATGTGTACTGTAAGTTTCAATTAGAATACAGGAATCCGTAGATAATTATTATAGAAATTATATTAATTTCTTTCTATATTAACTTCGCTGTTGAAAAGCGCTGTATGAAAGCAGTTTCAGGCTTCCGCTTTAGTTTCTGTGGTAAGAGCGTAAGGATTCCACATGTATTAATTTAATCTTCACAGTCACCCTCTGAGGGAGGCATTGTTAGTCCCTTGAGATTGCAGCATTTGGTTGTTTTCATAGTTGAGGAAATGCTCCCCGGCTGGTTTGCAAGGGAAGCGTGGTATTTGATATAAAACGAAGCTGGAAGTAGCCACGCCTGTGCTCCAGAACACGGAGCACTGTCTGTGGTTTGTGTGACACTGTGTCCCGTTTGGCTTGTTTTGGATGGAATGTCAGCCCGTGGTAGTTAAATGAGTAATACATACTTCATACTTAAGAAGTACTAGGTTCTCACATTGTTGAATATAAGTTAAGGAATTTTGTGTATTTTTGTAATTAAAACACACAATTTGGCTTTAGGGTTAGAAATGGTGTTTTTAATGAATTGCCTTTCGAATGCATTGCGCTTTTCTGTTTTATCTTGAGTGGATCATAATGTTTTCGGCAGATGCAAAGCTTTTGGTTACAAATGATCTTTTCTAGCTGATTCTGTAATTAAAGTGTGATTCCATTTAGAATTATTAGAGACCCCAAGGTCTGTAAGCTAAAGAAAAATCAAAATTGTTTCTGTAGCTGATTAATTGCAGTGTTTAATATTCCATTGACAATAGTACTTGGATAGGGAGAGCCTGTAAATCTCTCGACATTCAGTACATGCTCTCTTTTCCCCAGCTCCAACAAAAAATTATCCCCGATCAGGACCAGCTGATGGCCACGGTGCTTGAGTGCATCTACAGCTGCGGGCCCAGCAACCAGCTCCCCCTCTGCTATGGCATCCTGGATTGCCTTCCACAGAGAGGGCCTGGGTAAGCAATGCTGGGAGCCGCCCTTCACCCGAGCCTTAGCACGTTGCTCTCCCAGATGTTCAGCACAGCGGATGGCTAGAAAGTATAAAAAAGAAAATAAAATCATGAGCTACCCTATTGTCTGCTAGTGAACTCCTATTCTTTTACCAATATATGAGAAATTCTGAAATTTTAGTGTAATTATAATTGCTTTGCTCTAATTGTGCTAAACTTGATAATTATCCATTTAAGCAAAAAATTCCACCACCACAACAAAGAATCCTGTTAAAAATGGATTAATAGTGATTTATTTGCCTTTAAGTTGCATTTTTAATTAAGTGCTTTCTGTATTTGTAAGGTAATGGTATTTGTGATTTGTGTGTTCTAGGTCTGTCCTTATAGTAATCTTTTTAAGTAGTGATGGATGAATATTTATAATTTTTAAGTAACTTTTGTTTCAGTGGAAATTTATATAACATGCTTTTGGATTAGTTGTATGCAATTCAAATTTTATTTTCTCTTTGGAAGCAAATAACATTATTCCTCTACTCTTTAAATCTAGTACATGTTATAAACTCAGCATCTGGAGAAGAATATATGATCTTTGCAACACATAAAACAGCACTGAATGAAAAATCCAACCTACTTTAACCATTTGTGATTCTAACCAAGTTGCTTAATTTTTCTGCTTATCAGTTTCTTCGTTTACAAAAAAAAAAATTAGACCAGAAATTTCTTTATTGTTTTCTGTTTCCCTTTTTCATATTGCCTTGTCTTCTTTTTTTCTTCCTTTGTTTGAGGTAGGGTCTCTCTATGCAGTTCAGGCTGACCTTGAGCTCACTTTGTAGCCCAGCCTGGTCTTGAACTCACAACAATCCTGCCGCAGCTTCCCGAGTGCTAGGATTACAGATGTGAGCCATCACGCCCGGCTCTGCCTTGTCTTCTTTCAAGAAAACTCTTTTCTTTATGAAACAAGTGATAGCAATCACCACTTTTATAATCACTGTGAAATAATTGTTCATGTAGTCTTAATAGTACTGAAATCAGGTGAAAGATTAATGGTTAAAGATTAATTTGCATGTTAAGAGAATCTTATTTCAGAAACTTATTTTTTTTTGTTTTTGATTTTAAAGGTTAAAAAAAATTTGAAGGTGAAATTGGTCAATTGAGGTTTGACTGCCATTATTCTAACCAATCAAAGTGGCATTCCTCATGGCCAGACCACCTGATGATATGTGCCCTGATGCAGAGTAGCACGAGTTGCTGGTTTTGCAGCATCCCTTCCAGGCAGTTGCACTGAAATTGTTCACCTGAATCTCACTAATCTATGGGCTGGGCTTCTAGTTACTACAGAGAATAGAAGATCACATTTTATAACACCATGAAGGAAGCAGCAAGTGCAGAATGCAGGTTCTATAAGTTACTTGATCTTCTTTGCTATAGAAATTTAGTGGCAGTTAGGAAACCAGATTGTTGGACAGGTGTAATTGCAAAACAAAGGAGTCCAAAGGGATGCAGTCCCTTTCTAATTTTTTTTAAAGGAGAAAAAGAAAACAGAAAAAGGGTACAAGTAATACAAAATTTTAAAAATAAACAGTAAGAAATCACTAGTTAATAGATTACATATTTTCATCTTAGAAATAGTTGTTAAAGTTACAAAATTAAAGCATATAAAGTGGACTTTCAAACAGTGAGAGTGCAAACAGTTTTGTTTAATGATCCAAAAAAAACTCAGTAATATGGTTATCTATCTTATACACTTAAGCAGTTATAACTTATGCAGTTATAACCTTTAGAGCACTTTCTTTTCTTTTCTTTTGTACAATGACAATTACACACTTTGGGTTTTATTACTCCCACAGTTCTTACTACTTATTTTGAAGAGAGTAAAACCAAATGCGACATATCAGAACAGAGTCTGTCAAATCAAAAGGACATAATAGACAATGTAAAAACAAAATACAAGGTGATCAACAATGGTTACCATACTGCCTCTTGCTATTTTAAGAATTGCCAGTTATAATAAAATTGAACAAAACAGTAAAGAATAAAACCAAAGCATTGGAGACATTACAGGACTTTAAAAGAAGGTAATAGTCAACCAGAATGGGCGTCATAATGAATCCTATTGTCTTCACAGTTGTTGCCTATACTTTCGAACTTGGTACTTACTATCTAGCTAAGTAGAATAGGGGAAAATCAGTCAAAACAAGATGGTGAGGGCAATACAGGATTTCAAATCAAGTTAATCGGAAATCAAAGTAGGTTACTATAATGTATCCTACTATTTTTTATTTATTTTTCCCTTAATTAAAAAGATAAAAATAAAAAAGTAAATAATTAAAAAAAGGGAAGATTGAGATAAGAGAGGGCATAACAACAGAATAGTGCAGGTCAAAACATAACCATTTAAGCAAAATAGTGTTTCACCACAAGATACCCTGACATAAAAATAGTTACCATAGTGTCTCTTTCCTTGAAATCTTTGAGTATAACTTTGTATACTGTAGCACCAAACATATCAAGACACTATAAAACCATTCAAAAGAATGACATTATTACAGGGTATTTAGAACCAATTAACAGAAAATGAATAATGGTTTCTGTATAATCTCCTTGTCTATAAAAGTTTTTGTTTATATTATCATCTTGTCAGCCCCACCCGTGCCTCCTCGGGGGTCTTCGTCCCCCCGAAATCTGGACTCCCTGACCTGCGCAGGCTGCCCCGATTGCCCCCAGAGACTGTTCCGGGACTGCAATACTCCCAGCACTTGCCCGGCCGCCGCGGACCCCCTGCTAGGGGCCGTACAAATACCTTGTGTATTTCAATAAATAAGCATTCCGTGCAGGGCGTGGTGGCGTATGCCTGTCTTCCCAGCACTGGGGAGACTGAGGCAGAAAGATCGCTGCGAGTTCAAGGCCTGCCTTGGCTACATAGTTCGGGGCCAGCTTGAGCTATATAGTGAGACCATGTGTCAAAAACAGAGGATTGAGGGGCTGGGGATTTAGCTCAGTGGCATAAGCCCCTGCCTTGCAAGCAGGCAGTCGTGAGTTCGATCCCTGGTACCGATAAAAAGGAAAAAGACAAAACAAAAACAAAACACAGAAGAGTGACAGAGAAGCATTTAGTGATTGCGTGTGCGCGTTCATGTGTCCAGCCATCCATGTGTTCATTTCTGCATGTATCCACGTGTCCATCTGGTGGTGTCTATATGTCCATCCAGCCATGAATCCATCTGACCATCTGTCTTATGTCTGTGTGTCCCAGATGCTCGACGAAGTACCGAGGATACGGAGATAACTAAGCTGCTCTGGTTCCTCCAGTGTAGAGGGGAGAACCTGCAGTAAAGTTTCCACCTAATCTTGCATAATCTTATGCTCACAGTGCTGGAGGAGCAAAGGGAAAGGAGCTTCTGACTGGTACTGGGAGCTCAGTAGGGGAGCAGTTATGGTGTTAGAAACCCAGCTGTCTCCAAGGCAGAGACTTTAGGTATAGGGTGAAGAGTATCAGTCAGATTTGTGTATATTCATCAGGCCTGAACATGGAAGTATTTAATATACCAATTTTGTAGTGGGATTTCTTTAGTAGCATTGTTTGTGTGGGTATAGGGTATAGGGTATAGGATACTCAATGGACTTGTGTCAAGTCGTGGGTTAATGAGCCCTTGTAACTGGTCCTCCTGTGAGTAAAGCGTCTTAGAGGTCTCTGCCACTTTCCTGCATAGACCTTGATGAGTGGGCTGGGGATTTAGGTCAGCTGCATAAGCGCCTGCCTTGCAAGCGCGTGGTCATGAGTTCGATCCCCGGTACCGATAAAAAAAATAATAAAAATAAAAAGAAATACTTTAATGAGCTGCAGCCAGCCTGGGCTTTGCCTGGGCTTCTCCAGCCTTTCACTTGGTGTTTTGGTGTAGAAACACAGTGTGGTCCTGTGAGCTTTGTCCTGATGTGGGCCATGCTCAGTCTTGGTACTGAGTCTTGATTCAACTCATTTCTATTTTGACCTATGAGTGGAACCTTTTACTCAATTCTCTGAGTATTTAGCAAGTGTTCCTTAGGGTTATAAAAATGATCAAATGTGTGTTTTTTAATTGTAGCCTCGCGGTAACCGTAAACATGGTGCATCATTTATCATCACAAAAGCAATCAGAGGTAAATCTATTTTTTGTTTTGTAAATGATATAGTTACCTGTTTCTTTATATTTCATTTGTAACTGTGCTGTTTTAGAACGTTTAGGGATTTTGAAATGTGTTCTTTGGAGCTTTCAAGTGGAGCATAACAAAACAAAGTAGTGTAGGTGTTGTCTCAGTTTAATTTTGTATACACGTATATAAGCAGATGCATGTATGCATGCCTGTGGATTTTCATGCACACATATGTTTAAAGCAGATTAGAGCCAGAGTACAGGAGTTTACCATTAGGGGTGTTAGAAGAGCTAACATACTCAATTTTCATTATCACAAATGCTTTGAAGATTTGAACATTTAGACGATACACACAAATAATAAAACATTACAGAAAATATAGAAAATAACTGTGAGTTTGAATTTTTTTTTCATTTTACAACCTAAAGACAATCTATTGTGCTTGAGACTCAGTGTGTAGACACACATGTATTCTAAACCAAATCATAAGAAGCACCATTACTATTATCTTGTGTTTCTTAAGATAGAAACCAGGCTTGCTAGGCAAATGCTCTGCTGCTGAGATATTTTAGGTATTGCTATTATTTTTTATGTCTTTGCAATAAAGCATAAATTGGTATTTTGGTTTAATTTTTATACAAATAATTTAGCTCTAAGAGTAATTACTGTGGTTTTTCACCCATGGCTTCATGATAGCTTTTTGGATTAAATTTGACATCTCTAACCATTGTTACATTTTTGTAGTTAGGAAATACTTCAGAGTTCTAACACATAAGCTTAGAGATGATGTAAACAAATATGTGACCTTGTAACCATTTGAGTGTATACATTAGATTATTCTGATTTTAGGAGTTGCCTTCTCAATGTTTGGTTTCATAATGACTCAGCCTGTAGTGTATTTAAATTTTTCCTCTGTATAACTAATTTGAAAATGATTCTTAAAGGACAAATGATTTATATTTGGTTTTATTTTTCTCTTTATTACAGATTATTTATTATTTTTGCACCAATACCTCTGGTACAGGTGAGACAGTGGTTTTTCAGAGACGCTGAAAATCAGACACAGATGTTATTTATAATTTATAATTACGTTCTCATGACTGAACCCCAGGTTGTGATGGGTTTCTCAAATGGAGTGTAATGATACTCATCTGAGCCCATTTCTAAGTAGAGATTTTTTTTTTTGTTTTTCTTTTTTACTGGTAGCAGGGATTGAACTCACGACCACACACTTGCAAGACAGTACTTACGCCGCTGAGCTAAATCCCCAGCCCGCTAGGTAGAGATTTTAAATGTTTTGACCTGAGCTGAGGTCTTCTCCGTGGATTGGTAGCTTCTGCCTCCTTCCTCCTGGTTAGAAATGTTACATGATGACCCTGCTGCTCTGATAAGTGGGGACCTCATCTTGGCCCCCACTTGTAGCAGGCCTGTGATGTCCCTGGCTTTTCAGAAGCATTTTTGTCTTTACGTTTCCATCAGCTCTTTGCTGCTTAGTGTTCAGTGGCCATGCAGTGGTGAGGTTTCTTTGGGTTTCATTCTTGTGTGCTTTTGAATTCTTGAGTGGTAAGTATCTTTTCAGGCAGGGTGGTGGTTTTCAGCCTTAAAATTAGACATGTGGGGATTGCTTTGTAGACCTAGGTACTGCAGATTGCTTTTTCCCAGCCTGAAAAGCCCCCAAGGATGGGTAGCTCTGTGAACGGGACCTCAGCTTGTGTCTGTGCCTACCATGGTTGTGTCTGCCTGTGCCTGTCCCTATCCCTGCATGTACTCTGGGCCTTTTCAGCCTGCTTTCGGGATCTGGTGTTACAGGTGGAGAAGAAGATTGAGGAGAATCAAGGGAGGGGAGCCTGGAGCCTTTCTCACTGTGGAGGGGGTGGTGACTAGAGGATATGTCACCTGCGCTGCTCTCGATGGTCACCTTGTCCTCTCTGAAAGCCCACAGGTCAGGCCTCATGGGTGACTCTTTATCTCCCTCTTGAGAAACCTTTCTCTTTGAATTGGTCATCCTTGAATGACTAATTCAATGAAATTGAATTCTTCTTGAATTTTATTTTGAAATAAAGTTATGCTAAGTTGCCCAAATTGGACTTGAACTTGTGATCCTCCTGCCTCAGCCTTTCAGGTAGCTAGGATTATAGATGTGAGCTGTGCCCTAGTAGTCTTTTTCCCAGAAAGACTGTATTTTCTAGAAATAGAGAATTGTCCATGGTAAAATTTCAGATATTAGTAACTTTTGATTTTCGGTATGCTAATATTCAAATTTTTTATTCTAAGGGGGAAAAAATAGGTATCCCTCCCTGTATGCACATGGCAGTATTTACAATATTTACTTACTTGTTTGTGGCGTTCTTGCTTAGATTAAAGCAAGCTAATGTGTTGTGGTTGGTTTCAGCCCTGCTCCTTTTTTACTCCCTGATGGCCTGGTTTGCTTGGTGAATAGACAGATAAGCTGGCATTTGGTCCTTGCAAGGTAAGGTGGTGTGAAATTCACATAATGTGCTTCTATTTGAATTGGCTGTTAGTTTTTATTATGGGTGTTCATTTTGGGCCCCTTAAGACTTTCCTGCTCAGCTTTTATCTGTATACATTCTTTGTTGCTTGTATTGGCTAGAGGATCAGTATTGATCAGTGATAATAGGATGATAGGATCAGTATTGTCTAGAGATGTTCAGTCAAGCTATATTGAGTCATTTTTATGCTTTTTACGTACCTAGATGCCTACATTCCAATTTATTAAATTGGAATGTAGATGTCTATATGCATCTAATTATAAGGTTTAAAGATAATTACCGACCAGGAAGAGGCAGAGAGGAATGTGACTCCATTCTGCAGAGTCCATTGTGTCGACCCCTAATAGCAGTTTCACCACTGAAAGCCAAGGGTGAGAGATGACAGTTTTCTTCGGCAACATGGTTTTATCCTATGATTGATAAACAAAACAGTTTCATATGCCATGTCTTGCCTCAGAGAAAAACTCCAGAGATGCTCTTTGTAAGAAATGTTGGTAACTAAACATGTAAATATAAAACCAGCCGTATGTCAACATAGTAATGTCAAGCAATAACATGTGGAGAAATGTTCAATCCTTTAAAAAAAAGATGGGCAATTAGAGCTAAAAAGTGTAAAAGTTATTGTAACTTTGAAAAATAATTTGCTCTGTATTGAAGGTATCAAATGAGTAGCTGTTGACTTGGGTTTTTCAGTGCAGATATTCATAATGAGTTTTCGCATTCTTCTTCCCTGGGAAAGCAACGGGAAGCTGCTGGCTGCTGTTCAGGACCAGTGTGTGGAGATCAGGTAATGGTTAATGCTGCTGCTCTCTAAGGCTTTCTTTCTTTTTTTTTTTTTGTCTTTTTCCTTTTTATCGGTAATGGGGATCGAACTCATGACTGCCTGCTTGCAAGGCAGGCGCTTATGCCGCTGAGCTGAATCCCCAGCCCCTCTAAGGCTTTCTTTGAGAGAACCTTTACCTGGTTTTAATTTTTCAAATGATTGAACTGCTAAGTCGCTTACTTTTGTGTGGTGTCAGACACTGGCTGGTGGATAGTGCTTTTTTGAGGAGCTCCTCATGCTTCTACTTCCCCAGATCTCTGCAGTCTCCACTTTTTCAGTGAATAAGGCTCTTTTGAGTTCCAGAAGTCGTTCCTGTTTGGCTAGTTACTAAGAGAGCTAAACAAATGCTCAGGAAGGTGCAGAAAAGAGCGGGACAGCTTTTGCTCTGTCGGCCAAGGCTGCAGGTCAGGCTAGGGTGGCTGAGGATGATGGTTACATTAACCACAGTAGTGGTGCTGTTGGCCCAGAGCACCCAGTGCTGTCCCGTGCTCCTTAAGATTGTGAATCTGGGGTCTTTGCTTTTTCTTTTTGGTGGTGTTGAGGATTGAACCCAGGGCCTTTGTATGGGGCTCCCCAGCCTCTTTTATTTATTTATTTTTGTGTAATTTTAAGGCAGACCTTGCCGGGTTTCCCAGGGTGAGCTCAAACTTACACTCTTTCAGCCTCAGCCTCCCAGAGGGCTGGGATCGTGGGCCTGCACCATCACCCCTGGCTGCTGCTGCGCTTGTTGGCTCATGGTAGTTAACCAGTGTGAAACCGTTGTCTTCATTTTGCGTATATTTTTCAGGTCTGCAAAAGATGATTTTACGTCTGTTATTGGGAAATGTCAAGGTAAGGGTTTCTAAAATATTTCCAAAAAGAAAATTTTATATCTCCAATGCTTTGCAGTATTTATTAAATTGGAATAAATATTAAAGAAATATATATATTAAGGATTATTATGACTATTAAAAGTTTTAAAATTTGTGACTGCCTTTTCTTAATTCCTTGAGTATTTTGCATTTTGGGTGGGTTTGAAATTTAAACTATTTTTAAAATATATAAGCCAGTTTGGGGAGAAAATATTTGTAAGTATCCATATTCTTTTACTTTGAATTCTTACTTAGTTATAAGTCAAAGTTGGTCAGATATAGTCTAATAAAAACATCTGGAGTTGACAGTTTTTTGATATATTTAGCAAAAATTTATTGAGTATAATATGAAATGTAATAAAAATACGGTGAATACTTACAATAAAAGGTACATTATAATTAATCTCCATGAAAATGCTTCCTTGTGCTTTGAAGGTACTTATTGAATTATCTTTGCCACTTCCTGCAGCAGCTGTGGAGTCGTCTTTCATGAGGGTCTTTTGCTTTGCTATTCTGGCTGCCTGGCTGCCTTGACGTCCTGAAAGAATTAAAAATGTTAAAAAAGGAGCTAGGTATGGTGGTGCATAGCTATAAGTCCAGCACTTGGGAGCTGAGTCAGGAGAACTGTTGCAAGTTTGAGACCAGCTTGGGCTATAAAATGAGCTCAAGGCTATCCTGAACAGCATAGTGAGACCCTGTCTTAGACAAAAACAAAAGAAAACAACTCCCACACCAAACTCCAAAATGTTTCCATTTCCTGGTCATTGTGACTTTGGGGAAGAGCCAGGAGTTGCACTGCACCAGATCTGGTGACTGAGGTGGCTGAGGACACAGCATTGTGTTTTTACAAAGCGGTCTTTCCTCTGGATGGCATTTGGCAGCAGCACTCATCTATTTCTGATCACACCTGGAAAGACCCTCAGGAAAGAGGATTTCTGGAGCTGGTACAGAAAGCAACCAGGATGATAGGACTAGTGTGTGTGAGCCGAAGGGAGGATACTGAAGGAGATAATAGCAGTGTATCTTTCACTGTACATTTTTGAAATTTTTATTTAGTGCTTGCTGTATTTCTTCTCTGTAGTTTTTGATCTTGCTTTTTGTGAGCATGAGCTACCCTGCTGGGTGCTTGTGCTGTGACTGTGAGCAGAAGGCGTGGTCTTCTGTGAGAATGTGGAAGACGGGGCTAGGGGGTGAGACTCAGCCCCTGGGGCTGCACATGCTGCCATGATCTCCTCCCTCAGCTCTGCTCATCCTTTGATCGCTGCCTTGGGGTTATGAGTCTGTCTGTGGTTTGATCCACAGTACACATAGGTCTTCGTGATCTGCTCACTGTCTGAGAGCCCTGTCTCTGGGTCCAGGAACCTGCATGGGGACATGTTAGCTCCAAACCACAGCAGAAATGGGAGGACACGATGAGGAGGGTTGTGTTTGGTGAACAGCTCTGTTGCCTTTGTCTCCTATGCGCGCCTGCAGTTCCTGTGTCCATAGAGCCAGAGTGGTGCTCTGGGAGTCACTGTGAGGATGACACGGTATGCTGGCATGGTATGGAGTGCTTCGCATGTGTCTTCTCATTTAACTAAAAGAAAAGAGCCTGTATGTTTTATCTAGAGCAATAATAAACATTTGACCGTGAAAGAGAACAAGGTGGAGGAACCAGGAATGGTGGAAGCCACGCGGGGTAGGGGAGCCTGCCCAGGCGCTGGTGCAGCATGCCTTGGTGGTGTGGGCCAGCTTCCTTCCCAGGTCCCTCTCAGCCATGTAGGTGTGTGGGGGAGTCAGATGGCCCTGGGAGTGTGTGCGACGCTGCTGAACTGCACAGCCCCCGTCCCAGCCCCGAAGCTGAGTACTTACCCGGTTCTTCCTTCTTCGGGGTTTTTGCTTCTCTAGCAGCTCTAGGAAGACTTTTGAAAAGCGCTGTTGATGATCATCTTGTAAAAGCTGCGCTGTTCGTTCTTTTCCAGAACTACATCGTAGGTGGCTGCAAAACCCAGGGATACAGGCTTTGTTTCTGGTGGTAACTGAAATCTTAGCTCTTGATGAAAAGGCATGCTCTTGGGGACACGGGCTGAGGATGGTGGATGCGCTGTTGATAACCGCAAGTCTCCGTGAAAATGAGGCCCCCAGAGGAGTTTATTTCCTAAATCCACTCATCCCGTCAATACGAGATGAGGTGGGGAACGGGGACAGTGGAAATGTGTTTGTGGAGTTTAGTCAGCACAGGAATATTTTCTGGGCAAAGTTGTTCTCTTGCTGTTTTTTTTTTTTTTTTTTTTTTTTTTGTCTTTTTCCTTTTTATCAGTACCAGGGATCGAACTCACGACTGCCTGCTTGCAAGGCAGGCGCTTATGCTGCTGAGCTAAATCCCCAGCCCCTTTTCTTGCTGGTTTTTATGTAGCATCTGTGTATACATCGGTGTCTTTACTCTCGTTATCATTTTGTGTGTTTACTTCCAAATTTGATTTTTCTTTTTAACAGTCTAAAGACAGGGAACTGATTTTCTTTTCATTTTCTCCTATTGAAAAAACAAAAGCAAAAACAAAAAAGCTTTGTTGCCGGGTATGGTGGCACAGGCCTGTAATTCCAGGGCTCAGGGGGCCGAGGCAGGAGAATTGCTGAGAGTTCCAGGCCACAAAAAGATCAAGGCCAGCCAACACTACTTAGTAAGACCTTGTCTCAGAAAAGCAAAAGCAAAAACAGCAGAACAACAAAATGTCAACTGAGTGTTTGCAGCATCTTGTTTGGATTTAGTATAGAGGACCTTTCTTGGACTTTTTTTGTAACAGGATTCGAACTCAGGACCTCACACTTTCTGGACAGGGGCTTATGCTGCTGAGCTAAATCCCCAGACCCTCTTCTTGGACTTTTTAAATATACTTCCGTTGTTTTGTTTTTTGAGATATGGTCTCGGTGTGTAGTTCCCGTGGACCTTGAACACTCAGCGATCCTCTTGCCTCAGCTGTCTGATGTTGCAATCACAGACATGCACTACCATGCCTGGTGCTTTTTGAAATATACTTTTTGCCTAATCATAGTCAAAATGCAGAAATTTCTAGATCAGGTATTTTTGCTTATATACAGAATATATGGCACAGAGGCAGATGGAGTGTGAATAATTTCCAGCCCCTTGTTAGGTGTGTGTGTGGGGGAGACTTCTATTAGACGTCTTGGGGACGGCAGGCCTGTTCTATTACTGTGCCCTGTTGGCAGAGATGTTCCAGAGACAGAAGCCTCCCGAGTCAGGGTTGTGACACGTGCTCTGCTCCCCATCTGGAGTGGCGGTATCTAGGCAGACCTTGTTTCTGAGGGTGTCCAGAGTCCTCTAGGTCAGATAGTTATGAAACAGCGATGTGCTGTGACAGATGCACCTAGAGGTGTGTCGATGGCCTGGGGGTCACACAGAAGAGAGAAGTTGGCTCTGAAAATGTGGAGGGAGTAGTAGTGACCCTCACAGAGGCCTAGCAGGAGGAGGAGGCCAGAGGGAGCCATGCGGGGCAGAGGCTGCTGTGTGGAAGGCACATAGGTGTCCAGCACGCAGCTGGGGACATCCCTGGGGTGGGCTGCAGCGCATGCACTAAGGGGCCTCTACACCGTTTTCCACATGCCTGGGCTGCATGTGTTCCCTGCAGTGGGGTGCATGGCCCTTCTCACCAGCACTCCTTATGTGTTGTGCCTTTTGGGGGTTCGTCATTCTTATCCATTGTTGGGGAGCCAGTCCTCACTGGGCTTTGAATGAGGGCTCCCAGGTGACCGCTGATGTGAAGTATTTCCTCACCTCCCTGTCGGCCAGTTGTGCACCTTCTTTGAGAAACATGGGTTTAGATCTGTTTCCTGTTTTAAAACTGAACTGTTAAAAAAAAAAAAAAAACGACAACAAAAAAACTGAACTGTTGTTGCAAATTTTGATTTCCTTGTATATATATTCTAGGAATTGACCCTTTGTCAGGTGGTCATTTTATTTAAATACTTTCTTTGTTTTTTAATTTTAAAGAGATTAAGACAGGGGCTGGAGATTTAGCTCAGCAGCATAAGCGCCTGCCTTGCAAGCAGGCAGTCATGAGTTCGATCCCCGGTACCGATAAAAATGAAAAAGACAAAAAAAAAAAAAAAAAAAAGAGATTAAGACAAAAGAGGACATAACAAAGAAGATCAGAACAGAACAATGTAAGCAACACAGTTCTTCACCATAAGACAACCCGTAATTAACAGTAACTACCATAATGTCTCTTTCTTTGAAATAGTTGAGCATAACTTCATATACAATAGTATCAAACATAACAAAATAGTATAAAATCATTCAAGAGAATGAAAGTATTACAGGGCATTCAGAACCAGATAACAGAGAACCAGCAATGGCTGCTATATTTTCTCATTTTCCATAGAAAATTTGTTTATACTATCACACATAATAAAATCCAATAAGGTGCAGTATGATAGAACCAATGGAAACAGAAGGACAAAAGTATAGTAGGACTTCTGAGTAAGGTATTAAATCAGCACTATTATAAGTCTTATATAAGTTATATATAGTCTTGTTTTCTTCAAAGTAGCTGTTTTCATATTATGACAGATAATAAAATCAAACAAGCCAGGATAAAACCATTCCAACTAATGAATACAAACATTATAAGGCTTCAAAGCAATGAATGGGGAATGATTACTATGAACTCTTATGTACTCTTACCATTTCTTACTCTAGGGAGACTTTACGGTATTTATGTGAGTTTGATTTATTTTGCTTACGAGTATAGTTTCAACTTGCGTCCATTTATTTATAAATATCTCAATGTGATCATTCTTTTTTTTTGTCTTTTTCCTTTTTATCAGTACCAGGAATCAAAATGTGATCATTCTTTATAGCTGAGTAGTACTCTATTGTATAAAAACACCACAACTTTTTAATCCATTCCTCAGTTGATGGACAGACACTAGGTTGTTTCCAAGATCTAGCTATTACAGACTGTGCTGTTATAAATATGGGTGCACATGTATCACTGTGGTATGATGTTTTTAGTTCTTCTGGGAATATGCCTAGAAGTGGAATAGCTGGGTTGAATGGGACTTTCAATTCCAGCTTTTTAAGGAATCTCCAGACTGACCTCCACAGTGGCTGCACCAGTCTACACTCCCATCAACAGTGCAAGAGAGTTCCTTTTTCCCACAGCCTCTCCAGCATTTGTTGTTGGTAGTTTTCTTGATCCTGGCCATCCTTTCTGGAGTGAGATGGAATCTCAGGGTTGTTTTAATTTGCATTTCTCTCATGATCAATGATGATGAACATTTTTTCATGTATTTATTTGCCATTTGTATTTCTTCATCTGAGAAATGTATATTTATCTCAGATGCTGCCCATTTTTGGACTGGGTCTTTGAATTTTGGGAGTCTGATTTTTTAAAATTCTTTATATGTTTTAGAAGTCCTTTGTCTGAGGGACAGTTCACTAAGATTTTTTTCCCAGTTTGTGGGTTTTCTTTTCACTATGCTGGCGATTTCTTTTGACATGCAGAAACTTTTTAATAAGATACAATCCCAGTTATTGATTCTGAGAAGTATTTCCCATGTGGTTTGACTCCTATTCATGAATTCTCTAACCTACCCCTATATCTTCAAGATTTTTATCTACTTTGTCTTCCAACAGATTTAGTGTTTCTGTCTTTATATTCAGATCTTTGATCCATTTAGATTTTAGTTTAGTATATGATCATAGCCATGGGTCTAGTTTTAGTTTTTGGCATATGGAGAGCCAGTTTTCCCAGCACCATTTATTAAAGAGGCTGTCGTTCTTCCAGTGAGTATGTTTGGCCCCTTTATCAAAGATAAGGTGGTTGAGTGTGTTTGTAGTTGTATCTTCTAATCTATTCCATTGATCTTCAGATCTGTTTTGATTCCATTACCATGTTGATTTTATTACAGTAGCTTTGTAGTATAACTTCAAGTCAGGGATTGTGATGCCTCCTGCCTTGCCTTTGCTGCTTAGAACAACTGACTTTGCTATTCTAGGTCTCTTCTGGTTGTAAATACTTTTGGTCATGCTGTAGTCATGGTATAAGTTTTCTTTTCATGCTGATGACTGTTTTCCTTGCTTGGCAGAAGCTGTTTTAGTTTGATGGAATCTCATTTGTCTGTTTACTTTGGTTTCCTGTGTTTTCAGTGTCCCCAACCCCCGCTTACGCTGCCCAAGGTCCTGAAGTACTTCCTTCTGTTTCCTTGTAGTAGTTTCACTGTGTTGGATCTCGCATTTAAGTCTTTAGCCTCTTTTGAGTTAATGTTTGTAACTGCTGAGGTGTAGAGGTCCAGTTTCTTTCCCTTGCGTGTAGATACCACTTTTCCAGCGCCATATATTGGAAAGGTCAACCTCCCCTAGTCTTACTCTTACCACGTGTGTTCACAGTGAGCTGACTGTAGATGTGTGTTTTTTCTTGTGACATGCTCTTTTCCTTTGGTTCTGGTGTTGATATTTATCCCAATGTCATTCTGTTTTAATTACTTGGCCTTTGTGGTTTATTTAGAAATCAGATGACGTAATGTTTTTGTTCTTTTGCTCAACATTTTTAAATACGTGATTCCACACAAATTTTAACCTCTTTTTTTTCTAGTTTTGTAAAGAATGTCATTAGCATTTTGATAGGAATTGCTTTGAAAGTGTAAATCATTTGAATAATTGAAACAATTTTGGCTCTTCCAATTCATGAACATAGAATGTCTTCCCATTTTCTATTTTCCCTTCAGTTTCCTTCATCAGAGTTCAGGGTTTTCAGCACTCAGGAAGCCTATAATGGAGGCTTATGCCTGTAATCCCAGCACTCATGAAGCCAAGGCAGGAAGTTCGCCACAAGTTGGAGGCCAGTGTGTACTACAGAGTGAGACCCTGTCTCAAAATACAAACATTGAACAATTCCTACTTTTCTTTTTGGAGCACTTTCACCTTTTCCTTTGATTAAATTTGTTCCTAAGTTTTTTATTACTATTTTCCATAGCCATTGTACATGGGATTGCTCTCTCATTCTGTGTTTCTGGTAATTTGCTGTTGGCACGTTGTGGCTCTCCTGGGTTTTGTTTGTTTTTGGTAGTGCTGGGGACTGGATCCCTGAGAAGTCGTTTTCGGCTCAGCTGCCCCCTGCTTATGCTGCCAGTTCTGTGTGTTGATTTTATATCCTGAGACTTTGCTGAATTAATTTATTCTGGCAGTTTTCTTGGTGGAATCTTGGGGTGCCTGTGCAAGGTCATCTGTATGCAGCAGCAGTTTGGCTTCCTTTTTTCTGAGTGAGATCCTTGCTGCTTTCTCCTGTGTGCTTGTGCTGCCTGGTCTGTGTTGAATAGAGGTGTAAAGGCAGGCAACCTTGTCTAGTTCTAGATCTTCGAGAGAAGACACTCAGCGTCTTGCCATGGCTGTTACGTGTGGCCTCTGTTCCATTGAGTGGCTGGACCTGCTATGTCCGGTGTTCTCCTCATGGAGGCAGGTTGCATTTTACCATGTGCCTTTTGTGCTGCTCTTGAGGTTTTTCTGTTCTTTGTGTTTACAGATGTGTGATAAAGAAATATGGTAAACATTTAAAAAGACAGTATTTATTATAGTAAAAGACATTTGATCACCCCTCCCCCTATACTGCTCCCTGCTTTAAACCCACTCACCTCACTGTGCCTGCAACTTTTTGAAGCAGCTCCAGATGTCCTCCTCTGTGTTTTTAGTTGCACTGTCCTACTGCCTTGATGTCTTAAATTGATTCAAGGTATTGATCTTTTGTGGTCATTTTGACTTCGGGGAGAGCCAGGAGTCATGTGTGCCATGTCCTGTGCCATGTTTTATTTAATTAATTTATTTCTGTCAGTGTGTGAGCCACAAGGTAGGATAAAGACATTTGGTGACTGTGTAAATGAAGAGTTGGTAGAGAGAGGGCACTGGGCCTCCTACCTGTCTCTTTAGTGCTGGGCTTCTAATAACAGGAAATGGGAGCACAGAAAATAAACAGTAAGAACGTCAAACATAGCATGGTTTAAAGTTTCTCAGGCCTTTCTTTCTCTTCTCTAATAGCTAGCAGCCTTTTTGTTGTGCCGAAAAATTCAGAATAGGAGACAATCGAGGAGCTGGATTATTAGGATTATGAAGGTATTGATTATCGCAGTCTTATGATTGTGTGATTGTCTAAGGACAGTTCTAGATTTGTCTGCCTGTGTGCCTGTCCTCCCTTATTCTCATGCTGTGTTAGCATCGGCATTTGATACAGCTGAACTTCTCAGTTTTTGGTGTTAGAGGGGCTGAACTCATTGGGTTGGAATTATTTTCTGCCCATTCTTTCCGCTGCTTCTTGGTATGTAAGCATTTTGCAGTGTGCTATCCCGGAGCCTTTCCTGGTGAGGGCAGCGCGTGTGATGGTTTACGTCTGTGCTGTGCTTTGCTACTAAGTGAGGCGTTAGACAGCGCTGGGAAGTGGTGCATTATGCTTACTATAACCACAGTTACTAAAAGTGTTACTGATTTTTGTAACCTCTTCTCTTTTCCTTCTAGTTCCGAAAGACCCCAAGCCCCAGTGGAGACGGGTGGCGTGGAGCTATGATTGTACGCTGCTGGCCTACGCAGAGAGCATGGGCACTGTGCGGGTGTTCGACCTCATGGGAAGCGAGCTGTTTGTCATTGCCCCGGTATGATCCGCCGCAGACTGGTGACTGTTTGGGGGTATGTGTGATATCTCTGTATGGATGCTCCAGCGAATGAATGTGAGAAGGGAAGAGACAGATATAATAAACTATGACATTGAGACACTCAGGATCTAGCTGGGGATTTCCATCTGGGTAATCCTTAGTTTTGTATTCTGTGATGCATTGTGCAGATGTAAACCGCCTAGTAGTAAGTAAATTCTCCATGGAGGCTGTTCAGCCAACCCTCATGAGGAGGCGTGTCCAAAACAGGAGAGTATACTGAGCCATTTTCAGGCCACAGGAAGAATGAAGGGCTGGCCCTGGGGCAGGTCCCATGATGCTGGGGTGCGGGGTCCACACTGGCAGCAGGTGGAAAACACTGCCTAAGCCAAGTGCTTTTTGAATTTTGGAGAAGGAAAGGTCCATTCACATTTTCCCTGTATCAGCTGTGGTGAGCTTGAGCAGGCTTGGGACAGGAAGCTGGGTCATAAGTAACACTTGCTTCTGGCTGGATAGCGCTGGCATCCGGACAGCCAGCCAGCTGGGGTTTAAGTCAGGGTTTTGACATTGACTGTTGTCTGATTGTCTTTTGCCTGTGTTAACTGAGGATGCCCTTGTCTCTCCCCAGCCTTCCCTCATCTGGCCTTTTAAAGTAATTTTAGAACACTCCTGGTTTTTATCATAGCACAAAATATTGTTATAAAGTTCCATCAATGAAACGTCCATAGCAGGGACAACTTCTGGGAGTTCAAATTTATTACATGAATGGAATAGAAATTGAAAGAGAAAGTGAAAAAAAAAGAATGGTTGTAATAATTTGTAATTGTGTTCTGCTATTAAGGATTGTATGTACATTCTCAATATTCACGGCAGTTATGTGAGTGGATTGGTGTCAGTTTTTGAAGTTTAGGAAGGAGATTGAGGGGAGCAAAGTGGCAGCCCCTCTCCCTGGGTCTCTTCTAGGAATCGTGTGCACCTTAGCATCTGTATTCATGTGGATAGGACCACGGTGGGCAGAACAGTGGCTCTGACTCTGGCTGTGTCTTAGCATCTCCGAGGCTTCACAGAGAAAACCAAGGCCAGGACCCAGATGCATGCCTCGCCTGCCTGTACTTGCCATGGGCTCTGCCTAAGTGACTCCTGCAGGACCTGGAGCTCATGGTGTTTTCAGGCTTTTTAGTGTGTTCTCCTAAGTTTAGTACTGAGAGCCAGGAATTCCGAGAATGGTTTTCATTCAGGAAATGAATATGCATGGAGCAATCTGGGCAAAGTACACTGGGCTCAGGTTACAGGAGTCCCACAGCTCCTGGACAGGTTCTGAGGAGCTCTCTGGAGATGGAAGCTGGCGCCATGTGCTTGGCCCCGCAAGCCCTAAGGTCTCGGCAGGAGCAGCCTTGTGAGAAAGACTCAGACTGGCCCGTGCAAAGGAAGGACTGCTTCTGTGGGCTGCGGGGCAGGCTGGGCCTGGCCAGTTGTTGTCTGCGTCCCCATTGTGTAGGGTGTCTCCTGGGAAGAGTTGGCTGTCCCAGGGGCAGCGGGGGCTTCTGAGATGTCTGTTCCTCTGCAGAAGCCTCAGTTTTGTGAGGTTCTGCCTCTGGAATCCAAGGTGACTGGAGGCCAGAGGCTGTGACAGGTAGGTGAGCGTCCCTACAGGTCTCTTGCTTCCCTGTCCTCAGCCGTCCGAGTAGGCGAATGGAAGTGAAGAATTTTCCATTTAGACTACTGCTGGCAGTGGATGCTGACATTGGAAAGCTGCTTCTAGAGTTCTCTAGGGTGGAAGGGTGGAGAGTTCTGTGTTGCAGTGGATGTACGGTTTGAATAAAAATGTGCTTCTCTACCCCTCTACTTCAAAGTTATGTATTGTGGTGTTGCCTGAGTAAATGAAAGATTACAGGTAATTAAAAAAACCAGAGCTGGGAGGACTGCTGTAGACCGGGCAATTGGCACTGGGCTTTCACATGCCCCCCAGTTGTGCATCGTTATTTATGGAGCGTCTCTTTAGTAATGCAGTTTTCTTTTCTCTCAAAGGCATCGAGTTTTGCTGGTGATTTGAGCTGTGCCATCCCCGGGTTGATATTTTTAGAATACAAAGCCAGTGCGCAGTGGTTAGCAGAACTCTTGGTCATCAATTACCGAGGAGAACTCAGAAGTTACCTTGTCAGGTAAAAGGCGCTTTGGGAAGTGTATTTGGTGCAGTGTTATTTCTCTGTTTCACATCAGTTAGTGGTGCTGCTTTATGTCCTGGCATGTTGTTATGAAAAGTTGGAAGTACAATTTGATAGTTGAAAGAATTGTATCTTAAACACTCATGTATTTCCAGTTGGATTCTATAATTAGGATTTTACTGTACTATCGATCATATTTTTACCATTTATCCATCTCTGTGTCTTCTTGTATTTTAATGTATTTCAGAGTAAGCTGGAGATGTCAGCAGTTAGATTTAGCATGCATATCATTAATTAGGGTTCAGTGTTTGATGAGTTTTCTTTCCGGTAATATTTATATTCTGTGGAAATGCACAAATCTCAGTTGTACCTGTTGTGACTTAGTATCAGTGTGTACATTTATGCAGTCAAAACCCCTGTGGGGATTCTGGACGTTGCCACCATGCTAGGACGTTCCATCTTCTCCTTCCCAGCATCCCTTTCAACGTCTACCCCCAAACAAGTAACTGTTTAAAAAACTTGTTAAAAATCACAGTTGAGGGCCAGGGATTTAGCTCAGTGGCATAAGTGAGCCCTGGTACCAAAAAAAGAAAAGAAAAAAATCACAGATGAGTTTTGTCTGTCCTGATAATTCATAATAGTGGAATCATGTATGTGGATCCTTTTTGTAAACTCTCCTTTAATCAGCATAATATTTGAGATTCATCCATAGTTTATGCCACTCAGTAGTGTATTCCCGTCTTACTAGTGGTCAGTATTTTATGAATACCGTGAATAAATGTGTAGGTATCTGTGTGTGGCTACATGAGTGCTGAGTGGTTGGTTTATCCATTTTTCTGTTTCTAGACGTCCAGGTTTCCAGCTTAGGGCTGCTGTCATACAGCAGCTATGCCTATCCTTTATAAGTATTTATGAATATATATCATCATATCTCCTGATGTTTCCCTTCCAATGAATCGTACAGTCAGTGCAGTTTATTTTTGTAAGAAACTACCAGACTTTTTACCAACAGGACTGTATCCATCAGTCATGTTAACACTGTCAGAGTTCTGATTGTTTTACATCTTTGATATTACGTGTCTTCCACGTTACAGATATCGTATTGGGTATGTAATGATGTCTGTTGAAGTTTAATGGTATTTATTTCTTGCTTACCTTCTGAAATTTAGTGTTGAAACAAATCAGAGCTACCAAGAGAGTCACAGTTTCAGCTTCAGTAGTCATTATCCTCATGGAATCAGTACTGCGATTTACCACCCTGCTCACAGGTAAGCAGCTGTTTGTGCTCTGACTCAGAGGATTACCGGGTGGGTCCACCTTGGCGTAGATCCAGAGGGAAGAGCCTCCCCTCAGTGATTCTCCTGTGGACCTGTTCATTCCATATTCCTGTGCGCAGTCATGTAGAAGACCTCGGCAGCCTGTTCCGATCATGCATGCACCTTTTCCTGCCTGACTGGTCTTCTCCAGCCAGCCAGGGCACTGGCCTCTTGGTTGAGGAAGTTTTCCTGCTTGCTCACCCCACCAAAGCACGTCCTCCTCGTTGTAACAAGAGTGCGACAGCACGGAGCTCACAGCCTTGTCCACAGAGCCCATGAAGGCCATGTCTTCTTGTGGAGGCTGCAGTAGGCATCCCTCTTGCAGGCTTCCTTCCTTGCAGGCTGAGGCTCTGCTGTCTGTCTGTCTGTCCGGCTCCTCCAAGTCCTGTGTCTGTTTCCCCTGCGGTGCCCCACCCTCTGTTACTCAGCTTTGTCAGTGAGTTTGACTGGAAGCTTTTGGCATTTTCTGCTGCCTGCAGTATCTGCCCTTTAGTTTTGAGGGTTAAGTATATGTGTATTTCACGAGTCAGCCAAGCTCTTTGGGTTTGTCACTAGAAAGAGTGTTCAATTTTGAGTCAGATTAAGCTAGTTAAGTTCTGGATTTTTGGACTAATCAGTGACTGCCGGCAACTCCTTACACTGACTCTCTTCTTGGTGGAAAGTGTATGCAAGTTTCGTATTCTGTTTATTCATCAGAGAATTTTATTGTGGAATCCTTTTACTGTGAAAGATTCCCCTCTTTCCTCTCTCCCACTCCTTTCTCTCCTCCTCTCTCTCCACCCCCCCCCCCTCTTCCCCACACTCCAAAATCCTTTGGGCTGTCTGCTAATGCCATTTTGTCTCCCTGAGACAATGACCGAGATAATGACCATCTTGACTTTTGTTTCATCCCCTTGCTTTCTTTAGAGTTTGAGCACTTACAGTTAGCTTGATGTTCTGACTTTATGGAAATGAAATCATGTGCTCGTAAATCTTATTGTGTGACTTGCTTTTTCTTTTCTTTTTTTTAACAAGGTATTGGAACTGGAACGACTTGCTTTTTCATTCATGTTGTTGTAGTTCATTCAGTTTTTTTTTAGTTTATTTTTAACCACTGAGGATATTTTATGAATAATACGCAACATATTTAGCCGTTCTCCTGTAAACGAAAACTTGATTTGTTTCAGCAGCATCTATGTTATAAAAATATCACAGTGGTAAAAGCTTCTATGTTATAAAAATATTACAGTGGTAAAAGTTATTGTGTACTCCTTTAGCACACATGCTGGCTGTGGAAGGAGAAGTGACTCTTCAGACTTCTGGGAGGGAACAAGGTCCTGGCAGGTGTGTCCCACGGTGGTTGTTCTGGATGATGTTCATCCTCTTGATGGTGAGATGTACGGCACTTTTAAACATCTGCTGGTCGGTAGGTGTAAAGGAATATCTCATAGCTGTTTTCAGTGATTTGAAAACCTGTGGGAGCTGTGTAAGAAAAGAGGGTTTCATGTACAGGGCCATCTGAGCCCACCCCTGAGGAGGGCATGTTCCAGGAGCAGCGCTGTGAGAACGCAGTGCAGGAGCCCTTGGGGCCAGGGTGTGTGACGCCGATGGAGGTGTGATTGGCAGGCCCGTGAGCAGTGGTGAGCACTGATTTCTGCGTGGTTTTGCAGCCCACAGAGCCCCTGTTCTCACTTGTGTTTATTCTCCTGTAGTTCATCCCCCCCCCCCATGCTGGGGTCACACTGAGGACCTTTCTTGTGTGAAGAGAGGGCTGCACGCTGAGGTACATTTTCAGATTTCCTTTCTCCTTTTTCTTTGTTTTAAACTGCTGAGTTTTATGATGTACCTGTTATAGATGTACCCCTAAATCCACCTCACTGGTGGTATAAGTCTCTCTTCAGTGCATCATATATATTTGTGTCGTGCAGGTTTTCTCTCTGTGCAGAGGTCTGTCCCGGAACTTCCCAGTGTGCTGCAGTGTAAATTTACAATGGCTGATAGCTGTTGTCCTGGAGTCTCTGCCACACCCTGGGAATTGCATTCATGTGTTGTCTGGCTGCATTCTTGTTTCCTAGGTCCCTTGTGCTCTCTCACTTTCTGTTTTTCTTAGTTTATTTCACTGTTTTGGCCACTCACAGCCTTCTGTATCTTCCCAGAAACAACATGTGGTATATGGAAGACTTGCATGTCTGAAAATGGCTTGTTCTGTCTTTATGTTTAATTGATGATTGGGTTCAACAGAGTTGTAGGCTGGAAATAATTTTCTTTTAGAATTTCGAAGGTATTTTTTCTAGCTTCTAGTGTTGCTCCTGAGAATTCTAATGTTCTTCTGATGTAAAGCCCAGTTTTGTTTCTCTGGTGTTTGTCCCCTTCTCACTAGACTTTCTTATTCCTCAGTGTCCTGCTATCTGACCTTGTAATGGCTCACAGCAGATTTATTACTATCTATATGCTGGCTTCTTAGTTTTGGGTTCAAAATGTAACCACCCGAGGGAAGTTTTATTTAGTGGGCGGGACAACCTCTATTTAAATAAACATCTTAGAAAGTTGAATATATTCTTTAATCAAAAAGGAGGTTCTCTTTTTGGTTCTGCAATCATTTATAACTTGATAGCAGTCAGTGTGGAGATAGATGACATTAATGTCTCTGTGTGAAAATTACTATAAAACAGATAACAGCAACTACCGGAGGCTCTCTGAAAAACTAGGCTCAGAAGCCAGGAATGGTGCGGACTAAAGGGAATAAGCAGGTGGAGATATGCTCTGTTGACTCAGGAACGAACTGGGCTGAGAGAAACCAACTTGGAATGCAGTCCTGGTGCTAAAACAGGAACAGAAAAGCCTCGGTGTGGAGGCTGAACCCCGCGCCATTGGAAGCCGCGATTTGGGTGTCCCGCCGCGGTGGCTGGCTGCCTCTACATCGGCTCGGCAAGGAGAGAGACGTGCGGAAGCTCTGTGAATGGGAGTCTGTGAACGGAGTCGAAAACAGGACGGGCAGGGAGGTGTGCACCGACTAGTGGTGAGGTGAGTGAGAGAAACTGACACTCCACCACAGTTTGACTCCAGCGGACTTTCTGGGCCCGAGCAGTCCTACGGGAGCAGGGCGCGGTGGCAACTCCAGCCACACATCCCCCTCTCGGGCGGGATTGGTGAAAAGTGCCTGGCCTGCGTGACGCTGCCGGCAGACCCAGTAGACTAGCCCAACCCAGATCCCAGAGCCTGACGGTGGCCGGGAGGGGCGGGCCCCGCATAGGCTGCCTAGTGCACAGCGGTGAGCAGAACACCTAACTGGCGCAATTCGATCAGGCTGTGGCTGTCAGGGAGAGAAGCTGGGCCTCTCATATAAGCTTGCATATATGAGAAACAGAGAATATGGGAAGAGGCAGCAACAAGAAAGGCTCCTTGACCCCCAATTCTGAGAAACAGGCAATAGCGGACACCGCACCAATAGACATTAAGTGCCATATAGAGAGCCTCATAGACCAATTCAGGAATGAAGTTATCAACGACCTGAAGCTAGAAGTATGCAGAATAGTTAGAGAAATGCTAAGCACCACCCAGGAAAAAACAGATGGTGGAATGGAAAAACAGAAAAAGAGGGGAGAATCATTTGATGGAGAAAACAGAGAAAGCGTAGAGTACGTGAAGCAGGTTCAAAGGGACTATCAAGAAACTAAGAAGTCTATCGAAGACTGGCATAACAGCTTGAAAGAAACTAAGGACAGACTATCTGATCTGGAGGGCAGACTTGTAATATGGGAGAATGAAATGAAAAACTTCTTAAAAATAACAAAGAAACAAACAGCAATAATACAAAGACAAGAAGATGATAAGAGGAGCCATAACTTAAGGATTAAGAACATAAAAGAAGAAGTAGGGACACAAACAAGTGAACTACAAAAGCTACTCACAGAAATAATCCAGGAGAATTTTCCTAATTTAGCAAAAGGTAAAGATACTCAGATGTATGAGGCATATAGGACCCCAGCTACCTACAACCCAAACAGAGAAACACCCAGGCATATAATAATAAAAATTCCAGAAATTCAATACAAGAACAGAATATTAAAAGCTGCCAGAGACAAGAAACAGACCACTTACAAGGGAACACCCATCAGAATTACAGCAGATTTCTCTGCACAAACCATCAAATCACGAAGAGCGTGGGGGGAAATAATTCAAGCTTTGAAAGATAATAATCTCCAGCCAAGATTGAGATATCCTGCACAACTGTCCCTGGAAATTGATGGAAAAACAAGGTGCTTCCAGGATAAAGAGGAACTGGGAGAATTTGCAACCACCAATTCAACGCTACAGAAAGTATTGCAGGATATTCTTAAAAAAGAAAAATACAAAGAACCCAGAAATAGTGGCAGGGAGGCCACAACGAATGGAGCAGAGAACAAAATGAAGAAGACAAACTGACAGCTACTGACAGAAAAAGAGCTCAACAGAAATGAGACAGAGAAGATTGGATGATAGGAACAGCTATTTTGGAGAAAATGACATCTTAATAGGTAATACTGATTTAGTATCTTGTTTTGAAGTCTCATCTAGCCTTTGTTCTTCTGTCTCCAATGGTCTAAATAGGTTGTATCTTATTGGATTTTATTATGTACAATAGTATAAGCAAAAACCTTTTAAAGACAAGGAGATTATACAGAAACCATTGTTCATTTTCTGTTAGTCAATTCTAAATACTCTGTAATGCTGTCATTCTCTTAAATGGTTTTACATTGTTTTGATATACTTAATGCTACAGTATATGAAGTTGTACTCAAGGACTTCAAGGAAAGAGTCAATATGGTAACTACTTTTAGGTCGGAATTATCTTGTGGTGAAACACTATTCTGCTTAAATGGTTATGTTTTGATCTGCGCTGTTTCGCTGTTATGCCCTCTTTTATCTCAATCTCCACTCCATTATTTACTTTTTTATTTTTTTTATCCGTTTAATTAAAGGGAAAAAAATAGCAGGATATATTATAGTAACCCACTTTGACTTTCTATTATCTCGATTTGAAGCCCTGTATTCCTCTCACCATCTTGTTTTTTTCTGATGTTCCCCTATTCTGTTTTACTGGATAGTATCAGGTTCGAAAGTTTAGGCATCAGCTGTGAAGATAATGAGATTCATTATAACACCCATTCTCGTTGACTTTTATCTACTTTTGAAGACCTACAATGTCTCCAATGTTTTGGTTTTGTCGGTTTTGTTCTTTACTGTTTTGTTCAATTGTATTATAACTAATGATATAGGCAATTCTATTAGAGATAGCGGGAGGCATTATGGTAACCATTGTTGATCACCTTGTATTATGTTTTTACATTATCTATTATGTCCACCCTTTTGACTTGACCGATTCTGTTCTGTTATGTCACATTTGGTTTTACTCTCTTCCTAAAAAGCAGTAAGAACCATGGGAGCAATGAAACCCAAAATGTGTAATAGTCATTGTACAAAAGAGAGGAAAAGAAAGTGCTCTAAACTATATAACTGCATGTATATTTAAGTGTATAAGATAGAAAATGATATCACAGAGTTTTATTGGATCATTGAACAGAACTGTTTGCAGTATCATTGTTGGAATGTCCACTCTACAAGCTTTAATTTTGTGACTTGAACAATTAATTCTAAGATGGCAATATGTAATCCATTAACTAGTGATTTCCTACTGTTCATTTTTTTCCTCTGTAAATCTGTATAACTTGTACCCTTTCACTGTTTTTTTTTCTTCTTTTCTCCTTAAATAAAAAAAAAAAGATCCAAACATAACAGTAGGGCCCATAATCACACATAAAATGCAATGTCAGCTGTTAAGAAGAGAAGCATAAAAGAAAGTCTGGAAGGAAATTTGGTAAATGCCAAGTAAATGCTAAGTTGCTCTGAATGGTAAAATTCTGATTAATTTGTGGTTTTTCATTTGGACACGTGCTTTTTCACTTAACATTGTATCACAGCAGGTTTCTGTATCATGAAAACCCTTTCAATGTGATTTTTACTGACCATATAATGTTCTTCTATACAAGCATTTGGCTATAATTTCCACAATAAAAACTTACAAGTTTCATGCCAGAAAAATAAGTTCACTGTTGAAAAGTCTGCAGGTAAGATTTGGTCTTACCTGCAACCACCCAGCGAAGGCAGCAAAATGTTCACAAGCTAAGGAGTCAGATATCTCCGTGAGGCCTGCATGCTGCCGGCCCACTGGTTGGAATGAAAGAGGGTGAGCCTCAGTGTCCCCTCTGTACAAATAGGGATAACAGTCCCCACTTCACCCAGAGAGCCCATGAAACACATGGTGGGGACAATCAGCCACTTGGGCAGTGCATCTGACACCTGCAACTTAGAGGAGGAGACTTTTATTTGGCTCATGGTTTCAGAGCCTTAGTCCATGGTCATTTGGCTCCAAAGCAGAAGTGGCATGTTAGGAAGGTGTGGCAGAAGAAAGCACCTCAACCCATGGCAAACAAGAAACAGAGAGAGAGAAAGGGAAAGGTGTGGGGGGGGGACTGATTGTGACTCAGAACCTCTACAAACTGTAAGCTAAATAAACCTTTCCTTCCTTCCTTCCTTCCTTCCTTCCTTAACTTTGGGTGTCAGGTATTTTGGATCAGCAATGAGAAAGAAAAGTAACCAACACACAGCACTTCCTTCTGCTCCCGGGATAGTCTAGTTATCCCTGCTTCAGTGTGCTGTCCACTTGTGCCCTTGTTGGCCTGTCTGCTCCTGGAAGATCACCTCCCGGAGGGTTTATAGTCATGGTTTAGTGTCCAGTCCACAGCTTCCCTGGCACATAGCAGAGGCCCAATAAATAGTTTTTAACTGGATGGATTGAATTGAGAACACAAGTTGAGAATACTGACATCCCACCTAAGAAGCAAATGCTTCTGTTCCAGTCCCACAGCCTTTAGCCTGGAAGAGTGGTTCTGTACCTGTAGTGGTTCAATTGTTTGTGTCTCTTCCAAAATTCTTGCTGAAGGGTAACCCCAGTGCAATAATATCAAGACTTAGGGGCTTAGGAGGTGCCTGGTTCATGGGGTTCTTTCCACAGGAATAGAATAAAGATTTCACAGAGCCTTTACCCTCTGCCTTTCCTACCATGTGAGGGCCTCTGAGCTCTCCTGAGACCCTGCCCTGGCCCACAATTTGGGTTTCCCAACCTCCATAACTGCAAGAAACAAACATCTATTGTTTATAATTTACTATGTGGGTGGCTTTCTGTTACAGTAGCATGGGTAAGATTACATTATCTGTTTTAACATGCTAATTTAAAAATCATTCCTTATCTGCCTTTATGTGTTTGTTGACAGTGAATGTTTAATTTGGTCTTATGTGAATTAAAAAACAAACAAACCACTTTTGAGCATCCACCATTGCCCTCTCAGAGGCATGCCCAGTGTTACCTGTGTTCTCCACCTGCGAGGAGACAAGGTCATCCTCGAGAAGAGGGGAGGAACATGCTGTAACCAGAAGTCCATCTTGGGGGAGAAACAACAGTAGAGAGGGGCCTTTGGAGCCAAGAGGACAGACGAGCTGTCTCCAGGAGGAAAGGTAGAGCCAAGAGCAAGGGCTGCAGCCTTGCGCCCTGGGCTTCCTGAGCCCACAGCATGAGGTGCAGCAGGGAGGTCAAGGACAAAGAGGACAAGGGTCAGGGGGACAGAAGACAAGTTCCCTAAGGGCAGTCCGGCTGGACTGCAACCACTGAGAGCCAGGGGCCATTTCTGTCACTCCCTTTATAGCCCAATAAGCACTTTTCCATTACTGTGTTTTCATCAGCTGAGTGCAGCAAGCTCTAACAGGCCTGCAGAGGGCCCGAAGCCAGAGCTGATCGGTTTCTCCCTGTCCCTAAGGGGACCGGGGAAAAGGAGTGATTCTCTACACCTTCACCTCCCACGGCAGCTCCCTGAGCGTTAGGAAGCACTGCCACATCAAAATTCCAACCCCAGAGCCCCTGCAAATACCCAAACATTCATTTACATTTAGATTGTACTTCCTGGATTCAGACTCTTTCCCTGAAAACTCTAGCCATCCAATTATTAAGAAAACCAACATGTCACTTCTAAAGCCTTTTGCAGGGAGGAGACATTTCCTCTCCCATGAAACTCCCCCGTTCATCACAGAACAGGTGGTCCTGTCTGGATGGATTTGGTCAGCATCCCAGCACACTTGAGGACAAAATTTTAAATATTTGTGCTTTTCAGTAAGGAAAGACGAAGGTTGAAGAAGCAAGTAAGCAAACTGTTGCATTGATGTGCAAGAGGAGACGAGGAAGTGTTGTAAAGGGAAAGTTTCTAGGGGAAAAGCTTTGGAAAAACTGCTTAGGGCAGCGGGAAAAGCTCCCCTCTGGAATTACAGACAGTTAGTTCTCATCCCAGCCCAGGGGCTTCTTACTTTCTGACTTGGGATTCACCTGTGCAGATGCATCCCATGCAGTGGGGCTGGAGAACTTTAATTGAGCCAGTACGTGCTGTATAAGGCAATACAGATAATCAAATGACACAATGTCAGTGAACATCCTTGGTGCAACGCAGACATGCTTTTCTCTGTGAGTGAAGGATGGCAGTGATAATGTGAACAAAGTAAGAATCGAGTATTCTCCTAGGAGTTTGGGCCCAAGCTGTAATCCAAATCATAAGAGGGCTGAGCCACACAGGAATTCATTCCCTAATTTGATGCTTTGTAAATTTCCTCTTCAGTGGGTCCTAGGGTTAATTCATCAGACCTTGGAGTAGGAGGCTCCAAAGCTGGGTTTAAGATCACATAAAAGGAAGGGAAGTAGCCAAGCAGATGATTAACACAGGGACTGGGTCATGTCCAGAAGATACACTAAATTTATTCCCTCTCAGTTGTCAGTGGGATTTCCATTCCTTGCTTACTAAAATCCAAACCTAGTCAGTGGAAGAAAATGGAAAAAAGAGAGAGAGATACAGAGAGAGAAGAAAGACAAAGAAAAATGAGAAGAAAAACAGTAACCACAAATACTTGAGGTTTTGCCTATACCTAAGTCAGAGCTCCCACACCAAAGCAGCCCTTCTTGTCAAAGATCCCAGACTGCACTTCAGCACACAGCAAAGCTATGAGATCACTCTTCTCAGAGGTCACATGTGGCCAGCAGACACCTTCTCCAACAGATGTCAGCCCAGTTACTTTCAGTGGTCTCCAGCCAACATCTCCACTGTAGCATCTGGTGGTCCGAGATGCTTTCAGAGCACCCCTTCTTGTCCAGCCTGTCCTCCAAACTTCTCTGATAGGAGGAAGATGGCTTCATCTCCCTAGATATTTTGGAAGTGGGGCAGATGAAGAAACTGGGACACAGAGAAGAACTTGGCCAAGAAGTACGGAAAGCCGGTCTTGTGAGTATTCTCCTTTGATGCGGTTTTAAACCTGCCGCATCTCAGGACCTCTGCTCCCTCATTAGTAAAGGAGAGATATTAGCCTGTAGCTCACAACAAATATCTGTGTCAGGAGCATTAAGGGCTTAGATTTCCACAGCCGCCATGTATATTCACATCCATTTCTCTTCTAAGATCCTCACAACATTGTTGAAAGGAAGGCTGGGAGCACGGCAGTTCCTCCCCCATCACAGCTGAGGAATCTGAAATTCAGAGAATTTAAGAGGCTGCGCAAGAGCCATCAGGAGCAGAACTGGCCTCCGTCCCGCTGCCCACTCCGCTGCAGCCCACTGCCAATTTTTGCTATAAAAATGCAATTGATTGTAAATTATTCATAAAATATGGTGTTTCTTTTTATATAATTTTATTGTTTCCCATTTTATCCAAAGTATTGCATATTCATCATAGAAAATTTAGTAAGAACAAATAAGTAAAAAGAAGAAAATCATGATTACCCATAGCTCCCCCGAAAAATAATGTTACTTAACGGAAAAAGAAACGGACCAGAGGGCACCACACCAGGGGCCTAAGACATGGTCCCGAGGTTATCAGAAGCCTGACGAGAGCCCTAGGGCTACAGTGCACAGGGGCAGACACAGAGCTTTTGAGGAGAGGGGCAGAGAGTTAGCATTTTAAGGTGGCGGCTGGGGAAGGAGCCCATGGAGAGAGAACAGCTGCAGGTCCAGGAAGGAAGGGGAGAAGCAGGTGCTGGACTGCTGCCCCAGAAAGGTAGGGCAGGGCGTGGTGAGGGGTGCCCGGCTTTGTCCACAGCATCAGACCATCGGCAGAGGAAGCAGGCATGGAATAGATGGGGGTGCATGAGCTGGTGGGCTTCTACAAGCCCTTTGCTGAGTCCTTCTTTTTACTTTTTATTTTTCACTGAAATAGGAAGCAAAGTCTGGGTGGAAGGATGCAGAAAAGGTCTGAAGAGTTTAGAGAAAAATAGCTATCTCAAGAGAGTCAGCGAGAAACCTACCATGAGGGTCCCTATATGTGGTGTGCATATGTGTGTGTGCGCGTGTGTGTATGTGAGGAATCAAATCCAGGGCCTCCCACATACTAGGTAAGTGCTCTGCCACTAAGCTATGCCCTTGGCCCCATGAGGGGTCCTGGAGCTTTCGCTTGGCTGTGAGTTTTTCTCCAGTTGCAAAGCCAGAGACTTGGGGGAGATCAAGAATTGGGTTTAACTGGGCTTGTGGCTCATCAAGCCTGAAACAAAAATCAGGAGAGAGACAACAGAGGCAAAAGAGAGGCAAGAAAAGAGGAAAGTTAAGAAGAGACCGAATGCATGTAGGTTCACGCCAGCAGATGAAAAGCTTTTGGAGACGGTGTAATAAAGGATGCATACTGGAAAAAGAGAAGGCGGAGTCACAGACGGAAGCTCGGACTGGAGATTATTGGAGGCATTGTAGTTTTTAGTAATAACAAGGTCTAAGGTTTGACCTTAAAAGTAAGTGTCTGAATTAGAGCAGGAAAGAATCACTGGCCAGAAGAGTTCAAGCAACTGAAAGAACAAAATACTAGCAACATCGTGTATATCTATAATAAAATTTCTGAGCACTAGAGTGGAATTCCAGCATTTAAATTGAGACAGAGCTAAAATTGTGCACAAAATACAATAATGACCCAAAGACAAGTAGATGGTTTTCCCCTGCACATAGACATTGGAGAGGCTGGAAGCAGCACTAGTTATGTGGGTTTATTTGGGTTTTAGAACCAGACAATTAAAGTACTTACAGTGTGATGTTAATCTGAAACTATTTTTAAAAACTGAGTTTTTTTTTCCTTAATGTTTAAGAAAGCAATTAAACAGCAATTAAAATAAAAATATAAAACTTTGTAGTACATCCATTCCCAGCCTCCTCTGCTGGGGAAATTCTATTTCAGCATGTCGATCTTTCACCAAAGAGTGTCAAGTTTTGTTCCTGCAGACATTTAATTACCGGTATCACTGTGAACCTGCAGAGGCTTTGTTTCAGACTTTGTTAGGCAGGCTGATGTCAAGCGTGGTTTGTCCTCTCAGGGGTGGTTTCTCGGGGGCATTAATGGAAAGCCCCAGGTGTCACCTAGTGCTTCTGATCACTCACGATTCCTCTGGGATCCTGGAATCTTTGCTTGGATATGCAGAATTCAGGAGTCACTGAAGGAATTGAGAAAAACTCATCTGCACATTGGTTGGTCCTCAAGGTCTGGTGTATCCTGCTCCTTCCTGTTGGCCCACATGGTTATGGAGAGTGTAGCTTCCTGCTTGAGCTAACCCGCTGTAATCTTGTAGACCGGGGCATGTCCACATGATGTGGCCTCACCCCGTACCTCTGCCTAGTCTCCAAGGTTAAATTGCCTCCAGTTTGGGCTGCTATATATTACTTTCTAGTGCCCTTAGTGGCTGTGGATATTTACTGTCCATAATTTATTTCAACAGGAGGGAGAGTCCTATAAAAACTATCACATCCCTATTATAAACATCTGCTAACAAATGCCATAACTTGTTTCTCCTCTACTCAAAGCCCCACAGCAGACCCCCTCCAGCCACAGGCAGAGGCAGAGTGCTCGAAGTGGCTTCACATGGTCCAGTCCGGTCATAGCAGGAAAGATGCTCTAGTCCAGAGGCAACACTTCTTAAGCTGAGATGTGGGCAAAAACAGGACCAGATGGCGAAAGCAGCCACTGAACATGTGGTAGTTCAGGGAGCAGCAAGGCACTCAACCCCACAGCGGGCAGAGGAGGGGTGAGGAGGACCAGAGAGAAGGGCTGGGTCAGCACCTCTCCGTCCCTAGCATGCAACAGCACCACGGGGTTCTTGCTGAAAGCCAGGTCTCCCTGATAGCCTGATGCGTAACTCCTTCGAGAAGCCCTAGCTCAGAAAACCTGCAGTTCCAGCTGCACAGTGAGAAGTTTGGGGTTTAATCTCTATGAGGTAAGGAATCATTGGAGTATTTTCTACCACACATCCCAGAGTGAAACAAGAATTCTGCAGGGCTGAAGTTCCTTCCCTTGAGCCTCAGCAAGACTCTTTCCAGCATTCCAGGAAAGTGTAACCCTCCTTTGCACTGTTAACAGATGATTTCCGAGACAGGATCTAGCACATTAGGGTCTCAACAAACAGCAAATAAATGAATGAATGCATAACAATTAGCTAAGTAAAATCAAATCTGGTTATATAATTAACTGTAACCTCTACTCAACATAACTCCACACTTAACATCACTCTCTTAAAAGGCCTTGTTTATTGCTTTTAAAGTTCCTTTGCAAACTCTAATCCCATTCAGAAAGCCTTTGGATTGTTCACCAAATTTATAGGAAAGACAGTCTTGAGCCATCTGGTGCCTATTTAATTTTTAACCACCTCTCCCTTGAAATATTTCTTTCTTCATTCTTATTTTGTCCTAAAAACCTGGCTATGAGCTAAACTGCACCATCTGTGACTTCCAGTAAATACAACTGTTGCTAATGAAATTACCCAGTTTCATCATTTTGATTTAAATGCTGTGCCTGTTTTTCCTCTGACCTTTTGTTGCTTGCCATCAAACTCAAGCTTTTGTGAATTTAGAGACATGCGTCCATGTAGGTCAGTCTTGGGGAATAAATCTTCTCTGCGAAGTCCGAGAGTCGCGGCCAAGCTCGCTCAGCAGGCTGACAGGGCAGTGGGGGCCGGGGCTGTGCGGGGAAATATAGATGGCACTTGTGCCCGGCTGCTCAATGTGCGCAGGGCCCCGGGGCAGACCCCCACCATGTGACCAAGTGGCCGCTCGGTCTGTCTCTCCGGCCTCCCATTTGTTAGGATGCTGGTGATACTAATGAGCTGGGTGTGAGGCCCGTTCTTTGGCCTTTGGTGTTCCTCCCTCCCTGTCTGCAATTGCTTGACCTGATTGAAGAAAAAGAAAGTTCAGAGACTCCAAACTTTGCCCATGTGGGGAGAAGGCCTTCCAGAAAAGGAGGCATAGCTTTGGGAGAAGCCAGGCCCTCCCTGTGCCACAGACCACTTTTCCACTTAGGACGGACTCTCATCTTTGTCGGTGGTTTCCACAAGCCCATGTTTATCGAAGGAGCGATTTGGTCACCTCTGTGCTGCCTGGTCCTGTTGTTTACTCTATGAGTTACTCAGTACTTTGGGGGAAGGAGTGCTTACAGCAGTTCACACTGACACACAATGTCAGGAGCCACAGTAAATCCTGAACCTAATTCAGCCATCTAATCCCCACGATGATCCCAGGGCTGGGAACTGTTATGGCTCCCACCAGACAGCAGAGGAGCTGAGGCTTCCAGAGGTGAAGAAACAAGCCAGGGTCCTGCAGCTTCTAACTGGGCTGTGTAACCTTGATGCTGGATCACTCTGCATTTCCTTGTGTGCTAGATACTGAGCCAGGAACTGGGGACACAAAAATGAAAGGGACATGGCCCACTGTCTAAGGAAGCAAGGCATAAAAATGGAATTACATCATCTGATGGAGGCTACAATGGGGTGAAAGAAACGTTCTCAGCTCACAGGAAGAAAAGAGTCTGTTGGGGGAGGGGGGAGCCAAGGTTCACAGCAGGGGAGATGGAGGATGGATGGAGGTTTGAAGGAGAAAGGAGGGTTTGCTTGAGGGGAAGCCCTGGCCAAAGGAACAGAGTGCCCAGAGGAGCGACAAGCATGGGAAGCAGGCAGAGGAGAAGCAGAGGGGCCAGGGTGCAGGGAGAGGATGGGAAACATCCTTCTTCCCAGGCTGAGGGGCGATGATCAGGAGAAGGGAGTCAGCCTCCAAACTTGGCTCCGGAGCTTTCCACACGGAAAAAGACCAACGAGGTCTCCAAGTCGTCAAATAGATCTGGTTCATATTTAGCTCACAAAGCAGCCAGAAGGAGCTCTCTTTACTAAGTTGTCATTAGCCCGAAGGACTTCCTGGTCTCCAGGCTGGGTAAGAGCTCAATTTAGCCCACCAGTGAGCCCAAAGGAGGGTTAATCTGTAGCCCCCAAACTGTCCTATGACCCTCAAGGTCTCTGCATCCCTTCTATTTTGAGAATGCTCCTCCTGGTGACCAGGAAGGAGACCTGAAAGCAAAAGATGTCTTTAGCTTTTGCTGTTGTAAAGCCGAATCTCTAGTACATTGTTCATGTAGCAGGACCTGAGCAGAGGCACCCACAGATTTCAAATGCACTCTGCTGATCTGCCTTTAGTGTCCACGATACATCCCTCCTAGGACAAGCTGTAAAGCTGCTGGTGCTGCTAGGGAATGTGGGGATGGGGCACCCCAAAGAACAGCTCCATCAAGAGAGTAGAGCAGATCAGCCACTGGCCCCCAAATGCCCCAAGAGGAGGAGGGACCAGCAGGATCAAACCCACCTCCTCTCAGAACAAGGGTCAGGTGTGGTTAAAGAATCAGTGCTGCCATGCTCCAAGCTGTCTGATAAAGACAGGGGTGCAGGTGAGATTCAGCCCCACGGCCATAGTTTGCCCAACACTGAATCAGAAGATTCTCGTTACACTGGTCAGTGGGCCTCTGTAAAGAGAAAGGATGCCAATCTGAGAGGGGTTCACATATGCAAAAAGTGAGACCTTCCTAGTAATTTTGTGGTGGTCACAAATATGTAACCATTTCCAGAGGGTGTTTATGGGAATGCCCCGCTCTTCTAACCTCCAAAACTGTGCCGGCATCATCTTGGGTTCACACCTGAATTTCTGTTCAGCCTGTCTAGCCCAGAAGCTGCCCTTTCCTCCACTGAGGTCCCAGAAGCTCAAAAGGACAAGAAAACCTATAGCTAGCTAGGCAGTAATGAGCAACAAAGCCCAGACTGAAATCAACCCTGGCTGACACTGGAGACAGATGACAATTTCTGTTGTATCTTCACGTCCCAAGAGGCCCTGGGTCGTACAAGCAGTGCAGCACAGCCACGGGACCACACCTCTGGCTCATCAAGGAGAGAGGGCTTAATCAGCAGGACTTTCCTCGGGCCTTCTACCTCTGCACACAGCCAGACCCTTTGAAGACCCGCAGACCGACACCTACAACACCAGCACTGCGGTCGCATGTACGCACTGCTGGTTGTGAATGCCCAGGACGCAGGTGTGGAGTCTAACTGCAGGGTATAAATGGATGAGTCAGATGCGAGCTTCAAGTCAAAAGTGAGAAGTTTGCAAACGTCATAAGAAAGTTAAATTTTCACACGAGAAAAAAAAAAAAAAAGCAACAAGCCTGAAACAAGTGTTGGAGAGTCAGCAGGGGATAAACTATTACTTTAGAGTACCCAAATTTTATTCTTTAATGATTCAGGTCTTCTCAATTTTTAAAAATATCCGAGGAGTATTTTTCAGGGTTATTTCAGGGGCCAGGAAAGTCCACACTGCGCTCAGCTCCCTGGATAGTGGAATCTGAGCTCAAGAGGAAAAAGGAGCCCAATAGACACTGAATTGCAAGATCCAGAATTGGGGAGCAGGAGGTGAGGTGACGCCCCCAGACTGCCCAGCTTTGGAGTCATTCTGAGGGCATGGGCTTTGGATGCCCAGGGACCAGGGTCTGGGCTTTCCTCCTTCCTCAAGCTTGGATTTTTCCACTAGTTCTTAGAAGGCCACTGTTAAGGCTTCAGAAATGCATTTCTTTTCTTTTCCTTTCTACATTTGCTTTCACAAAAAAAGATGCTGCCACTCTCATCTAAGAGGAAAAATCATGCAGACAAAAACCATTAATAGTATCCAATTTAGTTCAGGAATCCAAGTCCAGCCTGGGGTTTTTTTGGTTTTTGTTTATTTCTTTGTTTTTGCATCAGGGGTTGATTTCAGGGTATTTGCACTCAGCTACATCCTTAGCTGACTCTTTTTATTATTTTTTATTTTGAGATGGGACCTCACTGAGTTGCCTAGGCCGGGTTCCAGTTTGCAGTCCTCCTGCCTCAGCCTCCCAGAGTACCAGGTTACAGGAATGTGCTTCCACACCCGCCTCTCACTCTGCTCTGCTTTTAAAGCTTGCTCTACAATTTTCATCCTTTTAAGTGAGACAGAGAGAATGCAATTCAGCAGAAAGCTTCAACCATCGAGTCTACACTAGACAGAGGCTGGCAGACAAGTTTTTATCAAAACTTTTCCTTTGGGCTTCCTTAAAACGGTACCCTCACTTGAGGTGTTCCCTATGTGCTATGGCATTGTGACCAGGCCACTTAACTTTTCTGAATATTAGTCTTAATCTATAAGGTGAGACAATGGAAACACATACTTTTAAAAAATAAAATTTCCCTGTTGAAGAAAGGAGTATGGGAAATATTTTGGTTAATTTCTCAATTTTCTACTTGTCATATTTTTAGAATAGTAAAAATAATAGCAATAATATAATAAATGATTTAATTTCCATTTGAAGCGTTAATCTTCTGCTTTAGAATCAAATTACTATTTCTTATTTTCCCATTGCCTGTAATTCTCTCTCTTACTTTTTAAATTCTTTGTGACTTAATTTTTATATAATTACAGTACTATGCACTGAATCCAGGGCCTTTGCACTAAACTGATCCCCAATCTCCTTTTATTTTTATTTTGAGACAAGACCTCCCTCAGTCTCTGAATTTTCCAGGCTGATCTTCAATTTGCAATCCTCCTACCTCAGCCTCCTAGAGGGCTGGGATCATAGGCCTATTAAATGATACACAGCCAATGCTTTCGTTTTTGCAAGCATCCCTTCTCCCTGCAGATGCGGCAGGTGAGCACTGTGGATGTGCTTTGTCCACAGTAACAAACCTCCCTCTCTGAAATACGTGTTCCTCATGAACAAAGAGTCATGCATCAAATTCCACCTTTCTGCTCATCCTAAAATTCATCTCTCTAATTTGTGCTGTCTTTTCATTTACAAATTGTTATGGCTTTTATCTAGATTTCCCCCCAAAGCCTCATGTGGTCATAGATGGGGAGCTTCAAAGGTGGCTGGAGTAGGGTGTGTCAAGAGGATTATTAAGGATGTGATGTCAGGGTTAAGGGTGAGATGCTGGGATTAAGGGTGGGTGCTGTGGTTAAGGGTGGGGTGCTGGGATTAAGAGTGCTCCATCCTTGGTACAGGTGGCATCAGTGAATAAGCTTGCAACCTGAGTGGAATATAAAGGGACAGAAAGAAGGCAGCCTGCTGCTTCTCACTTCTTTGCTGTCTCCTGCCTGCCATGAACTATTTCTCCCTCCTGTGCATGTCTGCCATGCCACCCTGCCTTGGAGCCAGCCAGCTATGGGCTGAAACCGCTATAGACTATGAGCTGAAATAAACCTTTCCTCCTTTTATTTTGGGTGCTGGGCATTTTATCTCAGCAATGAGAAAAGTAACAAAGATACACATACTCATAGGAGGAACAGAGGTATCAGACCCCAAACCTTGGTGCAACTGAGCATATTAGAGGTCTACTGGAGGTTACAAGAGCCTGTAGTATCTCCAGGCCCCTGAGGATGGAAAGAATGAGCCAGAACCAAAACCAGAACTAGGCAGCTGCCAAATTCCACAGGAAAAAACTGAGAGGAACACAAACCTCCCAAATCCCTCTACCTTAGAGCCCAATTGTCTACACTATCAGGTGATCAAACATTAAAACTCAAACATTTGTAGAAGTTCATTGCTTAAAATTTTGTATTATACGTGCAATTATAATTTTTAAAAAGCTTTATGACTAATAAGATCATTACAACTTGGTCTGGTGCGATCCAAGTTGAGCTCAGGGCAATGGGTTTTGCTGCTGGTTTCTTCCCATGATGCAAAGGTGTACTTCCTTGTATGTCTATCCTCAAGGACTTCTAATTTCTTCCTTTCATTGTTCTGACGTCCTTCTGGGGAATGAATGAGTGAATGAATTAATGAATGAATCACTGTATCTCCATTATATATATGTACACGCACATATAAAACTATCTCACAGCCTGCATATCTTGTTTAAATTGCTCTTTCAGGAAGATTTATAACACTTTGCTTCACAAAGAAAGTTTTAAAAAGAGAGAGAAAATGAAACAAAACAGTGACTGCTCCCCAGTGCAATTACTCTGTCAAATACTCCCCTAGGGAAAGGAATTTGCTCGAATTGTGAAATAAATTATTATAGAAACCAGCCTCTCACTATAACTTTCCTTTCTCCCCGGGCAGTATTTTCCCACTACTGTTCTCAAAATTTACTTTTGGTGATACCACATATGGGAGGTTGAAAATAGTAGAAATTATATGTTTGAATTTTAAATACATTCCCATTTCTATAAATATTAGCAGCTTCTCAAATTATCAGGGTGCACCCCGGTGCTCTGAGATTGTCTGCTCAGGGACCACCCGCTCTCGCCTTCCCCAACTTGAGGGGCAGAGACAGCAGTTTGCCTCACCATCCTTTTACCTGCCAGGGATCCGGGTTTCTTTCCCAGCAACTGCCACTTGCCTAGGAAATTGGGAAGGACAGAGGACCGCTTTGCAAAGGGCGAAGCGAGCTCAGTCCTTCTAAATCCCACCACTCGGGGTTCACTGGACGGGTCGGGTTCACCATCCACGCTGCCAGCACAAGCCTCGCCTGGTTCCTAATTAGTCATTCGCGGCTCGGTTAGTACCCTATTAGCTTCACACCTGTTAACTGCAAACCAGCAGACGGATTTCACTTCGCTGCAGCCATGTTAGGAAGGAGACAGAGCTTGTGATGCATCATGGAAATCCATGCAACCAACACACTCTGTAAGTCACCTGAAACAGCAACAGGAGGGCAGAGCAGGTGAAATTCATGGGGGAAGGGTTTAACCACACTACAGAGTCGGTAGGAGGAGGTCTTCTCAGGGGAAAATCTGAACTACACAGTGCCAGGAAATGGTAGGCAGGGGAGGAAAATAATGATGAAGGTCTCCACCTTGCACCCTGGATGCTCAGGTCTTGAGGGCCTTATTGATGGCCAAGCCCAGGTCTCTTTCTGAGACTTCCTTAGTAGTAGATGTTTCTGTGTCGAAGTGAAATAATTTCACCAAAATACAGCAACGCCTCATCTTTACTGAGTTCTTCCTTGGTGCCAATCTAAGGGCTTTGCATGCTTTAACTTGTTTAATTCACGCAGCCTTGACAGCCAAGGATCATTCCTGTCCTTGTTTGATGGGAATAAAGGTACAAAGTTCATGGCTAGGACTGCGGGGGGAGGAGGCAGGCAATTTTCATTCAGATCAGAGGCCTGCACCCGGGTATTGTCTCCCAAAGGACTTTTAAATGCCAACACACACTGAATACTATTAAGTATACTTGCTGGGTACAGAGGTACCTGCCTATAATCCCAGCCCCTGGAGGCTCAGGCAAATTCAAGCCCAGTTTGAACAGTTCAGTAACTTAATGAAGCACTGTCTCAAAATAAAAATTTGCACAAGGAGCCAGGGATGTAGCTTAATGTCAAGGCCCTGGATTCAACCCCAGTGCCTCTCAAAATCATAAATATCATTATCACTTATTAAGCACTAATTTAATTCCTTTGAGACCTGTGGTAGATACATTGCATATGAGTGAAAGTATGATATGTTAGTGTATTCTTGGCACTCTTATTTTAGAATGTAAAAAGCAGAGAAAGACAAGTTTTTCTTAAATATGAAAAGAGGAAAAGATAAATTGCCCCCATAATCTAACCACTGTTAACTTTTGAGGATAAAGACTTCGAACCCCTTGGCCAGACCACACCAATTGAAAATAGATGGTGGCTACTCTGTTTGGTTGGTAAATACTATTAAATGTTTTTAATGTTACTCTGCCCATCATGCATGCTAGGCATCACTATGTGTTAATTGTTGCAAACACAGGTTTATTCAGGTTCTTAAGTTGTTGTTTTTATCACGTGTGTATGATGAACTTTTTCCTTTTTTAGACGTTTTTGAGAGCATCACTTAAAAATCATCCACTCACAATGCAATGCAATAGATACACTATGATTTATTTAACATTCTAATACTGTTCAATATTCATGCAGTTCCTAATTTTCTTGTTATTAGAAATATCTTTGTACATAAAATTTTGGGTCATGGTCCTGTAATTTGAAGCACATATTTACTTATGTGGCAAAATAGCATTTTAATTTTGGAACAAGCTGTTACTTCCACAAATCACTAGATTATTGGATATGTTTGCAGGGGATTCTGCTGCTAGGAATGAAATTCATAACAGCTTTACAGATGCCATTAAATGTAAATGAGTGCAAAAATGTCCTGTGAATGGTAAATTGCTGTGTAACTATGTTATTGCTATTATTTATAATGGTATCACCGACTCCTGGTGTTAAAAACTCGCTGATGTCTATCTTGATTTTTAGGCTCTGAAGATTTTTAAGTCCGTATCGTAGACCACTCCTTACCCAGAGACCCCTGCCACCACCTCCTCTTGCCTGGTGGCTACTCTGTAAGGTGAGGATAGGCCCTTAACACTGTGTCAGGGTTCCTATCTGGATGACCCCAAAAAGCCTCATCGGCTCAGAGCTGGGAAGTGTGGAAGGTGACTGGATTAGGCATGTGCATGTGGATTAGGACTGTGATACTGGGATTAGGGGTGTGAATAATGGGAGCCCCAACCTGGGTATAAATGGCACCAATCCATAGGCTTGGGTGGAATATAAAGGCACAAAGAGAAGGCTTGCTGGCTGCACCCCATATATTATTTCTCCTCTGCAATGCTCTTCTACTGTACCACACTGCCTTGGCACCAGCATTTGAGGTTCTCTAGTTTTCTAGGCAGATTATTTTCCTGCTAGGTCTTATTTTAGGGGAAACACAATCCCTAGCGTGTAGCATGCAAAGGCCCTGGCTTTCATCTCCTGTATGACAAAATAAAAATAAACCCACTGTGAAACAATATCCTTTCCCTGATCCCCGTTTGCTGACCTCACATTTGGCAAAGCCCCTATTTTGAGGTAACAAGAATTGGATGCATCTCAATAGACTCATAGCTGGGTCGGAGTAAAAAAGAAATTGAAATATTGTCTGACAGTGACTCTGCACATCCCTGCTCCTGGACAACAACACTGAATTTTTGTTCATAGTTATCCATGTGGCTTGGGCTGTTTAGGACACCGCCCTAGGTGGAAGGTCTTGAGCCACGTGGTCTATACCATCCCCAACCAGAATGGGGAGCTCAAAGGGAGCATCAGCCCAGATGTGTGCCAGTGAAGCCCCAGGTGCTTCTGGAAAAGTGAAATTCGTTTTCTTGTGTTAGTAAAGCTACCACAAGGGGGCATCACTTTCCCTCTGGATTTGTGGCAGGGAAAATCTGGACCGTTATCATGTCATCTCCGTAGCATAGGGCAAGAGCCTAGAATCCTCTAGAAACTGCTGTGAACAGAGAGGGAAGGACATGAAGCCAACCTTGTAGTTTTGGAAAGACAGCGGCCTAAAGATAAACTGAAAAGCCTCCTACTGAAACATCTAGAAATGCTGGCTATATATCATTCCTTAATGTAACTCTCAGTCTAAACAGAGAGGACGTGAATGTGTGCACGCATATGCGTGTGTGTGTGCATGTGTGTGTGTATGTGTAGAGAAGGAGAGATATACAGACATCAGAAGTCAACATGCTTATGCATAATCCTTTTAAATGAAGTAGGCTGAAGAGGATAGAGCACTGGAAAGTAGACAAAGATCCCCAAAGGAGTGTGAGGTCATCACCTAGAGAGCAATGACTTCCTCAGTGGCAGTCAATGAGCTGACCAGCATCTCCATTTTGCTAAAAGCCGAGAGGAGCCTAGGCTGTAGGGAGGAGGAGCGGGCGCAGGGACCACCAGGGTGAAAGCAGCAGGCCAGAAGGAAGACAATCGCTCCCCAGCCCCTGAAAAGAAGACATCTCCTTAGTTACCTGAGGATGCAATTTTCAGGAATTTTGACCGAGTGGATTTTGTGCTGACTCTCTGACACGTGCCTGCAATCTCTGTCCTATGTTAATGAGATTGCCTGTGTGTAAGACTATCAATTATTTTCAGCAGCCTGTACCTTAAATGTTATGCTGATCATCTTGATTATGGGCTTAAATACCAACCTGGTGATGGATTCACCTTTTAACTTCTCTCTCCTGGAAAGAGCAAAATTGGGAAATCGAAATAGACCCCACATAGATTTTTCAGTGCTCGTGGAAGTTAGTAATGGCACAGCTGGAGCTGAGCTGGCATTTAAACAGGTAATCTGCTGACCTTGAATTCCAAAGCGATTTCATGTCCCTTAAAAATTTGGAACATATAAAAAATTATATTAGCATCCATTATTTTAATCATTTTTGTTAAGATTTATCTTTCTCAATTTTGGATCATTGGTATTGTAACCCTGTATCTAGTGTCATATCCCTTCATTAATAGTCATTGAGAGTATTTTCTACTTCAATAAGCCCAGACTAACTTTTTATAACATATTCATAAGCGTTACTTTTAAAGGTTTTGAGTTACTTCCACCTTCAATGAAAGTAATAATTAGGGTTTCGTAGTCATGCAAGTGACTCCTCAGAGACGGAGGGAAATAATGAGGAAGGATGGACTTCAATTTATCTTTGCAAAGACCTTTGCTTCAGGCCCTGCTGTACAACACTACGCTGTCTTTGCCCTACCCAGCATCTTTCTGAGTAAAGGAGGTCTAAGAATTAAGCCCAGAGATGATACTTCAATTCAAACCAGGGTTCTTAACACAGGATTTCATGGCTCCCCCCTGCACTAGTACTCAAGACCAAGTGCAAGCAGGTGAGTGGTTATTTCTGGTGAGGAAATCCATAGTTTTGACCCTATTGTCAAGAGAAGAAGCTTTGATGGTTAGGGGTATGATCATTTTGAACCTGAGGACTGTGAAATGATATTGGGTCTAGATTTGCTTCAGAGGATAGGAAGAGCCGGTATGTGGGGGCTGATCAATATTGAAAGCAGTTAGTGGTGTTTAGAGGCTATTCCCCTAGTAGAATGCATTTGAGGAAAGATAAGTAAATGTTGCACAAGTCCTAGCTCACCCATCTCCTGCACCCATGAAGCCAGGCTGCTTCCGGGGTGAAGCGATGGATCTCAAGGTAAGAGCAGGGGAAGGAGGGAAGGAAGGAAGAATTTTGGACAGGAAGAAGAGAACCAAGAGGAGAAGGAGGAGGAAGAGGAGGAGAAGAGGAGGAGGGGGAGGAGAGGAGGAGGAGGAGGGATGGACTACTAAAAACCTGATCACGTGCCTTTGCAAAAGTTCTGGATCACTAAGCAGAAAAGTGCCAGCTGCCGCCCAAAGGTGACTCACGTACAGGACCTTAGATCTTCTGGCCTCACTTGAATCAGGAAGTAGGCAATCACAAAAGTCAGATTAAGAAACCCTGGCACCCAAGCTGACCCCAACTTGGCCTGCTATGATTTGGATTTGGTTTGAGCGCCCTCAAGGGTTCATGTGTTGAAATTTAACCCCTATTGCAAGGTTTGTGATGTTGTGTTATTGGCAATAGAAGATGGATTAATTCATATTCCCTGTTCAATTCAACTCTCTAGAGAGAACAGGGCTGCCCCAAGCTGCCTAATGAGATGCCCACTAAGAAGACTACAGCTGGCCTAGAGACCGTGCAAACTGGGGTGCCACAAACACAGAGACTTCTGTGGGAATAGGCATGGGCTTTGCACTGGTCTACAATCTGCACTCTCATTGTCTGTGACATCTGTGATGTTCCAACCTTGTTCCCAGCCACCACAAGCCTCCAACTCTCCAGGTCGGTTCCCTGCCTGCCATTCTCACTGTCCTAGCTCCTTTCTCTGGCTAGACTCCATTTGGGCCTTACTTCATTCATTCATTCACCCAGCAAATACTGACCTGCTCCTACATGGCCCTGGCTAGAAACTGTGCAGCTTCCAAGAGAAAGTCATGGTCCTTGGCCTCCATCAAGCTCATGCCCAGGCCTTGGGTACCACTGAATGTTTAGCTCTGAGGCCTGAATAAAAACCTGATCACGTGCCTTTGCAAAAGTTCTGGATCACTAAGCAGAAAAGTGCCAGGGCTCCCAAAGAGTCCGTTGCTCCTAAAAAGTGTTACAAAATTTGCCTTCTATCTAAGTCTTCTTGTGGGAGGAGACTCCGAACCACATCCCTGGTTGGGTCATGATCCTGGTCAAATCCCAACATTCCACCCTGCCCTGGGAACCAACCAGTATCTCCCCAAAGGACCTCATTATTCTTCTGAAATGCACCACTTTGAGACAATCCATGGGCCTAAAAACAGGGGAACTCCCAGCCCCACCTAATTTTAGGCCCATCATCACTGACTTAGGTCACAGAGGGGAAGAAGTAATGGCTCGCTAAAAGGATTGCCATCAGAGACTTGGGATAACTGGATATTCCTTAACACCTACAAAGTGCCTGGCCTGTGCCTTCAGCTCCACCCATCTCATTCTGCTCTACAGCTGCTCTGTGAGACGTTCGTATCCTTTTCGACAAGTGAGAAACCAAGGCATGAAGAGTGTCCCAAGACAATACTGGCAAAATCAAGATCAGGCTTACGACACTTGTTCTCTGTACCTTACGGTTATTATATGGTAACTATGATTCTCTAGAAAATTCTCCTAAGATGTTCAGATGAAAAGCATACAGCAGATTGAACCTCTGGGATGTTACAAACCAACTGCCCACCAGGCATTCGAATACCAAGTAATATTGTTAAGAATTCACTTATTCAGTCAACATCATTGAGCATCTACTGTGTCCGGTGCCAGTGGGACATGGAGCAGAAACACCACGTTGGTTGTTCCTCACCTGAACATGGAAGGGAGCTGTCCACAGCCACTCAGACTCTGAGACTCCTCCAAAACAGCCAAAAAGACACATCGGCTTCATTCTTGTCCATGGTTTCCCCACCTCCTTTTTTCAGGACCATGAAATTCCCATGTTCTTTCCCCACTCCACATGAAAATCTACTTTAAGGAAAGACCCATCAATTTTGTACACTGTGGTGGGAATTTCTTGTCTGAAGGGCATCTCCCAAGGCTCTTAAAAAGGCTCATTTTCAATGGAAAAAATAAATTAGTTCCTTATTTTAAAAATGCCAAACTGTGCCTCAAATTAGAAATTAGAAATAGGCAAATGCCTTTCAGAATCAAATCTGACCTGTGCAGAGATCTGCAGGAAGGTACACATGAGAAATGGTCAAAGAAAAACCAAATCCATTGTCCTGTCTTCTATTTTATCTTGTCTTCTCCCTTAGAAGAAGCTACCTTCTTGTTTCCTCATATTTCCAGCATGATCTTTGCAAAGTAATTACAGTGGCTCCTTGGTTCATGAGATTTATTCTGTACACGTTTATGGTCGCAAACTGAATTGGATGAAAACCAAATCAGAGTTCCTACCACAACATTGAACCCAATCATTGAATTTGATTCGGTTCTCATCCAATTCGGTTTGCAACCAGAATTGTGGCAAGAACAGAGCCATCAGTGCATTTCGAGAATTTCTCCTGTAATACATTCCTAAGTTAGAGATTCTTTTTTTATTTTTAAGAGAATAAAACTGAATAAAATCAATCAAAATAAACCAGTGTAAGAGATACAGGACTTCAAAACATTTATGAAATCAACAATAGTTATCACAATGGCTTTTAATGTCTTCAAAATAGCTGCAGATAACTTCAGACATAGTAAAAATCAAATACAACAGAATAGAATAGAAACAATAAAAATGAAACCATGAATGCAATAAAGGATTTTAAAACAAGCCAACAGTAAATCCAAAATGGTTACTATATCTTGCTTTCAAATAGCTGCTTCTGCAGATTTAACATAATCAAATAAAACAAAAGAGAATAAAACCCAACCCAACAAAACAATGGAAACAATATAGGACTTCAAAGAAAGACCATAGGGAATCAACAATGGCTGTTAGTCTCAGAAGGAGATCCCCCTAGATGTCACACTGTGTACCACTGTCCTCTGAACCCATGATCAGACCACTGGCCTTAGACCTGCAATGTTAGTGAAACACCAAAGCACCATAGGCATCCAATTGCATTTCACCTCCATAGCTATCAACCCAGTCTGTATTTCTCTGGATCAGCTGGTCACTTACAGGGTGGGGTGGGATGTTGGTACTTCTTGTATGCCAGCTCATGCACTGGAAGGGGCTGGGGTCTGGCTGTTCCCAGTCCAGAGGGTCCCATGCATGGCGCTGATTCCGAGACTAGGCTTGCTTAATGGTGTGGCCTTGTTCTCTCTCTTCCCAGTCTGCAAATGGCACTGACTCACCAGGAGAGGCTTGGGTCTCAGATAGAGACTCTTTCAAAGAGCACATTATCCCAAAGAGATGCACCAAATTCCCCAGGCCTGGAGACAGTATGCCACTTGAGAAAAAGATATTCAGTAACTGCTTTTACAGCCAAAAAGTGAAAAACACATTATTTTCACAGGATAGGAACTAAAGTCTAAAAATTATTTTAGCTGATGAAGACACAGAAGAGACTGATGTGCAGTGGAGACAGAGGTAGTGAGAGAGATAAGAAGGGCATGCGAATCCTGGCACCAAAGGAGGGGAGTTTCAGATATACCAAAATAAAGCTTCGGCTGAAAAACACTAGGCTGTCCCCTGTCCAATTTATATGTCAAGTGTGTAAATAAAGCAATGTGTCTAATTTACATAATCCTCTTAGTTGTCGCTATGGAGGCAGTGAGTGTATCCCCAGCCCTACTGCTGTGTAGAAGTCTTTACTCTCCAGTGGTGGCGTCAGAGGGGATGCTGGGAGGTGATGAGGTCAGAGGACAGAGCCCTCTCGAGTGGGATTTGGGGTCCCCTTATGAAAAGGGACAGAAGATATGATCTTTCTCTCTGCTGTGTGAAGACACAGAAAGAGGGGGCTGCCTACCAGCCAGGAAGGGAGCCTTTTCCAGAGCCCAGCACATGTCCTGATACTGCTCTTCCAGCGTTCACAACAGTGAGAAGCACGTGCCGTGCAAGCCGCTGGGTCTGTTATGAGTTGTGGCAGCTAGGCTAGCTCACATAGTCATTTGAATATAGTGTGCCTATACCCATCCCTCCACTCTACCTCCGCAGGAGTCAGGCGTGGTTGGCCCTGGTCATCACTTAACTCTAATACTATTTTCCGGCCTCCAGAAAGTTTCAACTTTGATGAAACTCTCCCTACTCACAGGAGAAAGATGGACTGGAGTGTCTGATCCTGAAATATGTTAGGAGTGTGACCACCAGCATGTTCGCCTGCCTGAGCAGCAACAGAACTGAAGGCTGGTTCGAGTCGCCGGTTCCCTGAGCTTGGGCTAACATTCTGTGTGCTTTTCTTTTCTTTTTCTTTTTCTTTTTATATTTATTTATTTATTGTGGTGGATTGGGGGTTATACCCAGCTCACTGAGCTACGTCCCCAGCAATTTTTCATTTGTGTATTTTTTACTTTGAAACAGGGTCTTATTAAGTCACTAACTTACCCACCCTGGGCTCAAACTTGCGATCCTCCTGCCACACCTGGCTTTGACCGATTTTCTAGAAGGCATGGCTGTCCTGTCTATGCCATCATCCATCAAGGGCTCCCAGCAGCCTGAAGCTGGGGAGCTCAGTCAGCGGCACCCAGAATCTGAGCTGTTTGTCGCAAGAAGCTGGGGTGCATGCTCCCTTAGTGGCTTCAGAATGACACCCAAGGGTGCCGAGAGGCTCACCAAACCTGGGGCTCACTCTTTCTAATGCTGCATTTTGTTTTTAGTTTCCTGGGACGTCTGAAGACAGAAAGGCTGTGCAAGGGACCAGGTGGGCTGGGGACTTCAAGTGCCGTGGGGAAACTGATCCCGCTAGAGCAAAGTCTCCGTGACCAGGTATGCTGAACTAACTCACTGCCTCCCCCAGCAGCAAGGCAAGGACACCAACGAGGGGGACAGAAATGAGGATGCAAAAAAAAAAAAAAAGCTCAATTTCTAGAGTGACGGGAGATACGTTTTCCCTTCGCCTTGTACAAGAAGTTTGGTCCTCAGACTTGAAGGCGGTAGCAGTCACCTTGGTTATCTTCCCAGTAGGCTGGGGTGGGCCACGGGATTCCTGCAGCCCCCAGGAGAGGTTGCTATGGCAGCAGCCAAGCCTTACAGTGAGCAACAGGGCCTTATAACAACAGTTACCCAGGAGGTGCCTCAAGGAGGGTGCGGGGAGGGGAAGAGGCAGAGGACAGTGAAAATTTGGTATTTTGTGCACCTGTGTATTCTTTGACTTTTTTCTCCACTGTGTCCTTCCTTTGTGAATCTATAAAGTCAAATGCCCTAGGTTCAATCTTCAGGGCCACCAAAAAAATCCAATTTAGTATTTAGGGTTGTTCTGGTTTTTATTTGCTTTTTCAAGAAAGGAAAAAAAAGAAGAGCTCTGAAGTGTAGTTTTTGTTTTTACAAAGTTTGTATTTGCTCAGATTCTGCCCAAAGGTTTAGCCGAGGAATTCTGGGATATCACAACTCAAGAGGCACCCATGCAGGACCCAAGGCTCTTGCCAAATCCCAGCAGTGGTGACGATCAGATCCCTATTAGACCCTACGAGATCCTGTGCTTCTTTGCACTCATGAAGATGGATGGTTATAGACTGTGGGTTCCAGAGCCCTGGACATGTGTGCTTTGGGGTGAGGAGTGGTTAATATGCAAATTTCATTGGTAAATAATTTTAAACTTTAAGCACATGCAGAATTTTATGTAGCAGAATTCAGACATTAAACACCTTTTCTCAGATAAAACAGACATTTGAAAGAAACTTTCTCCTGGTCCTCAGACCTAGCTTCCCATGGAGGCATCTTGATAACAAGTTGGAGAACCACGTCAAGTGGCAGCTATGATGTGGCCAAGATCAGTGGTCCCACAGCTGTCTTTGGGGATGCAGACAGGGAAACTGCCCATCATCAAGGGCTTTATCACCCAGTCAGTGCTTGTCCCACAAACACAGCATGCTTCCAGTTCTGCTCATTTCAAAAGCTGCCGGGTTCGGGACCCCACTCCTTCTACGTGTGAGGTTCTCCTCCTGTTCCCTCATCTTCCCTGGTCTCAAAAGCAGCTCAGGACATCCCCCACTTTTTCTCCTTTGCCCACAGGATCCAGTCTTTACATCCCAATCACCTCCTCTGCAGTCAACAATCCCCCAAGGCCGCCTCTCCCCCCAGAGGGCCAACCATTGTCTTCCATCACCTAGACTAGAACAATGGCCTCCAAGCACCCCTCTCCTGCTTTCCCCACCTCGATACCCCTGCTGTCTCACCCAAGCCATGCACATCCATGCCTGTTTGAGATCGCTGGCTCCGCCCAAACCGAGCTTCACAAAAGGGCCTTTGTATGTGGTGTGAAAGAGCAGTTCCAGCCTCCTCCCCGAGGGCTCTTCTATGGTTCTTATTCCACCTTGTCCTTCTCCAACCACTCTGCCTCCCGGGGCCCCCAGTTTACACCACATTCCTCTGCCTAGAATGAATCTCACACTTTCTCTGTCTGATGAGATCCTCTATTCCCCAAAGCCCACTTTAAATATCACCAACAAGGAAACCACCTGTGCACCTCCTGGGTGATGTGACCTCTTTCTTTCCCTCTTGGCCTCAAGACCACATGTCTCGTACCCGCCTATCTTACTGCCCTTTGCCACCATGTCCCGGGGGCTTGATTATTCACAAACAAGGGTCACTGCCACATACTGTTTTAAGACCAGAGTCTAACCCTTCATAGTTCTTTGAATGCAAGTACGAATGAATGATATATAGCTTTTCTGCTCAGCCTTCTGTTTAATGTCATACAGGAGTCTTATCTGGGGAGACATGGAGTGAGGGACCATTAACCCCCTTTTCTGCGATGGGAAAGCCCACACCTTTGTTCAGGGGAATATTGAGAACCTCTGTCCTGCATGGAGCCCTGGGTTTGGCCTCTGGATTTTTACATCCAAATGGCAGCACCAGTGGTGGGATAGGCATCAGATACATTTCTGGGCAAGAATTCAAGACAGGACAAGACAGATATCTTTAGTCTCACTAAAATTAAGTTTTTATAGTTTGGAAATGCTGTGAATAGATTCCCTGCATGTGAGAGCACAGAGCTAGACATCCAAGTGACCGTGGTGAGAATTGTGTGTGCTGGTATCTTTTAGGTCTCTGATACTCATATCAACACAATCAAATGTCATCTTCCATGGGAATACAGACATATCTGGTGTGTGTCCTGTCCTCTTACCCAAACTGTAGTGTGAGCATACTTTTCCCTACACTGGGTTAACTTGAAAACTTAATGCTGACCTTTACGTATGGGAGAATTTTAATAAATACTTAATGATCAAGAAGAGCCCACTGTAGACATGGACACCTATATATAAATCATTTTTCTCATACTTTGCCTACAGCGCTCACTTAAAAAGTAGAAAGAGATGCAGCCAATCAGATTTTGCAAACAAGGTAGTGCTCTATGCCTGTGTGGATCCCCAAATGGATTTTGCTTTTGGCCCTGCCAGAGGCAGGGGGTAGATTAGTTAACTCCTGCAGGGATCTTGTAGTGCTGTGCTTTCCCTGGACATTTTCTCCCTGGGAGAATCTGTGTACTGGACGATGGGACCAAATGCAGAGGCATCACTGTGGATTGCACCTGGCATCAAGGACCCACTCTGGTGAATCTTAAGTATGCTAATACGGATAATTTAAACCTTATAAATAGCTCTCCATTGTGTGCTTCTTGCCCAAGGGGGTCTTTTGGTTGCAGTGCGGTACAATCTTCCGTTTGCAACTTAAAAAGGGAAACAGAATATGAGAAGTATAAAATTTTATGTGGCATTTTCTCTGGTAAGTTGTACCCTTTGAAAGAGCCGGTAGTAAGTCAGGGGAGACAGAGCTGTAAAGGAGGCACCCTGAGGTCGTTCCAGCTCTCGGTGGGGTCACCCTTATTAAATGGGGGAAGGGGTGGTAGATTAAAAAATCAAAAATTCCAAGTTCTTTCACCCGAGATGGGAAGCCTGCTTGTGCCATGATAGTCACATTAAATCTGCACTGATCAGCCAGCAAAATTTGGTGGATGACACTACAGAATCAATGAGCTGGGCAAAAACATAACATGCTGCCCTCTTTATCACCTAGAAGCAAGCAGAAACATAATTGGGCTTTCAGACCCAGCTTAATAATCATTCGCTCATCGCTTGTTATCTTTTTAAGTATATGTCTTCATTACGTTCTGTACCAAGTGCCCAAATTATGAGAGAGGTTATGCAGGTTTAGAATTTTCCTTAAAGGTATAGTGCTTGCTACAGAAGTTTCACACCCAAAAGTCCTGGGTCCTGTGATCAACAACCTTGGAGAGCCTTTTCCCATAAATTCAGGAAGGCATCTGTCTGGACATCACACTATTACCAAATTCAGAAATTTTTAGGAGAAAAATTTGAGCAGTTTACTATAGATATACATATGTGCATATTTTTTTTGAGAAAAGCATTCACTATGTCTTCTAGGCTGGCCTTGAACTCACTGTGTAATCCAGGCTCTTAAACTCACAGTGATCTTCCTGCCTCAGCCTCCTGAGTATTGGGATTACACATGTATCACCATGCCCAGGAACTTACTGCATTTTTAATTGGAAATTCACTTCATGTTTATCAGAAAATAAAAATCTACAAGAATTTTTGTTGAAATATGAACAGGAAGGCAGAACAGCAGTGTTTAAAATTATAGGTTCTACACTCAGACTCTGTTCATTTAAACCAAGACTGATTCACGAAGGATGTGGCCACCGGTTCTCTGAGCCTCAGCCTCCCTGTCTGTAAAATGAGATCATAGTACCAACCTTCTAGAGTGCTTGAGAAAATCAAATGGATAAAAGTAATTAGAGTTCTTCACCACAGCAAGCTTTTGCTCCATATTTGATATTATTATTTTAAATACATGAGGTTAGTGGGCTCAGGAGGTTAACTCCCAAACCAGTGGTTTATTGGTCTTAAATTCCTAGAGAATTGACAAAGTATTAAACAAACCTCCATACAGAGGACTCAAATGAAAAGAATACCATTGCTTCTAAAATTAATTTAAATGTCCTGAGAATACATCATTTCTCTGAACTTAATGTTTTTAAACAAATATGTATACATGTATTTAATTCATCAGTTTTGCCAAAAATCATGTATACGGTGTGACTTCTTTGTCCTTGTGATCACTGTGAGAGGAACCCTGGGAAAATTGTCACCCTCTCTGAGGTGGGTGTGGCTTCGCATCTTTGATGCAGCCCAGTGACCAACTGGCAGCCAATTTGGAAGCCCAGAGTTGCTTCTCTTTCCTGGGCTTTGACTCAGCTTTAAATGGGCAGACTCAACTCTGAAGTGTGGCTGAAAAATACGTGAACTCTTGAATGTTTAAAAATGCATTGCAGTAAAAGACACAGTGTCACATTAATCAGCCTCAAAATCCCCCCTCACTTCCAACATGCTGGTCCCATCATCCTTGCCGCTGTCCAAAGCAGTTCTGGAAGTGCTCTTTCTTTTGGGCTTTTCGTCACACTGCTGTGGCTGTCTCCCAGCCCTGGGTAAATTACAAACATTTACCTTTCAGTTTCACTTTGGTTTTGGGGAAGACCCACAAGTCATGAGGTGCAGATCCAGTGAATCAGGTGGACAAGGATGCACGTCGTAATGTTTTCACAAGCGTGCCTTCCCGTTGATGACGCTGGGTAACAGCATGCACTGTTTTTTTTTTTTTTTTTTTATCACACCTAGCAAAGACAATCATGAAAGACAATTCAGAACTGCCTTAGAAATCATCGAGAATACCTAGACACAGGAAGAATATTTAAAGTGAGGGGAAGTACTTTGGTATGGGAGGATTAATATCAACATACCTCTTACTGTAAAAAAATTTTAAATTAATATTCACTGTACATTTTGATCATTCTGTGTAGATGGCCCTCTTGTTGGCTATCTCAAGTTTTATGCTCTTACCCACACTCCTGAAAATAAGGTGTTTGGAATAACTGAATGCTCAATTTCCTTGACAATTAGAGTTAGTGCTATGGGTGGACTGCAAATGCCCAAGAAAAAGAGGTTCTTGGCACTGGAATTCACATCCAGAACTACATGGTGCAGAATGGATACTTGATTCAATGCCCAGATGGCACCTCAAGACCCAGAGGGTGCCATAGACCCAGTGTCAGAGACACAAACCCTCAGACTCTACTGCCAAGATGTGTGGTTTTTCTTCCTATAAGTGGCACTGCCCCATCCACCTTGCATCCTGTCCTCTTTTGATGTCAGGATCAGGGACAATAAAGAGGTGAAGACACATTCGAAGACACAAATCACCATACAAATACCATGATGTACCATTGTACTCTGTCAAAGAAATGGGAAGATCAGTTAATTCAAATGGGATGCCACACGCCAGCTCGGAGAGCCATGGGAGTGTCAGAATTTTCCATCCAGTGTTCAAAACCCTGTTGACACCGCCTAAGTTGGTTTGATGACATCCCGTACAGAGCATAGGATCTCGTATCCATTAGATGCTTAGGTTTTAATTATTCACCAAATCTTGACCCACTGCAAGCAGAACTTAGGGAGGGAGGGAAAGATGCAGCATGTAAACCTACAAGTTTGCCTGTCAAAGGAAACGGAAAGGCAGCTGAGCTTTCCCTACCAGTGATCACCTATAACACACAAGTTACATGAAGGTGTGTGTGTCTGAAAGACTCCAGATTCTAATAAAATGAAGATTTATCTCACTACAGTTTGTTAGTGAGAATAACTGAGAATCCTCATTCCGCCTAACCTGTTGCTACAACCTTTCTTGGGTGAAAAGTTTACTAATCTTGGTTTCCAACCAGAGGTGTGATAGTGATTCAAGAATATCAAATCATTCTTTTAAAACAGGCAAAAGGAAAACATAGAGAACTTCTGCAATCCAGACAGTGGAAGTAAATGTGTCAAACCAAATGCCGGGAAGCGGGGACAGCAGCTAGCAAATCCACAGCATTTGACTACTAACAGTCTGGAATCCGCTCAGCCCTTTCCTAAGAGCTTGAGTTCCTGTGCACTTCCTAAGCTCACACCCAATTTTTGTGATCATTGCTAAATATTTAACTGGCCTGACTCCATCAACTGGCTGCACTTTAACGGCACAAAATCTTTTGTTGAGGACCAATTATTCAATTAACCCATTTTCCTTTAACACGCTTGCTGCTAACCTAGTGTAAATTAAGTCTCCTTGAACTCAGGGAGAGGAGAGAAAGGCGAGTTGGACCGAGCTGTCTGTTGCACGTCTCATTCTGCCAGCCACCAGTTCCAGTCAGGCCCATCAAATAATGGACTTTGTGTGTTTAATTGTTAACCAGCAGCCAGGTGCTAAGAGAGTGCTGAATCAGCCCAGAAGGAGAAAGAGAAGAAAAAGTTTGGTTTATAGGCTTCAGCCAGCAAAGGGAACAGAACCTGGCGAGAGTTATACATTGCTCAAGGCAGGCACAGGTGGATGGAACTGCAGGCCGGTCAGAAAGAGAAAAAGATTTATGTTCTGCACAAACAAAAGGGCAGAAGAAAAATCACCAACCTGGCCGGGCAGCAACTGGAGTGAAAGAAACAGCTGTTCATACTGGGAAGGAATGGTCAGGTAAGCCAGGCTGGAAATAGCAATCAGAAGGCCAAAACTGCTGGGCTGGGACGGCAGGTCCTCAGGGCACAGAACAGATCCTGTCCCCCAGGACGCCAGGGAAAGGGGGCCATCACCAGGATAGCCATCAGAGTTACATGAGCCCCATGTGAGAAGTTGCTCAGCAAGTCTCCTCCGGACTGAGAAGTGCAGCACAAATAGTGTGGTCACATTTGGGGACTTGACTAAACCACTCCACCTGGTCTCTCCATGAAGCAAGAATGCAGGGAGGCAGTTCATCAAATGTCAGCACTCGCTGCCCATCACCTGTCCCAGCAGTTGGGGAGAGAGTGGGCACCAGATCTGTACTTGGCATGCGGGGCAGCTACTGAGCTGGCAAGAGACCTTGCATAGGACCTCAAGAACTTGTAGCCCACGTGCAGGGAAATTGGGTGTGGGTGTCCTTTAACTGTGGAAAGCAGTCCACTGGAAGCCAGAAGGGGCACAGAGAGCAGGGAGGGGCCAGGGAAGGAACTGGAAACGACCTTGCATCCACGGGCAGTGCACCCACTGAAACAAAGACTCACGGCAGGAGAGCTGTGGTCTGAGCAAGCCAGCAGCAGCGAGGTCCGACCAGTACTAATGAGTGCCATCATGGTACTCGTGCCAGTGAGCCAGATCTCAGATAAAAGGTGGGAGAGAGAGAGATGAGACTTACATCACAACACAAGATAAAAAATGCAACCCCAAATGTCACAAAAAAGGGGTTGACAACTGGTGGAGCAGCAAGCCAACCAGAAGACTAGTACAGTCTGAAGAGCTAACTAAGATTAATAAGAGAGCTGGGAGGTTATTAGCCAAAGCACGAAGCTGAAGTCAAATCCTTTGACCTTCTGCCTTCTTTCTCTGATCCACATATTACAGTATCTCTGTCCTGGTGCTGTTATAATTTGCACACCCGCACACACACCTATAGAATACACGTGTGTGCAGATGAAAAGAGAGAAAAGCACTAAGTTTATTGAATGCTTATCAAATGCCAAGCACTCCTCTAAATCTTTTCCAGGTTTTAACTCATTTAATTTGCGCCATGCCTATGTGGTAGAAACTATTTCTGTCATCCCACCTTCTAAAAATTACTTCCATGGTTCTGTTTCTGTTGTGTCTTCGCTTCCACACAGGAGGACACCAAAGCACAGAGAATGTGCAAGATAACTGCTAATCAGCTTGAGCTAAGGGCTGGACCGGGCGTCCCAGGCCAGGCAAGCGGGCACCACAGGACCCTGCTGCACCCGAGATACTGAAATCAGGGCAGAAACCACAGGGTGGGGGCGGGAGGAGTACTGCGTCCTGAGCCCCACACCACCCTCCACGCCGCAGTACTCCTCTGCCTGCTGCTCTCTGGGATGTGGTCCCTCGGCTCTGTCCTTGAAATCCTCCTTCTTTGAAGCCTTGCTCAAGATTTCAGAGGCCAGCTCAATGTGTGCCAAGCCAGCTTCATCTTCTTCCCATGCTCAGGTGAGGTCAAGTGGGGACTTGCCCTACGCTGTGGCCGCGCTCTACCCAACCTGTGAAACAGAAGCAGATTGCCTCTGGGGCCGAGCTGTGAGACTGCAGGGCAGCACCCTCCTCCTTGTCCATGGCAGAGGAGTGTGGGGGTCTCAGAAGCCACATGGAGGAGGCAGTGAAGTCGGCTCATAGAGGGGACCAAACCCTAATCCCTGCTTAAAGGAGGGCCACCCAGGAGTCAGCAGCTCCCATCGGGATCTTTATGTGAGTAGGAAATAAACTTCCACCCCGACTCTCAGTCACAGTGACAGGGTTTTATTACAACAGCCATCAACTTCCTGTTTAATGTGAACTTTTCCAAACCCAGCTCTGTGCTAGGTTCTGGTTGTGTGAACTGGCTCCTGACATTAAAGGATTCACAGAAAGGGGAAAGTGAAGAGAGGTAAGTAACATAAGTCAAATATGAGAATTATACAGTAAAAAAAAAAATGTAGTATTCTATGGCAACGCAGCTGAAAGCATACAGCCAGGAAAAGCCCTCAGAGCTCATCTGAGGAAGAGCTGGCATGGACTCCTGTCTGATAAGCCTTTCCCATTCCTCCCTTCCAGCCTCGGTTTTCCCTTCTGTCTCATGAGCTTGCACTTGCTTTATAACAGCTGGAGAAACTGTACGGACAACGTCAGTCATGGTGCTGACCACCTGGCCATCCCTTCCCAAAGACTTGTCCTCTTCTTGCCGCTGTGCTAAGGAAAGATGGCACCCTCTCCCATGCAAAGATGAGCGTGTCTTTCCTCCTCATCAGGCCAAGGCAGCTCTATCTCCAAATTGAGCAGGGTCCCTGATGTCACACTCCACCCCAAGGTGAATAACAAGCCAGATTGGGCCCCACCCTCTCCCAAAGCTGAATGGAGGCCACTAAGCCCCCTGCTGGAGCAGGAGGAAAACAGGGGAGGCAAAGAGGATCAGAGATGGGCTCTGTGCCACAGGCCAAGGGTGGCTCGTGCTCCTGAGGGTGTGCTAATTGGCTTCCCAGGAGCCAGCAGCAGATTCTGGCTGATGGGAGAAGACTGGGGCCCTTTCAGGGATAATGGGAAGAACACAGAAGCCCCACATCTTAATCAGCTCAGATGCTGTAACAAAACACTGCAGGCCAGGCAGCATAACACTCACTTCTCAGAGCTCTAGAGAGATGCTGAGAAGGCCAAGATGAAGATATCGGTAGATTTGGTTCCTGATGAGAGTCCACTTGGTAACTTATACACAGCCTACTTGCCGTGTCTCAAAGGCACAGTGGAGGGAGAATGCTCTGTGCTGTCTTCCTCTTATAAGGACACTAATACCAACATGGGGGCCCCACCCTCATGATATCATCTAAGCCTAATCACCTCCACATACCACCACATCGGGGCTTAGGGCTTCAGCATATGAATTTTGGATATATACACACATTTAGTGGTAACTTCCTTGAAAGGAAAGCAGCTCTGCTGCCAGGAACCACCCCCCAAATCACCCAGAGCTGCCTCACAAGGGCGCTGTCTCTTCCAGCATTGGTAGCCTCTCCATGGAAGGGCTGCTTCCATCAGCAGGCCCAGGCCAGGCTCCCTACTCTTCATCTTCCATCACACTCGTCAGCTCCCACCTTGTACCTCCATCCGTTTTGATGACATCTGACACCCCCTTCGTGGACAATGGGTTCATCTCCATGTGCCTCTCAGCGCCTGGCCATGACGCTTTATACTCTATGATCAAAGGAAGCCACACAGATTTAATAAATGACAAAGAGTTTCCATAGAACAGGACAGGGCCTAAAGCACAGATTACATTAAATTGAATTAAATTAAATTTAATAGAATAATCATGCAGTAACCAATGCACTAGTAACATAGACATTTCTCATTTAATCCTTATCACATAACCTTATCTTGCTGATAATTATTACCTTACTAGAAAGGCCTTACTATTGTCTTCATTTTGTGAAGGCAGTAAAAACTTGGACTAAGGAACTTGTCCAATTTCACTCACCAAGTAAGCTGTCGGAACAAGACCTAAGCTGTGGATTACGCCTTCCAAGCTCACACTCATGACACTTTCAGGTTATTTAAACAGGTCCCCACCCACCCCCTGCACACTCCTGTTAAATGCCACCAAGTTAAGAAAAACATTCCCAAAGTCCATTTCTCCCCCTGCTTGCTCCTTCCTCCCCCTCACTCTCCCCCCGCAAAAGAAGAGGTAATAATGAAAAGACACATGCCACATCCATGCGGAGACCTGTGGCAGTCCATTCAGCTCGTTTCAGAAAAGATGATGCTAATTATTAGAGATAATGAAAACTTGCTCTCCAACCACAGCCCACGGGGAGTAGTCCAATTGATTAACAGGGATTTCAACCCACGCATTCAATTTCTCTTGCTCGTTTTGTAACGGATGGGAAAAGTTGGTTTGTAGATAGAGATTTTTGAGAGCTAAGTGTCTAAGACACTGAAGGGAACCATCTCATTAAGTCCTGGTCCTGGGTAGGCAGGTTCTCAAAACCAGAGGCAAAGCCGACGGCAGGTAAACTCACTACAGGCAGTATTTAATGAAAGTTTGTACTTTATTAGAGCATTCTTCCTGAAGCCTCAAATTTTTTTTTACATTTTTTTCCTTTTCTTTAACCACTCATTTGTCTTTTAAAAATGTGGCATTGAGACAGTTAAAAATAAATCTAGGATTTGCAAAAGAATAAGAATTTAATCATGGCAGCAAACTAAACCCCATAGACAATTTTAGTCTCAAAGTTAAAATATGGTGTATGTGACTCCGAGTAAATTGACTTTTCACAGAATTCTCTAACATAATGCATAATAGTCATGCACTTCCAGAGAAGCTCCTGGGTATTGGTCCAGAGCCCACAACCAGCAGGAAGATCATAGTGTATGTTGAATAAAATTACCCATTCTAAAGGTCCTTAGCAATCTTGAATATTTTATTAAAAGCCTTTGTGTGGTGGAGACCAACTGGGGTCTCTTTCTCCTAGGAGCGAGCTGTTACCAGCAGTAGAATTGAGAACCAGACAGACTCAAGCTTAATTAGATCCCCCCACCTCCAACCCCACATTTCTTTCCTGACCGTGAACCTTGATAAATAATCATACAGTGGGATTCATTTCCCCAAACCTTTCAGAAAGGAAAGAGATAGAGTTAGAGAGACAGAGAGAGAGAGCAGAGAGAGAGAAAGAGAAAGAGAGAGAGAGAGAAAAACACAACTGTGGACAGCGAGGCAAAGAAAATAAAAATGTACCACCAGATTTTAAAACTCAACACAAACAATTAGCTAAATACTACTGATCATAACAATAAGATCAGAAAACATTCCCGGGTGTCTTGACGGGACCCTTGGCAAAGTGCCCACTGTGGTGCAAATTCTGTACCCTTGCGTCTGAAGCCAACACTTTGCTGGACAGCGCAGCAAAAGTGGCCACCAGTTCCTGAATTTTGCGGGAAAATCTCAAGGTCAGGCCCTCGGTCCCGAATTTCCATGTGTCTTTGGGTTGAAGTATGTGTCCCAACTCTGGGTTAAGAAGACATGATCTGTGCCAAAATCAATGCTGGCCATGGGGAAAGTATAATTTTATTACTGCAGTAGTAAGGAAGTAAAATCATGGCCTCTGAGTGTACAGGACAACATTAAGAAACTTATTATTTATTTCAGGCCCACATTTTGGGCAGTTGCTGTCTTTGGCTTAAGGTTTTAAATACTTTCACATTCTTAAGTATGATAACTTCCATTCTACAACAGGACCAAACACAAAAAGACCTGTAATATTTCCCCCCGTGCCTCGAATTTTAAGGTGACTTTGAATTAATGATGTTATTTGCTCTATATCCTCATTTGGGGAACACACTTCTTCAGTTGGCCTGCCCTTTGTGGTAATTTTCTACAGTGGAACATCTTACAAATAATTTAATATGAACATAGATCCCTTTGAAAACTGTGTGTATATCCAATTTCCCCTTCATTTCACAATACGCAACACATCTGTTATTTCAATGATAACAGATGTTATACTGAAATTGTAATAACTTGTGAGTTAACTGTATTCAAAACTTTATAGTTACACACGTTCCAATAACTTAATCCGCCACCATTATCTCTTCAAATTGATTTAGCCCTGCAGAAGTTGGAGAAAATCAAATATTCATTGTGTTTGCTTTGTGCATATATACAAAAATCACATCATGATTTATCTCTCCTGGTATTAATCCTGTCTTTCTTGGAAAGATGGGTTAGAAATCATAACAGCATCAACAATCCCTCCTCTCTTTACTCATGAAGATAAATTTCATGGCCGATTCAGGATTATTATGCATGCGTCTGTGTGCCAGTACTTCTTATGGATTTGTAGGAGTCTTATAAATCCGATCTGCGTCTCTAGCCATTTACTGTTTAAATAAATGACCTTTCCTCTTATCTCAGAGGCACAAGCCTGCCCCCATTTGGCTGATGTATCTTTTATTAGGGAAGTATCTCTCTTCTCCCAAAGCCCACAACCTTTTACTCTCTTGAGCTTCTTTTTTGTCTCCCCCCACCCCACCCCACCAAACCCACAGAACACAAGCCCTGTGCTGAAATGTATGAATTACAGTCCAGAAGGGGCAGGAGGCAGCGGGGCCTTGTAGGAGGGGGTACGGTCAGGAGACTTCAGTCTTCTAGTGCTTTCCATACTGGTACCAAGCATTTGTAATATCAGGGAGCAAAATACTTCCTGGGGCTCTATGCCTCTGAGTACATGCAGAGTGACTCTAGGAAGGGAAAGGCAGGAGGGCTGCGGGGCCGGGAGAGCTTCGCAGGGGAGCACAGTGCTGAGCTGGGCTTGGGAGGGGCTTGGAGTTTGGGGCTACAGAAATGCAGGAAGAGGGCACCCAACACAACCGGTACTCAGTGTGGCCCTCAGAGCCAGTGTGCAGGAGAAAAACTGAGTCTGGACCAAGAGGACCCTGGTCCCTCTCTGGCTGGGCTGACCCAGGAGGGGATCACGTGCTTTCCATTCTTCCTGTTCACACACATCCCTCTGGACAGAACGCAGGAATGCTGGTCTTCTCACAGACGGACATCACCAAACACAGCCAGTCACGCAATAGGCTTTGAAGCTAGGCCTCCTGGGTTCAAATCCCGTCCAGCTGCTTCCTAGCTGGCAAGGTCTTTTAACTCCTCATGCCTCAATTCCTTCCCACGGAATGGATAGAAGAATAACACTTCCTTAACTTGTTGCAGGAAAACCCACTGATTTTTATTATATTACTGTTATCACTGGGCCACGGTCCTTTGTTAGACCCGGTTTCAAAGGGCTGGAATCCCTGCAGCAGCCCCTGGAGGAGACATAACTAGCTAAGAGCCCCCTTTCATCCTCCACCTAGGTCACTCCTTGGCCTTCACGCACATCCTTTTGCTTGGGTCTCCTTTAATCTGAGCAACAAGTTGGAGAACAAATGCCACTGTACAGAGATGGTCACATTGCCATCTTTGTTTGTTGTAGTACCAGGAATTGAACCCAGGGCTTTTGCACTGAGCTATATCCCCAGCACATTGTTTATTTTGAGACAAGATCTCACTAAGTTGCCCAGGCTAGGCTCGAATTTATGATCCTCCGCCATGAGCCTCCCGGACTACTAGACTGATGGGCCTGGGCCACCATGCCTGTGTTTACTTTTACCATCTTTTGTATGATGCTCATGTCTCCAGAAAACATAGACCTTTTCTGTAAATGCAATGCTGGACCCAGTAGGCACACAACAAGTGCTTGGCAAATTGAAGGCGACGACTTGGTGTTCCCACCAGCAGGTGCCTCTCGGTCTACAGCATGTCACTGCTAATAACTGGTCAGTAAGCATTCTCCTCACTGGCTATTAAGTCTTCACAGAGGGTGATACATTTCATGCCATCTTCCAGGATAACAGAAAGTAAGCTGTGTGCACTACATGAGAAGCAAAGTATCAGGTATTTAAGGAAAATAGAAACAAGGGAAAATAATGATTAAGTGTGTTATTTGGAAGGAAATTCTCCTAGAAACAGAAAGACTCCAAGAGTATTAAGTTTAATTCTAAACCTGTTGGTGTTTAAAACTCTAACTGACTTGACTATAAGTAGAAAACCCGCTTGGGGAGCAGGTCCTGTTTCTGAGCCTGTGTGCTTAATGTTTTACTTAATCGTGTGAAGCTGGGCAGAACAATTTGTTGTTATCAAAAACAAACAACAGGGTAGGGGGCCGGAAATTTAGCTCAGTGGCATAAGTGCTTGCCTTGTAAATGTATGGTCATGAGTTTGATCCCCAGTACCAAAAAAAAAAAAAAAAAAAAAAGTCAGGGATTTAGCTCAGTGGCATGAGTGCCTACCTGGCAAGCACAAGGTTGCAAATTCGATCCCTGGTACCCAAACAAACAAACAAACAAACACACACAAAAAAACAAACAACAGGGTTAAATAAGAATCGCCAGAGAATGCCGACAGGGAGCCCAGGGAGTCAGGGGCCAGCCAGGAGTGTTTCAGCCATTAAAAAAAGTAAAGATAAAGTAAGGGAGAGCCTCCTGTGACCAGCCTTTGGAGAGGACTGCAAGGGGCTGGTGTTCAAGGGGTGGGAAATGCAATGGTCAGGCCACCATGGCCCCAGGAGGTACAGGGAAGGTGCAACTCTCACCAACCAATTGCCTGACTTCAGTAGGAAGATGAGGACTCCCTGGGTCACCTTCCTACCCTCTCAGAAAGTGCAGCCGGTGACCCTGCACTATCTTACGGAGGTGAGAGTGATTTCTAGGGGCACCCAGATGTTCACATGAAGTTCTAAGGTGAGGAAACCCCAACCTAGGAAGATTGACATGCACCATCAGGGATCCACAGGAAAGTCTAACTCAGCCACAAAAACCTCAGATCTTGATGGAATGAGAGTGCCCAGAGGGGCAGCACTGGGGAAATGAGGGAGGTGCCTTTGAGAAGAAATCAAGTGAAATAAGGCTTTAGCTAGGATGAGGGAAGGAGAGATGGTTCCAAGAAGGTAGGTTAGCACATCCAAGGGGCAGGCAGGAAGAAAAATTCACAGGTTATACAGGAAGAAAGGGTGCAAAGACAGCTAGGGCATGGGCTAAACCAGAATGAAGACAGAGCCAGAGCTGGACTGTGACAAACCTTGCAAGCTTGGTCAAGGATAGGGGTTTCATCTGAGTGCTATGGTTTATATCTAGATGTCCTCCCAAAGGATATGTGCTTCCATGGTGGACTCTTGGAAGATGACCAGATTATGGGGGCTTATGGATGACTTGCTACTGAGAGCTGAGCTCCAGTAGGATGAGGCTGGTCAATGGAGGCGTGGCCTGAAAAAATTTGTCTGTCTCCCCAGCCACTCCCTTCACTTTCTCTCTGCTTCCAGAATGCCCTGGTGCGAGTACCAATTCCTCTGTTACGTCTATCTGCCATACTCTCCTACCTGGAAGCTACAAGACTATGCACTTACACTTCTGCAAACCGTGAATCAAAACAAACTTCTCCTTTAAGTTGTGGGTGTCTGGTAGTGTGTCTCAGCCATAAGAATAGTAACCAAGACTCTAGAAGACCCTGGGAAGCCACTGAGGCTCTTTTCAGCAATGGGTTGATAGCAATTTCTTTTAGAAAAGAGTTCATGGCCCCTAACTGAAGGAGAGCAAGACTGGAGGACAGGTCATTGGGTCAGTGGTCACTGAGAGGCTCAGGAAGCAATGGAGGAGGAGAAAACAGAACAAGGAGGGGAAGGAAGAGGGGTCATTCCTGGGTTTCTAATCTGGGTAGGAGGGAGGACTGTGGTTCCTATAGGTGAGAAAGGGACCTAAGAGGAGTAAGAAGATTTAAGCAGGACTCTGAGGAGTCTGTGAGATACACAAAGGGGAAGCACTCGTCAGCTAGACGTGGATTTAGAGTACAGGCCTTTGCACTGCCTCTGAGATAATAATCTCCACTCCTTCTATGAAAGAGAGCATGTGTTTCATTCTCTCTTCAAGCATCATGACCTCACACACACGAATAATATAAAGTGAGAAGATAATTGCTCCCCCTTTTAGGATGAAAGATCATCTCTTTCAAAGGCTGGTTTCTCTATCCAAGCCTACCCTTAAGTCTTAGCAGCCAGAACCTGACCAGGTGGCCAGACTAGGGTGCTAGTCAGACTCTGGAAAAGTGGAACAGGAACTATGAATGACCAATGGTAACCCAATCCAGGACTGCGAAAAAATTTGCCTCTCTGCATTCTTCGCTGCCCAAGGATAAGGAAACAAGAGCCATACTCAGGATGAGTTAGGCTACGTGGTGGCAGCTGAAAGCAACAGAGTCCCTTCCTCCTGCGACATGTCCAGGGCAAGATGGCGAGGTTGCTGGATGCTGAGAGCCGTCTTCATGAGAACCAGGCTCATGGATGACCTGGCTTCTCTGTGCTTCCCGGGTTATTCTGGTAGGAGATGAAAACTCTTGATGTCTTCCACCAACAATTAGCTACTACATTGGTAATCACATGCCCCTGCCCACCATCAAGGGCTAGGAATTTGAGTCCTCTAAGTGGCTCAAAGAGAGGAGAACCAGCTGTTGAACAGCGGCCTTAGCAAGCACCTGATCTTCAGTCTCGAGATATCTAGGGATACTCTTGACATGGAAACCTCCATGCCCTGGAAGAACCGATTTCATTTCTGATGTTCTTTGATTGACAAAGAATCCATCTTTATAATGAATTAAAAACTCCCTCTGCAGCACCTGGCCCCTGTTCTGAACTGTTTTTCATCTTCCCATCGCTGGCCTTTCAGCTATTTAAAGTTAATTATCATGCCCTCTCAGGTCCTCATCTTAACAAATTGAATCAAAATTTCAATTAGTAGTTCAAAATTTCAAGCATCCTAAACACAGTGGCATTAAATTGAAAGTTTGAAAAAGAACCATTTGGATTAGCTTCCAAGAAGGAGATCCAAACTGACATGTCGGATCAGATCAAAAGATAATGGGTAATAGAGGCAAGCTCCTTCTGAAACTGGGGACAGAGCACCAAATCATAAAGATGTCTTTTTCTCCTCTGACTCAAATTAAATGTAAAATTCTCATTCCTCAGTTGCCACTCACTTCCAGTCTGATAGAGTAAAGATATCTCTGTAGTTACCTTCTTCGGCTGCTGTAAAGTACTAAGGAAAACACACAAAGAAAGCTTGAAATTCCTCTGATTCTAATTGACTCATTTTTGTTTAGACAAGTGTTATTTGAGGCTGAATTACAGAGTCTTAATGCAAATCAAGACTCTTAGAATCTATGACTACTGAATCTTTCTTTTTCACAAATGTTTTTTTTAAATACAGCCACTTAACTAAAAAGCCAGGAGAGCTAGCATATACAACTTCTCTTCTTTCTGGGATGTGCTTATGAATTGTGGATTAATTGCATAACAAGGCAGCCAGTTAACACCTGCTGGATATTTACCTACTTTCAGCAATATATCATCTCCCTCCTGATACAGACTTTGTTGAAACCATGTTTTACCCAGTCTGGAAGGTCAGTCCCATTTGTCAAAGCGGGGACAGTCCCTTTGTCTTAGCCTTATCTGGGCTGTGGAATTGCTCAAGGACATCACCTGCCTTCCCGTTCGCACAGCCTTGAGAAAGTTGAGCCTTGGAAACAGCAGGTCTTCTTAGTCATTTATTTCCAGCATCTACTGTTGTCCTCATTAGCAAGCCAGAGCCCACAGGCTGGTGAGACAGAGACAGCTTTCACTTGCAAGGACCTGGGAATTTAGTTCTGTGAAGTGTGTGCATGGTACAAAAGTTCTAGATTTTTTAAAAATTGTGCTCGTTTCATCAGAGAGTAGGTGCTGAAGGTCTTTGGAAGTCACTGGATAGAGGGTGCGGTCACTGGTCAGGAAACACTAACATTCAGTAGAGGACACAGATAGCAAGTTTATTTATTTTGCAAGTGTTTATTGAGCACTTACTACTGACCGAGCCCTGACAGACATTAAGAGCCCACAGAGATGAGTGTAACAACCCTATTACTTGTTTTCTTGGGGCTCCTATTTCAGTGGGCATTAGTCACAATCATCACAGTATTTAGGCAGTGCTTATTCAGTGCCTAGCTCTGTTCTGCAAAACTATACATTTGACTGTATAAAGCAATTACCATTCTCAACCCCATCTGACAGATGAGAAAAACTGAGCTACACCAAGATGGGGAAACTGTCTTCCATCCCACAGCCAGTAAGTGGCAGCACCAGGAGGAAATACAGGCAGATGTGTCCCTTGGGCCTGCTGTACCAGTCCCCACACTGCATTTAATCACTGCATTACACTGTTCTCAGGCACACATAATTCTCTCTCTCTTCGTTAACATTTCAGAACCCAGGCCACATCCTACAGTGAACAGCCACCATCGAAGTGCGGGAGTTGCAGTGGATTTCTTGCTTGGTGGACCATGATGCGCTCTGCCGCGTACAATCCAAATGCCTCCCACGGGAAGGAAGAGAGAACTTCCTGTTGGTCCCGCCCTCCCCAAGGGCAGAACACAGGGCCAGGCTGGTGCAGGACTTACTTTCGTGGTGTTTAGTGATAAAAGATGAAACCAGGACCCCTAGGTGCCGAGTCGTACTCTCAGGACCAGAGAGGGCTTCAGGAGGCACAGCTCTGTGTTGAAAGAGACAACCCAAGATCCATGAGGAACAGCTGTCACCCAGGTTACTTTGAAGACTGGGTCCTAGACAGAGGCAGACTGTCTACCCCAAAGGAGCCACGGCCAAAGGCAGTCAGTAAGAATGTCCTGTTTATATGTCTGTTGGGTAAGCAAAATTTTTTTCCAGCAAATTCTTTGTTCCAGCAAAATTTTTTTCCCTTTTACCAAGGCATTCCTGACAATGATTGTATCCCTTCCTGCAGAGAAAGTCTGATCCCTTATTAACAGCAACGTGGGTTTATTCTGTACTTTCTTTGGTGACACTGCAAGGGGTGATTTGATGCCTCTCAACCTGTGTTTCCTTGAGCCAAGAACTGTTCCTTCCTAAACACCCAACAGCAGCTCTTAATCCATGGATTTGCAAATGGCTCCTTTCCCCGCTGCACGCAACTCAGCCGTTTTTGAACCATCCGGAATATGCAGACACACGGAACCTTTGAACTAAGGGAAAATGTGATTGTAAAACCAGTCTTCTCTCCAGCCTGCGTTAGACGAAGCGGGCAGCCATCTAGGGGACTTCTGTCAAGTCTTTCATTAGAACGCTGCCTGCTAGCATTGTCCCTAAAAATAGTTGTCACGCCCATGGAGCCCTGGCTCTGGCAAACAGACCGCTCTCTGCATCAGGATCCTTTTTAGCTGCTTCTTAAATTACAGGAATTTTAACTAAATTAGAAAGTTTGCCACTTTGTTCCTCATGAAGAAAAAGCTTTTAAGCCAGAGTTCCTAAAACACAGGTTCAGCTCCATTTGGAAAGAACAGGAAAATGTTGCTTTTGCTTCTAGGCACAGAGAAGGGTGGAAGCTTGAGGTTTAGAACAAATGGAACCTCCTACGTATGCATGCTTGGGTGGTCGGTTTCTGCACAGGGCTATTTCCTTTTCCGTGAGCCTTTTTACTAATGTTTTATCAGCGCTGGACCACAGAATGACAAATGCTGTCCTGTGGAAAAGGTACAAGAGCCCTTAGAAACTCATTGTATTCTTTCACAGCACAGCTCCACATTGTAAAGTGTTTTTAATTTTCCTCATATAATGTTCTAATGATTCTCGAACAGACAGTAGAGAATGCCAAGTAAATAAACAATTGAAAATTTGCTCAGCCAGATCCAAGATGGGTTTCCTCAGATTCGTTCCAAATTCTTCATTCTATTTTTTTAGGCTTCTCTTCTGAGCCTTTAATGGAGTCTTGGGTTTCCCTATTTCTAGCATCAGCTGTTGAGAAGTTTTAAATATGAGTTCTGCTTGCATTTCTTTGGAAGGTTTCTTATTTATTTTATATTTTTAGGGGACTCTTCCTCCTACTATCTCACCATGGTTCTCACATCAAACAGACCGGCTATACGCTCAGGGGGGTGTTGAGGACTGGGCTTATCTTTGGGGCCCCAGCGATAGTACCCACAATTAGTTTTTCTATACAGCTGCTATTATCATGGTGCTGCTTTGCTCACAAAAAGTATCATTACACACTTACCAATAAAAACAATTTTGTAGGGGCTGGGGGTTTTGTTGAGCAGCACAAGCACCTGCCTGGCAAGTGCGAGGTCATGAGTTCGATCCCTGATACCAAAACAATTGTGTGTATATGTGAAAGTGGTAAACCAACACAGTGAATATTAAAAATTTTTAAATGCATTACATTTAAGGACATACTCCTGCAAAATACTCCCCCTCTTCAAACACTTCAAACATAATTATCCCATCATTAACACAATTACCCCAGCATTCTGGCCATTTTCTGAAACAGTTCTGGAAGTTCTATCACAAGTGTCTTTAGCTGCACCTGCCTTGATGTCCTGAATAATTTCAAAATATTTACCTTTCATGCTCGTTTTAACTTGGGAGGAAAGCCAGAAGAAGCTGGATGGTGCCAGATTTGGTGAATATGGTAGGTGAGGACCCAAGTAATGTTTTTATTTGACAGCAATTGTTGTAACTTTCTTGAATCAATTAAGGACCTCACAACAGCTACAACAATGAAACTAAAGACCCTCGTAGAAGACGTCCAGAATTGCTTCAGAAAGTGGTAAGTATGATGGATAAGTGTGTTCAGAATGAGGAGGGATTGTTTTAAGGGCAATCAGTGGCAATTTGTCTTTTACTGTAATATATCTTTATAGTTTTATTTCAGTATTAACATATTTTTCACCTTGACTCTTACATCTTTGGGTATGGGTGTATTCATATCTCAGTGTCCAAGTATATTAACATATTATACAACATAGCAAAGATATTGCTTTTTTATTTAAAGAAAGAAAAAATAAAATAGAAAGAAGGTAGAAATAATACAGAATTCAAAAAAAATTTAAAAATTAACACTAAGAAATTGCTAGTTGATACGTTACATATTGTCATCTTAGAAATAGTTGTTCAAGTTACAAAACCAAAGCATAAAAAGTGGATAGACAGTCAAACATTGACAGTGCAAACCATTCTGCTCAATGATCCAACAAAACTTTGTAATCATCTATCTTACACACTTAAACATATATACAGTTATATCCTTTAGAGCACTTTCCTCCCCTTTCTTTTTTATAGTATCTATTACACATTTTGGATCTTATTACTCTTTCAGCTTTTATTATTTTTTACACTAGAGAGACAATGTGATATTTACTTGAGTCTTGTTTATTTCACTTATGAGGATAGTCTCAAGTTGCCTCCATTTACCTATAAAGGCCTCAAGATCATCCTTAGCAAGATATTACTTTAAACACAAGGTTTATGAATCTTACGCAGAGTTCTGATATTTTGCTGTGTCTTAACTGACTGCTTTGCTTGGTTTTGGAAAGAGTGCCCCCTCCTGTGGATGCAGTTTGGGAAATTGCTATGTAGTTAGACATTCAAGGCCTTCTATAATCGAGTCCTGTACTCTCTGTAGAATGTGATCACCCTATTTCCTCTCTTATAATCAGACCTCCAGTGACTGCCTAGAAACTCCCAAACTGCCCAAGAGGTGTTGGGGCTAGGCTGTGTGTAGAATAAGGTTATTCCTTATTCTAACTGACAGATTAGAGGTGTCATTTATTCCTGTAAGCCTTGTCATGAGTGGAATGAGAAGAATAAAGATAACTATGTCACTTTCTCATTGGGAAATAAAGGGCAGCATGAGATCACACTTGGTAAAATGCTAAAATGTGGCAGGGGTCTTACGCATGTGTGAATCCCTGTAGAGCACACGAATCTCTAAAGTCAGGGCATGGAAAAGGAAGGCTTTAAGTGGAGTCTTACACTTCTCTTACAGGTATATATGAGACATCACCTTCTATCAGATCTTTCATTTAGGTACTAGCAAGTCTCTGTTAGCTCTTCCTCAGCTTACTAACACATCAAAAATCAAAGTTTTACACATCCACTGAACGAGTGAAGCTTGGCTTCAGGGAAAAAATGAAAGGGGTAGATTTAGGAGACTAGAAAGATCCTGCCCAACTGAAGAGTGGATTCTCTTCCCAGAGATGAGTGAGAGGGGGAAATCCAGCTTGGGTGGTAAAATCAAAAGTCCAACATTAGACATGACCACATGTGGTACGATTTGCTGTCGAGATGAGGATGCAGGCCAGGCCACTAGCTCAGGAAGAGGCATGGATAGGAGACAAGAACCTAGGAGTGATAGTTTTCCCACTCTTCTAGGCTCCTTCTCTGTGTACCATCTTCATGCCTCTCGTTTGCCCCACCCTCCTCCACCCCTGAACGTGATGACACTTTCTATGTACCGGGCCCACCTCCCTTTTATTTCATGTGACTCTGTGTGAACTAGACAGCAGGCTTTTTTTATTGGACACAGAGTCTCACTATGTACCCAGGCTGACCTGGAACTTATAACAATCCTCCTGCCTCAGCCTCCTGAGTGCTGAGATTATAGATAGGCATGTGCCATCATACTAGGTGATGATGCACTCCTTAAGGACGAAGATTAATATCATTTTCATCTTTATGTTCTCTAAGCATTTATCACTGTGCTTTGTACATATTTGGTACTCAAAAAAGTTTTACTGGTTCAGTTAATTAATATTTCCTACCTATACCTGGTTCAACAAAATTCCACCAAAAAAAAAAATCATTTGAGAATGTTTGGTGCATGCATATGTGAATGATCCCTGGATCCCAGAGGTCACATTGAAATATCTGGATAGAACTCATGTTTGGCCCTCTGCATAAATAAGAGAAACCTAATGTCCTCTGGCCTGGTAGAGCTGGGTGCCCACTGCAACCCCTGAACTGCCCATCATAAATCCCCATTCAGGCCTACCTTAGCAGCCCTGGGTGCTATCGCCTGTCATTCTCTGTGTTCTCTAGCCAAAGGGTACCACCATGGCCATTGTCACAGCGGCAGTCAGACTGCAAGAGAGTCAGACCCATGTGTGCTGGTGTGATCTGGGGAGCCTGCTCTCTGCCCACCTTTTCCCTGCCATACCACAGAGCTGCATTTAACGCGAGTCTTGAGAGACTTATGCTCGGAGCAGAAATGGCTCAGCACTGCCACTGGGTAGCTAGTGACCTTCCCATGGGAAGCCTCAGGAAGTCAGGCCTTCTCCCCACCTCCACACTACACCAGTGTGTTTGGGAATAATTCAAAGGAGACAGCGTGTTGGGAGCACAGAGAGTCAGCTGTGCCCAGGAAAGTCCCTGCTGGCCAGGAGCCCTGCCCAGCCCCGGAAGCAGGCGGTGCTTCCACGCTCAGCAAACCTTCCTGGCACTGTATCTGTGCTGTCACAGAGACCACAGCTTTCTTTCCACGGTTAAAAAGAAAGCTCCATTCTTCCTTCTGCACAGTAGTGGTGATGATACTATTGCTGATTAGAGCACTTCATTAGAAAGCCCTCTGTAAACTCTGTCCTGCAATAAACTGAATTACTGCTATTTTAAAGTATCTTCTCTCTTTCTCTGCATAGGGGAAGCTAAAGATGACTACCAATCCCAAGCAGAGGGATTTTTTTCAAACATGTGGGAATCTTTTGTCTGAGCCAAGTGTTCAAACAAAGCTTCCTGGTAAAAAGAGGGGGAAATTATGAACTCAGGAGGATTCAGGGAAAACTCAACTCTGCTTATGAGACCAGCTTACCCTAGATCATAAAGGGCAAGTGGGTTTGGCAGGCTACCTAATGCTAAGTGTGAGTATTGAAAGAATCTTTTAGTCCACCCACTCTTCCCAGAGTCTATCCCAGAGGAGTGAATTAAGGGCACTAGAAAATAAATAGAGGCTGAAGCCGCTTATGTTTGTGGATTGCTCATGCATGGGATAAAAAAATATTGAATTCTAACAGCAAGTAAATGCATTATATTAATGGATACAGAGAATTATCTAAGAGCATGTTAAAGTTAAATAAATAATAGCATTTCTGTTGCTTAACTATTTAACAACTCTGTAAATAGCCCTGAAAACTGAGGAAGATGTAAAGTCCATTTTGAGTCTCAAAATTAAAATACGGTGAAATATCATTAATCCAATTACACTGAATTGAGAGGAAGTGAAACGGGAAATGCTCTTTAAACAAATGCAGTTTTGTTACTTTCAAGAAATGTAGGAGGAAATGACATCTCTAAACAAATATGGCCAAGTGCATGAATTTTAGGAAACAGTGTAGTAGCTCATTAAAATATAACCAGGGATATTAAAGTATAACAGCTCCTCTGAACTGCCCACATACCCACTTTTCTCCTCAGTGCCTTCTGTAAGAGAAAAGTTGAGATATTAAGAGAAATTCTGTATCATGGGCCCAAGAAATACCAACTTGGATCACAGGCAAATAAGAAGTGAAAGAAACCATGGCAAATGCTGTATGAAGGGGATTAATCTAGGTGATGCAAGGCAGAATTCCAGAGCAAAAGTGGGGATGCTGGAAGCTTTTAATCTCTCATCTTTGAGCTCAGGCTTCCACAGCTCAGCTATCTCTCCACGTAGTAGGTGCTCTAATGGGAAGCTGAGCAATCTGACTAAGAACACAATCTGACTAAGAACTGTGTGTGGAACCCCGAATCCGCTGGGGTCAGGGTGACCCTAGGAGAGTAGAAAAGGGAGTTCTCGTCTTCCTGAAAGTCTTTTGCATCTACTCATTTTTAAAAAGAGCCATCTAAAGCAGGTTGACACCCTCTAGCAGTTGCCTAAAGAATCACACGTCATGCACTATAGGAATCTGAATAGGTGGACATGACATTAACCGTTGGAATGAGGATCTATAAAATAGACTCCTGTCCTTCACTTTCCTCCACAGAGGTTAAATTTTAAAACAAAACAAGCCACCATAATGCTCAAGACAACACTAGTCAATCAATGACTCCGAGGCCCGAAAATCAAGATGTTCGATGGTGGTCATTCTCAGGCCACCACGTCAATCAGTGCATTCATAGAAGCCCATGCAGGGAGGAAATCAAGGCTTCTGGATGGAAAAAAATAGTTTAATATTAAACCTACACACAGCCATTGGCGTGCCTTTTCAAAATTCTTCCTTGAAAGCTTTTAAATGATCACACCAAATTCAGAATTCAAGTTTAAATGCCAACTTACACTTTCAGAGCAGAATTCATTTTTGTAGTGGTATTCATTGCACATAGCTCAGAATCTTCACCCTTGTTATGTTTTTGACTTTTTTTTAAAGACAGACAAGGGAAAATAGCAATTGCATTTAGCCAATCCCATGTTAAATAATAGATTAAATGTAATAAAGTATAAGTGGGACCTTTGCTTTTCATCATGAAGGAGCTCTCAAGACCAGATTAGACTTCCTGATGCACATTCTCTCACCAGACAAAATACACAAGTGAATTGTTCCCAGTCACTGACAACCTAATATGGCAGACAGCTGTCATCCTTAAAAAACAAAGATTGCCCCTGCATAGAAAAATAATCAAGGTGATCACCACCCAGTATGATGTCATTCTATTCAGCAGTTAAACAAGGTCACAAAGTAAAGAGGGGGTACCTGAGTAGAATATTGAGATCTTGGTGAGCTAAAGAGTTAGAGACTGGAATTCATGATAAATGGAGTAAGTACACCTGTAGGACCAGGCATCATGGATGAGGATGCTCTACAGAGAATCAGCTCTGGAAATCTAATAGGGCATCCCTTAATTTCTTTGCAAAATGCAAATGTGTACATGCTCAGGAATGTACAGCTCAGACAATATGATCTTAATAGGAGGAGCACTGTGCTCCAAAACATGAATTCTGCAGACTTTGAAGACCTTGCTGAACAGCCCAAGTTGTTCACGTGGGATTCTCATCCAGAAATAGTTGATTGTCATTCAGAGGTAGATGCACTCTAACTAGCATTATAAAGAGAGCACAAAGTTTCAGACAATGATAAATTCACTGCCTATCAAAACAAAGCCCAAAACCCTTGGGAAACATAACGAAGTCCAATCACTCAACAATGCCCATTATATAATAAAAGAGAAAATCACATGTGTAAGAAAACAGGAAGATGTAACATAATGCAAGGGGAAAGAGATCAATAGACTAGAAATAGATCTAAAGATGACAAAGAAGTAAGATTTAGTGGGCCAAAAAATTCAAAGCAGCTCTTAAACATTGAAAAACTTTTTGGAAAGGTGAATACAGTCAGTCACTACATGGGAACCACAATAAATAAGTGAGAACTATTTTTTTTTAAACTCTAGAGTTGAAGAACTGAAAAACCTAATAACTAAAAGAAAAAATTCAGTGGATTAGCTTACAAATAAACACTACAGAAGAACGTGAAATTGAAATTGAAGTAATATAAAAGATGGCAAACTCGGAGAGAGATGGCTGAAGAAAAGTAAATAGACTATCAAAATGACATGGGAAGATATCAGGCTACCATCTATATATATCACTGATGTCTCCAAAACACAGAAGAAGAAAGTAGCAGAAAAATAAGTTTATTTCTTGTCTAAATTTGATGAGAAATGTAAACTAATAGAGTATTCCAAACCCAAAACTTAGTAAAAATATAAAGAAAACCACACCTATGCAGATCAAAGCCAAATAGATTAAAAACTAGGTAAAAAGACTATGCTAAAAGCAACCAAAATAAAGCATATATTAAATACAGCAAATAATAATAGAAATGACCAGTAATTTTCCACCAGAAATAGTACAAGTCAGATACAATGAGATGCCGTCTTTAAAATGCTAAAACAACCTGTCAACCTAAAACATTATAGTCAGTAAAAATATACTTCAAAAATAAAAATGAGGGGTGGGGATATAGCTCAGTGGCACAGCACCTACCTGGAAAGTGTGAGGTCCTGAGTTTGATTCCCAGTACTAAAAATAAATAAATGAGAGAGAATTCATTACCAGTAAAACTACATACCATACATATAAAGGAAAATGGTTGCGGTCAATGAAAAATAATACCAAGTAGAAGAAGCATAAAGAAATGAAAAGCACAGAATGTGAACATGGAAATAAAATACAAAAGACTTTGTTTTCTTAACACTTAAAAATGTAATTATTCAAATTAGTAAGAGTGTATCACAGGTTTATAATATAGAAGTAAAATGTGCCAAAGGATGAGCTGGTGTAAGTGAGAGGTTACTGTTATAAATTTATTGCTTTCTAAGTGAAGTGGCGTAATATTAATTAATGGTAGGCTACACCAGGTTAACGAAGTGTATCTGAGCCCTAACAGGACCATGAAAAAAACAGTAAATCAACAAGTGGTAGAATTCAAAAACCCAATGGTGAAATATAATCCTTAAACATAGTCATTAATCAAAAAGTAGAGAAGAGAAGGTTAGAAAAGGTTAAAAAGTCAACAAAAGTAAGTTCCTGGGAAGAAGAGGAAACAAATAGTGGTGGGCATAAAGCTCATCGTGTTATGATAATTCATGAACTTTAAGTGGATTAAGACTCAGTTAAAAGATACTGAATGTCAAATCAGATAAAAACCCAGGAACAAGGGGTGTGCTGCTTTAAAAAAAAAGACATACGGTAAATATAAAGACACCAACAAGTTGAAGGTACAAGTTAGAAAATATTACACTGTGGAAGAAATAAATACAGATGGCATTATAAATAACAAGTAGTCCAAAAACTAAAACCAGAGGTTAAAAAGATATTTCAAAATGATGAAAGGGATCAAGGCATATATGAGTACATACAGTGTAGAAATGTCTAGGTCCGTGAAGTATGCACAAACCAGACTGAAGGAGGCACGTCCCAGCTGGAAGGCACACTGACAGGTTTCAACACGACCCACTTCGTAATCAATGGAGCAAGCAGGCAGAATCAGCAGTAGAAAGTCGGGCAACGCAGTTAAGTAACTTGGCCTAACTGGCATTTATGGAACAGTGCAGCACCCAGGGGCTGACACACGCTCCTCCCAAGGCCACATGTAAGAAAGACGGGGTGCTGGGCTATGACGCTGAGCGGCCCCTCAGTGTAAGCGGACAGGAACCCCACGGAGTGTACTCTCTAACCCCAGTGGACTTAACCTAGGACAGTAATAAGATGCATGGAAAGTTCCAAAATAGTTGCATATTAAGTACTTATAAATAACCCACAGGCCAAAGAATAAGTTATGAGGAAAATTAAAATATTTAAAACTGAACGATAACAAAAAAATTCATCCCATCAAAAACTTTAGGATACACATGCAACACACCAAGGGCAAATTTACTGTTCTAAATACTTCTATCTGGAGAGAAGGAACCATATAAAATCAAGGATGTGAACTTCCTCTCTAAGAAGCTAAGCAAAGAACAACTTGAATTCAACGCAAGCAAGATGACAAGAGGGACGAGCTGTTTGCTGGTGCATGCCTATAATCCCAGGCTGAGGCAGGAGAACCATGAGTTTGAGGCCGGCCTGAACTACACAATGAGACACTGTTTAAAAAAATCAAAAGCAAAAAAAAAAAAAAAAATCCAGGAAATCCTCAGTGCCTGCCAGCAGTGCCCACAGATGTTCTTCTTTCCTTACCTATCTTTATTCCTAAGTATCTTGTTTTTTATGTTATTGTAAATTATATTTTTAAGCTTTCATTTTCCAATTGATCATTGCTAATAATTAGAAATACTACTGATTTTTTGTCTATTGACAAAACTATTAGTGCAATAATAGATGCAAATAAATTTACACATTTAGTTTCTTTAAAAATAAACCTCTGCCAAATAGTTTCATAGTTTTGTCTATTATTTATACTATTTAAGATATTATTAGTTCTAGTATTTTATTTCAATTTCATGAGGTTTTCTATAAAGATCATCTTGTCATCCACTAATACAAAAAGCACTGCTCCTTTTCCAGTTTTGGCCCTTTTATTTTTTCTTTGCCTTTTGTGCAAGAAATAAACAATAAAAAAAAAGTTGGAACAAACTTAGTTATAGTTGGGTCTGAAATTAAAGTCATAGGCTCCTGGCAAACAAAATGACAGGAAATTACGCAGGGCTATGTTACATTTTTCTTATTGCGTTTAACCAATAACAGCAATTATTCACAGAAAAGATTTTTCCCTGTATTCAGCTAGTGGTTTAATTTAATATTTCCAAGCATTTCTGATGCGCAAATATGGTATTCAAATTTCATCTGTGTAATTCTACAGATTCCTGAGGCTCTTGCTTGACTTTAATTTTTCTAATCTTCTTTCTCTTTCACATGGATTATTTCTATTGATCTATCATTCTCAAATTCACTGGCTTTTTTCTGTCATGTCCATTCTGGTATCGAGCCTAGTTTTTAAAATTTGAGTGTGATTTCGTTAATTTCCACTTCATTCTTTTCTATATCCTTCCATTCTTTGCAAGAATATTTGACCTTATCTCTTAAAATATGATTATGGAGCTGCTTTAAAGTCTCCATATGACACACTCAGCTGTATTATTTTTGACAAAAGGGATAAATCCTTTTGCTAGAGGAAAGACAGTCTCTTTAACAAATGGTTCTGGGAAAACTGGCTATCCATATGCCGAAGGTTGAACCTAAATCTGTATCTCTCACCATGAGCTAAACTAAAGTAAAAAATGGATCAAAGATCTAAACATCAGAACAGAAACACTTAATCTTACAGAAGACAAAATAGGAAAAACTCTTGAAGACATAGGTCTAGGCAAAGACTTTCTGAACAAACTCCAGTTGTACAAGAAATAGTACCAAGAATCAACAAATGGAATCCTATCAAATTAAAAACTTCTGCACAGCAAAGGAAACCACTAATAAAGTGAAGAGACAGCCTACAGAATGGAAGAAACAGTTTTCCAGCTACCCCTCAAAGGACTAATATTTAGAATGTAGGAAGAGGTAAAAAAAAAATTAGATACCCCCCACCAAATGTAAAGATTAACTTTAAAAATGGGCATCTGAAATGAATATAGAAACTTCTTAAATGAAGAAATACAATGATTCCCAGTATAAAAATGGAAGAAGAAATACAATGGCAAATAAATACATGAAAAACTATTCACTGTCACTGACCATTTGAGAAATGCAAACTATAACAACACTGAGACTCCATCTCACTCTAGAAAGAATGGCTACCATCAAGAAATCAACCAATACAAAATGCTGGAGGGGCTGTGGAGAAAAGGGAACCCTTCTCTATTGTTGGTGGGAGTGTAGACTGGTGCAACCCTGTGGAAATCAATATGGAGTTTTCTCAAAAAACTAAGAGTAGAAATTTCACTTGACCTAGCTGTGTTGCCCTTCTTCCCAAAGGAGTTAAAGACATCACACCACGGCAATATATGCACACCCATGTTTATAGCAGTACAATTCATAATAGCTACATTTGGGAAACTATCTATATGCCCATCAACAGATAAATAGATAAAAATGCAATATTTATACACAATGTAGAATAAATATAGATGTAAAGTATGAAATAAAAGACAATAGGAAAAAAAAGAAAGAAAAAAATGTTGTAATCCAGTGCAGATACTATATCTAAAAGTGCACCTTAACTACAATAGTCTTACATGTTTTATATAGTCTGGGACCTATTCATCTGGTTTTTCAATCTGTATATATAACTTACTTTATAAGTTCTGATAGATAAATTTGGTGCTATAAAAATAACAGGAAGGGGAGAGGAGGAAGAAGGGAGTTGAAATGTGTTATGTACTTGTACCAGTTCTCTACAGTGAGTGCAATCATTATGTTCTGTAAACTTGTGCTAGTAAAAGAAGAGAGAGAGCGACAGAGACAGAGACAGAGATAGACAGAGACAGAGACAGAGACGGGGGAGAGAGAGAAACAGAGAGGGAGACTGAGGGAAAGAAAATGAAGTGAAAGGAAGGAAACTACCAAATTACTAAAAGGGCCCAGACAGGTCAGGTAAGACAGGGGCTGTATTGTGAGGATGCAAATAAATTTACACATTTAGTTTCTTTAAAAATAAACCTCTGCCGAATAGTTTCAGCGTCTGTGTGTCCTCATGTTGTCGCCTGTTGCATCTCTTTTCTCCTGAATGGCGAACTTTTCCTCATTTTTCAGATGCTGCATAAAGTCTGGACTGTGTGCTACACATTTTGACTCTTGGACTTGGAGACTCCAGGATTCGCCGAAGTCCTAGTGAGAATACTGATTTCATTGTTTTTGGAAGCCAGCAACAAGTGAGGCCCAGGCTTGCAAATTCTAGTCTGCCTCTGAGGACCGCAGTTTCAACCTCAGTTTCCTATTGTGGTTTGGGTCTGTCATCCATGTGACCAGAATGGCCAGTGTGGGGCCTTGGTGATTGCTACTCCTGCAGCTCCAGTCTGAGGGCTGTCTGGGGTCCGAGGAATGCATGTGTACTTTAGATATGAGTCCGGAACACCGTGCACAGCAGTATGGGATCACTCCTTGGACCCTTTTTTGATCTCTCCACTGCTTTCTAAGGCCTCTCTTCCTGCTCCTCCACCGAGAGAGTTGGGGCTTTCACTTGCAGGATTTCCTATGACGCAGCTTGCCAGAGTGTGGGAAAGAGGGAGACACAGAGAAGGCGAAGCAGTGGAATTTACCCCAGTGCAGGACCGCAGGCATTGTGGTCACCAAACAGAGCTGCCTTCCTTGGACTTCTAGACAGTCATCGCGGCTGGTGCTGAGCTGCCACGGGTACCCTCCTGCTTTTAGGGACGGAGGTAGAGTGGAATCTCATTTTTTAAAGAAGTTCTCGTTTACCAAACTGTTGTAAGGCATGTTGACAGGTAAGAGCATGATATCTTAGGCTTTAACACAAAGGAAAACACTGATATGGGCATTAGCACTACCAGGTAAGTGCATTTTTACCCAAGCTTCAGAATAAAGCATCTCCCGCCTTTGATTTTAACCAAAGAGCATTCTGAGGAAGTAGACAAGCTGTGAGAAAACTCAAATTCTGCAATTACTGACCATTGTAAATGTGGTTTTTTTCGATATTAAATGTAAATATTTTTAGAAATAGAAATAAAACAGATGCTGAAACTGAGAAAAGACCACAGTAGTCATCTCTTCTTAGCAGGTTCAAATGTCTGCATTTCTCAAATATTTGCCTGCTTTCAGATCAAATGTAGAGTCAATGCTGAACTTATAAAATGCATTTTGATATTAAAATACCTACTAATTTCTGTTAAATATGTTGACTTCTTGTGAGAATTCGATGGTGAATTTCTCCCACAAAAAGAATGTGTATGTGTATATATTTGTGTGGACAGTTTTGCTCACGCTGAAAGCATACATCTTCTGCCCCACACGTGTGCATAACCCCTTACACATACACGCACACACACAGAAAATCCAGATTTCAGTAAACAAAACACATTGACTAGTCACGGATTTTGCCTTTAAAAATCTCCCCCTCTGAATTGCAACCAAATAGCTCCAAGTGCTTTCTCCAGCTGAACTGAAGATCATTACTTTCAGCCAGGTCCTTGGTTCCACAAATACCCACCCTTGGGGACTCAGGGTTCACAGCAATGACAACATTACAAACAAACCACCTTCCAACCCAGGCGAATAGGTCTATGAAAGATTAATCTTGTGCTTCCTCCAGGAACTCCAAAGGTAGGAACTTGTTGTGGGAAGGGAAATTAAAAGAAAAATGACAGTCACACTGTATTACCAGGAAAAAAAAATGACAGGAGCAGCAGAGTTGTACTTGACAGAGATGAAGGTCATGGGCTTGGATCTCCTTAGCATACCTCGGTCCAGGCTGTCCCCCCCCCCCCCGCCTAAATGCCAGGTCATGTGCTCTGGAAACGCTCTCCTGTGGATTTAGACTTGAAATATGCCTGGTAGCTCTCAGAAGGACAGGGTCAAATACCTGGGAGGTAAATGCAGGCTCTTTCTCCACATGTCACACAATCTTCGTCCCTTTGCTGGAAAATAAACTGGTTGACAATCGCGCTGTCTGCCAGCATGAAGTATGGACATGGTGGGAGCATTTATCTTCCCCATCGACCTTACCCAGGACAAAGCCGCGTTCCTGCCTGGCATCAAAGTCACCTACTTACACACACACTTCGGGAGTCATGGTCCTTTGCCTGATGAGACAAAGTGAGCTGGTTCTGAAAGTTAGCTCACGGGGTGCTGTGCTGTCTGTGGACACACGCTCTCCCCTTTCCTTCTGTCCTCTTGAGGGGCACAGGATCCTTGAGGGAAATGCACAACACAGCCCCTTTATCTGCTTTCCGTGAAGTTAAAACTTGGTATTGGCCAGATAGTGGCAAATGCTGCTCATTTGGAGTAGAATTAAATCATTCACCACTTTTCTGTTCCTGCTATTGAAGAAGCATCCCGCTTGTTAGGTTACTTTCTTGAATAATCTTCTTCAAGGAACTTTGCATGAATGCCCATAATTTATGAGTTGTTGGTCATGAAATAATTCAGATCAGTGAATATCCCTGAGGGCCCAGATACAGAGAAGTACGGGAGAGCTTAGGGGGCCAAAGGCAGGGAAGGAGGAGGCCGGGAGCCTGTTTGGAGGTGAGGCCAAGGCTGAGGGTTCCAAGAGAGGCTCAGTCTGCCACGGTTACAACGCCAGGAGAGTCCCGGAATCCTGTCTCCTGGACATCCCTACTTGCCCACCAAGCAGTCACTTCCACCATGGAACAGAATTAAGGATGCATATGAGTGAAGAGACCGTGGGACCTGCCTTCAATAAACTGCACCATACAGGATCAAGCTCAGAGGCTCTGCATTCAAAGCGTGCATGGGGTGGATGCCTGCTATGAAGACACAGAAAAATTTGCCCCAGTGGGGTGGGAGGAGGGCTCCTCCAGAGTGGGAAGTTTGGATAGAATCTGGAAGGGGGCCCGGGCTGGCCTCCTGAGAGAAGGAAGGAAATTCCTGAGATGGTGAAGCCGTGCAGTCCGTGGACACAGGGTGTTTATAGAAGGTGATGGGAAGAAGGACAAATCACACCCAGGCTGGACCATAAAGAGAGAGTGGTCTTCATCTCAGTGGATGAGTCCAAGCAGGAAGATACCGTGAGAAGGTAGGTCCTGTCACATATCTGCTCGGCAGCAGTGGAAAGGGGAGTGTTGGCATCTGAGAGGGGCTTGAGAGTATCACTGTCACCCAGGCAAGAAGAGACAATGGCTTGAAAAAAATGAATTGTGGGAAGGCAGGGGAAAGGGAACACTATTTGGGGCATTATGGGAAAGAAAGGAATCAGTCATAATACAGATGGTAGGATTGTTGTGGTTGGAACTTCAGGTACCTATGGTAGATAAAGTGGAGGAAAACCCTTTTGGGAATTTTATTTACCCTTATTTTTAATGTGAGGTTTTTAAAGGTAATTTACATGTAGTGGTTTCACTCACTTTCCATGCTCAGTGCTGTGAAGTTTGACTATAAAGTCACATAATTTCTTCTCCTGTTGAGCTCTAGAACATTCCGACCACCTTATAAAGTTCTCTGGTCTTTCTTTGAAGTCACTCAATTCTTCTCCTGGACTCTGATCTGATTCCTGTCTTTTTAGTCTTGCCTTCCCAGAATTTTATGCATATGTGGGGTTGGTGGCTTGTGGGCTTCTTTTGTTTAACATAAAGCCACTGAGAGTCATCCGCATTATCATGGTCTCCATGAGTGGCTCCTTCCTATGCTGGGTGGTTTCCCATCATACAGATGATGAAGGGTTCATTGTTTACTGGTTGATGCACATAGGGGTTGCTTCCAGTTTGGAGCAATTGGAAATAAAGATGCTGTGAACATCCAGATGAAAACTGTGCCAACATTGGTTTTCATTTCTCAAGATTAAAGACCTAGCAAAGGGATTTCTAGCTTATCGTGGACCGTGACAGGATACCATCAAGGTTTTCCACATGCCCATACATTTTGCATCTTCAACATAAAAGGGTCCCAGTTGCTCTGTATCTTCATCAGCACTTAATATTATCAGTTTTCCTTTTTTCTTTTAGCCGTTTTAATAGATGTGCAATGATATGTCTTTGTAGATTTAATTTGCACTTCCCTAATGAATAATGATGTTAAACACCTTTTCATGTGTTCATAGATCATGTATTTGTCAGGTGTCTGTTTAAATTTCTGGCCCATTTTTTATTGGGTTGTTAGTTTTATTAATGGATAGTGAGGGGTTTTGCGTATCTTAAGACAATGTGCAGATTCTAGCAGGTGCTCAGAAGCTGAGTGAAATGGCCCTGAAACCATTCAAACACGTTGTTGTAACAAGTGTGAACCATGCAGTGGGTGACACAGCACGGGGAAGAAGCAAAGGGACAGCTTCCTGAGCACTGTCCAAGCCCCCCACCACCATATTTGCCCTCTGCCTTCTGCCAGCCTATCCCCGAGGGGCACCTCCATGAAGATACCAACCTCCAAATCCATAAAATAAAATAAATAAAATTACAAAGGAAAGCAGTCACATAGAAACATGTTTATATCTGGCCATGTATGTATCCATTCAGCTTGTATTGGACTATAATTATATATTTGTAACATAGCGAGATACATTAAATACCAAAATAACAGAATTATCTACAAATCAAGATTAAATTTTAACTTTTAAAAGCCGTGTCGATGTCATTTGGCTCAAAGAAAAATACTCAATTTGGGGATGACTATTCACTGGCAACAGTCATGTCAAACTAGACAACCAATTAATTTGGATTTTTTTGTTCCAGTCACTGCAAAAGTTCCTGTTAACAAAAGATACGATGTTACACGTGAAATCAAGGTTTCCAGAACCCACTAAACGAGATACACACACAGTAGGCCTCTTTCAAGGAACACCACAAATCTTTCAAGGCAGTTGTGACTCAGCCCCTAATTGGAGTGGGTTTGTACTGCAGTGGCTTTTTCATTCTAAGAGGGACCTGTTCCTCTGCGCCTCAGCCCTTATTCCCAAAATCATTTACACCACAGAGAAACTTGAGTCCAAAATTCAACTGCAGTGCTGTCAAGATAAAGATAAAATTTGCAAAACTTGTGAAGAGTTTCTAGGTCTTTTTTGATTCATCTTTTCAAAGAAATTGACAGAGTGTTGTATCTGAACTCCATCTTGGAAAAGCACCTGCCCTGCAGGCTGAATCTTTGTAAGGACCATGGCTTCTGTGTTTCCTCCCCTATCAGCAGCCAAGCAAGAGAGTTGTAATTTTCCAGTTGCATCTATAATAGTAACCTCAAGTCCCTGAATTGAAAGATTTATCTTATTCCTATGGCTAAAAATATCCACACTATCAGCCTGCTCATGGATAGAATTCTTTCCTTTACAAAGTTTCCAGAGCGGGTTTCCTTATCCTTGGGAATAAGTGAGATTCTGCCCTCTCTTTGTGAGCAACAGCTCCCAGGCCTTCCGACTGGAGGATCTCTGGATGGTGGGAACATTTCTTATGCTTTGTGCTCTTTTGTGACAAAGTCTTTCTCATTTATGTACTATAATTCAGAGTCCTGCTCCAAACAGATTCGATTGCTTTATGGCCATTGGGCAATATCTTCCAGGATTGTTGCAAGAGTCCACGATGCCAATGCATGCCTGAGCAGAAAGGAGCAAATAACAGAAACCCAAGGAGCTCACTGTATACCCAAAGTAGATGCATCAGCAAGTATTACAGATGCACCATCTGTGCAGAGTCTGAAGCTTTTATTTCCAGGCAAAGTTGTGTGTCGGGGTGTGTGTGTGTGTGTTGGGGGGGCTTTTACCATTTCTAAAATACTTGAAAGGCTTTGTAATTTCCAAAAGTAACTCTCAAAATAAGAATTCTTTAAAGGAATGTCCATGCACTCGGGGAGCAAAAGCAAGGAGCTGGAAGAGAAAGGTCGGTTTACCTCCTCCGTACACCGAGAAAGCTAATTCTCAGTGACAGACTGCAGGATGGTTTTCAGCAAGTCGACTATTTCAGACAGATCTCGCCATGTAACAAGGGTTCTGCTATCAGAGATTGTCCTCAGCTCCAGCCCACAAACCAGGCCAACTTCATCTAGTATACACAGCTTTGTGACCAGCTTTCTGATAGCCTGTAGTCTTTTTACCAGCTAAAGCCCAACGTGAAAGGGTATCTCACCGAGAGTTTTGAGTCTTCATTTGAGCTACCAAGTTTTTCAGACTCGTACCATACTCCAAGAACTGATGTCCTACTTTCACAAATGTATTGACAAACAGTCATAGAAGAGGAATTGTGCAAAGGAACATAGGTTTCCAGATGACCAAAAGCATTCCACCTTAATAGCCCTGTTCTCCAGAGCAAAAAGACTGTGTGCATCCCACAACAGTCTAAGGACTCATGTCTTCTCAAAGCAGTGATGCATAGAAGATATTTCAAGATTCCACAGACAATTGCAACATGTTGTTAAATACTGTGTGGTTTCTATTCATGACAAAGTCACAGATACTACTATCACTGCTGTGGTTTGTTAGCTACGTTCGTAATTGAAAGAAAAGCTAACTTTCAGCATGAGGTCTGCAGACATGGAGGTGTGGTTATTTTTCCCATCCAAGTTCATGAACTCCCTGAAATCTAACCGTATACCAATAACAAGTAACTCATAACTCACAAAAGGAGAGATAACCTGAGATAGATTCTGTCTCATGGGAAGTGAGGTAGGTGGGTTGGTGAGAAACAAAGTAGGAAAGTGGAAACACGGCAGAGAAGTACGAGGCCCAAACACTCGGAATGCACACAGAATGTGAAATATCGTGTCTGTGTCAATGTCCACCAGGGGCATCCAAAGTACAGCAGCTCTCTCTGCCAGGTAGACAAGGTCAGCTCTTCTGTGGCTACCAGGAAGCTCCTCCCTGCTCAGCTGGTACCTGCTTGGGGGCATAGTGTTTGCTCAGGTACATAGCAGCTACATCGGATATGATCCACAAAGTGTGACACTCATCGCAGTTTGTCTGACTTTCCTCTCATTGCTGAGACAAAATACCTGATGCCCAAAGTTAAGGAAGGAAAGGTTTATTTAGTTCACAGTTTATAGGGGCTTCAATCCGTAATTGCCTGGCTCCAAGGCAGGGTGGCACATGGTAGCGGGCCAGCAGTTCATGGTGGGCAGACTGTACCAAAGCAGTAAGGGACCTGGACAGTATCTTTCTGCCCCTTTTATATTGCATTTAGGCTGCCAAGATTAGAGTGGTAACAAACTGATCCCTGGACTGATTTAGTAACCACACACCCTTACTACATTCCAGCATCACATACTCTTGATTCAACCACCTCTCAAAAAATCCAGTGACCAGATGAAGTTTTGTGGGGTCATCTAGACACAAACCATAACACAGCTGATCTGGTGGCCCCAAAAATACTGAGTGTTCAACATACCATCTGAGTGTGGAGACCAATGCTGAGTGGCACCAGCTTCTGGAAGGACCAGCTGGCTGCCAGGTGGCATGGTGACAGAATTAGACCCTTCTGATGGTAGAATCAGTGTTTCATCATTTCAGAATTAGGCACACAATTTAGGTTTATATATGTCATTCCTACTGAGCTGCTTGTGCTAAAAACACTATTCACAGACTCCTAGAGTCTCTCATCCAAGACTGTGTTATCTCATTTTAATATTGCCTCCAACCCAGGGACACATTTCACTACACAGGGATCAGATGTGGGCTACTACTGAGGAATTCATTGGTCTTGAGCCAGGAGAAACTGGCTCAATCGAATAGAACAGAATGGGCTGTGAGGCTAGGTCTCTCCCATGGAACTCTGAACACACCTGATCAGGAGACTATGTGGATTCATCTTTCCTATAGCCAGGATGATATAGTTCTGGAAAGTAGTAGTGAGTCTGGGGAACCAGTAGTGGAATAGCCCCTGGCTCTCATGCCTTACAACTTCCTTAAAGATCTGTTGTTTCTCATCCCATAGCACTGGGACCAGTAGGTTTGAAGTTGTAGTTTCAACAAATTGCAAGTTGGAATTACCCAATGACTATTTCAGTCTTCTTATGCTGCTAGGATTTGGATGTGAAATGCCCCCAAGAGTTTCATGTATTGAAAATTTAGTCCCCGCTAAAACACTGCTGAGCAATGGGGCTTTTGGAAAATGATTAGAGTCATAATACGATGGCATTATTAAGAGGGTATACAACCTTAGGAATTGAAGTTGGGCAGGTCCATGCTCTTGGGGACTTTGTCTTGGTCCCAGCCCCTTCCTCTTGGGCTCTTTGACTCCCCCTCTGCTTCCTGGCACCACACTCTTCCACTGTGATGTTCTGTCTCACTGCCAGCCAGCAACAATGGAGTCAAAAACCATGGACTTAAACTCTGGAACTGTGAGTCAAAATAAACCTTTCTTCCTTTAAGTTGTTTTTCTCAGTTATTTTCTCATAACAATGAAAAGCTAACCAACACATAAACCACTGGGCAAAAAGGAATTTAAGGGATCATTCTTCTAGCTGATAAGCACATACATGATCTCAGTTACCAGACAAGACATGGACTGCTGGTACCCAAGAGAAGCAAGGACTTTATATAAAACACAACATATTCACTGCATGCTTTTTAAGTACTTCCTTGCCCAATGAATTTGACCAGTGAAACTCAATAATATCATGCTTCTGATTTTGCAGGAATAACTTTAAGTATCCCCAGGAGTACAGAAATTAAAGCCACATTCAAAGCATGGGGGTAGTAAAGTGTAAGGGGAGCACAGGATCATTAGAGATGAAAATATCAGCCTGGACCTCAGAGCATACTGTGGCCATAAGGTTCATATCAGCTATGTTAGTAATTACATAGTTTCTTGCTCTATCTCCCCTCATAATGTCTTCTACAAAGAAAATCGGCAACAGCTAATGGATTCGATTTTTGTCTTGGAAGTTTGGAGAGTATGGACTTTCACCTAGATACTGGCAAGAGTGGATTCTGCGGGTCAAAAGAGGTAAATTTTCCTGGACATTTCCCATTTCCTGCCCCATACCCACCCTCTTTTCTAGCCCTGACTTTTTTCTATGATCTTGGACTGATACACTTTGATCACCATCATAAAACTCTCACATGGTTGGGTGAGGCTCCTGTTGAACTCTAGTAAATCAGAGGAAGAGAAGAAAAGGTATCAGCAGTACAGGAATATTCACAAATTTTAAACACTTCTTACCTGAAATGCTTGGGACAAGAAGCGTTTCAGATTTCAGATATTTTAGAATATTTGCATATCCATAATGGGATATCTTAGGGCTAGGACCCAAATCTGAACACATAAATCATTTATGTTTCATTCTCAGGTTACACATACATATTACACATATATCCTGAAGGTAATTTTATATAACTTTTGGTGCACTCTGTTATGACTGTGACCTGTCACATAAAGTTTAAACTTATCCCTTTGTGATGTCACATTGATGGTGAAAAGATTTCAAATTCCATAGCATTTTGGATTCCAGATTTTCACTTCAAGTTGCTCACCCTGAATTTGGTCTGCTGAGCCTGATTTCCTTCAAAGTGGTCTCTCACGCATACCTCTGCCCTTCTGGGTTGGGATTTTGGTAACTTTCCCCTTTTCTGATCTCTTAAAAACTAGGGGTGCTGATAGGTCTGTACTCTGCCACTCTTCTGCAAATAGCAGCTCTACTTTTTCTAATAGTTTTATTAAATCCTCCTGCTGTGCATGATTTGTTTTGTTTCCAAGACTCGTCTGAAACATAGAATTCCAGAGAGGATAAATATCAAGTTGGACCTTGCTGATCCTCAGGGGAAAGTGCACATGCAAAGATATCCTCAACATCTTGGACCCAGAGTACTGAAAGAGAGCCTCATATGCTCTGGAAACTACAGAAGGGCTGGGGCTTACAGTAGGACTACTTGGTGAAAAAACCTTGAACACTGTATCCACGTATAGGACATCCTCCTGTGAGTTAATTTTGTCCTGGGATTACTCCCCTTTCTGAAAATCATAGCCTTATTGGAAACAAATCCATGCAATGATTAGTAAAAATGTCACACTAAAAAGCACAGCAATGTCCTCTCTACATTTGGCGGAAACAGTTCCCACCCTGTCAGTCGCCAGCATAGCAGAAGGAATGCTGCAGCAGCCCCACCTATTCTACACCGAAAGCATGGAGGCCTCTCGCTTTTATTTTCTTCTTCCACTGAGCGGCTGAGTGATCCCACAAGGGAACCTAGCTTCCACTTTGCAGGATATGTTGAAGTGTGTAGAAGAGCATCTCTGCTTTATCTAGAAATATCTACAGGAAACTGTGGCATCAGGAAGGCATATATGGTGAGAGCTGGGGATTCTGATACAGCCTTTTCTCTGAGCTGAGCGGCAGCCTGTACAGTCTGTGGATTTCTGATAGGTTGCTGACTATCTCCAATACCAGCTTGCTTGGACGGACCAACTCAGCTTTGTAAGAGTACTTGGGCTGATGCATCTCATCTCCCCATTGTTCTTTTCATGGCAAGCATTTCTGAACTTTTGAATGTCATCAGTCTCTTTCCAAGTATGTGGCTTGCTTAGGAGAGATACTGAATGCATCAAGAGTCAAAGTTGTATTCACTGAATAATCTCCTCCGTTGGTAAACTATACTTGGCTTTTCCAGACAAATAAATGACCATCTAGATGTATGCCATTACCTTAGGCAGATGTGCAGACTGGGGTCCTCCACGTAACTCACATCACTAATTAGTATGACTCTCTTTGAGATGCTGGACCACAGAACCAATGTGGCTCCACAAGAGGGGGAGCCAAGACTCTGATCTCAAGTCAGAGATCAGAGTCACCCTCAGTCACCTCTGCAGCAGTGGGTTTCAGCCACTAACAGCCCTGGCTCTCAGCTGCAAGGACTTGATTTAATTCCACAGCAAGCCTCTATCTTCATTAGCAGTCTCCACACATGCTGCTTTCTCCATTATTATCGATTGCATTTCCTCTCTGTACAGTATCTCATTCTTGTCCTTCATTGGGCTTTAGTGGCTAATAGTCATTTGCATTAATTTTCATTTCTCTAGGTGCTTAATAAACATTCTCTTAGGCACTCATCCTGGAAGTAATTAAACAGCTAAGCTCCAGACACTTCCTAGAACCAAAACTTGTCTTTCCATTGGGATTGGCTCCTACTTCTCACAACCTGAGAGTTACCACTCCAGGGAGCTCAGAGACTTTGTGCTGGCCTAAGTTGCTGCCATAGCTACTCTTCTCATCACTGAGACACAGCACCCTACACCCACAAGTTAAAGGAAGAAAAGTATATTTCAGCTCACAGTTTGTGGTGATTTCAGTCCATAATCAGCTCGCTGCAAAGCAGGATTGCCTGGCAGAAGGGAACGGAAGAAGAGACAGTCCATACAGAGCAGCCAGCAAGCAGCAAACCTCCCTTTCCCTTTTATCCCACCTAGGCTACAAGCCATTTGGGTGGTGTCACTCACACCCAGCATGGGTCTTTCCATTATCCACACCAGAGCTATGACAAACCAATTATCCAGTGCCACACAGCCTTAATCCCAGCATCACACACCCCACATACAGCCACCTCTGAAAAGCTCTATCTATTGTAGAACATCTAGATACAAGCAATAATAGTTGTCTATACCTATCTGAACTTTTCTGGGTGCCATTCCCTGCTGCGTCTCATACAATCCCACCTTCCCACCCAACACAAATGTCTCATGAATAAAATCTATCGCTGCATCCACCGGTCCAGCAATAGCTGAGTAGACCCATGGTAAGACTATGCAGTCACTAATATGATGCATAGAACAACTGCATAAGACACTGAGAAAATATCTGCACTGTGGTACTAGCAAGAAACTAAATTGTACAAGATGTAAGTGAAACTACTGTGAATTTATGGTGCTTTTAATTGTACTATGCTATCATAGATGTGTCCATGACCTGACTTGGTTCAAAACATTTACCTTTCATAGTCATTCTGCCTTTGGATAACAGCCCAAAGTCACACAGCATCAGATCTGGTGAATAAGGCAGATGAGGGCACAGTGTAATATTTTATAACCCTACCTTCCTTTTGTTTTTTTTTTTCCATTTTATTTATTTTTTTTATTTAAGTAGAAAAAGAAAAAAAACAGAGAAAGGGTACAAGTAATACAAAATTTAAAAAATAAACAGTAAGAAATCACTAGTTAATAGATTACATATTCTCATCTTAGAAATAGTTGTTCAAGTTACAAAATTAAAGCATATAAAGTGGACTTTCAAACAGTGAGAGTGCAAACAGTTTTGTTCAATGATCCAAAAAAACTCAGTAATATGATTATCCATCTTATACACTCAAATATATATGCAATTATAACCTTTAGAGCACCTTCTTTTCTTTTCTTTTGTACAATGACAATTATACATTTTGGGTCTTATTACTTCCACAGTTCTTATTACTTTTTTTGAAGAGAGTAAAACCAAATGCGACATATCAGAACAGAGTCTGTCAAATCAAAAGGATGGACATAATAGATAATGTAAAAACAAAATACAAGGTGATCAACACTGGTTACCATACTGCTCTTGCTGTCTTAAGAAGCATTGCCTATATCATCAGTTACAATAAAATTGAACAAAACAGTGGAGAATACAACCAAAACATTGGAGACTTTACAGGACTTTAAAAGAAGATAATAGTCAACCAGAATGGGCGTCATAATGAATCTTATTGTCTTCACAGTTGTTGCCTATACTTTTGAACTTGGTACTATCTAGCAAAGCAGAATAGGGGAAAATCAGTCAAAGCAAGATGGTGAGAGCAATACAGGATTTCAAATCAAGTTAATAGGAAATCAAAGTAGGTTACTATAATGTATCCTGCTATTTTTTTATTTTTCCCTTAATTAAAAAGATAAAAATAAAGAAGTAAATAATTTTTAAAAAAAAGAAAAAAGGGGGATTGAGATAAAAGAAGGCATAACAACAGAACAGCACAGGTAAAACATAACATTTAAGCAAAATAGTGTTTCACCTCAAGATATCCTGACATAAAAGTAGTTACCATAGTGACTCTTTCCTTGAAATCTTTAAATATAACTTCATATACTGTAGCACCAAACATATCAAGACACTGTAAAACCATTCAAGAGAATGATATTATTACAGGGTATTTAGAACCAGCTAACAGAAAATGAACCATGGTTTCTGTATAATCTCCTTGTCTATAAAAGTTTTTGCTTATATTATCACATAAAATAAAATCCAAAAAGATACCACCTGTTAAGACCAATGGAGACAGAAGAATACAAGCTCGATGGGACTTCAAAACAAGATGATACTAAATCAGCACTAGCTATTATGATTTTTTTGTTTTCTCCAAAATAGCTGTTCCTACCATCTGATCTTCTCTGCCTCATTTCTGTTGAGATCTTTTTCTGTCGTTTATTGTCAGTCTGTCTTCTTCATTTCGCTTTCTGCTCCATTCATTGTGGCCTCTCTGCCATTATTTCTGGAATCTTGGTATTTTCCTTTTTTAGAATATCCTGCAGTAGTCTCTGTAGAGTTGAATTAGTGGTTGCAAATTCCCCTAGTTCCTCTTTAGCCTGGAAGCACCTTGTTTTTCCATCAATTTCTAGGATAGTTGTGCAGGATATATCAATCTTGGCTGGAGGTTATCTTTCAAAGCTTGAATTATTTCCCCCCATGCTCTTTGTGATTTGATAGTTTGTGCCGAGAAGTCTGCTGTAATTCTGATGGGTGTTCCCTTGTAAGTGATCTGTTTGTTGTCTCTGACGGCTTTTAATATTCTTATATTGGATTTCTGGAATTTTGATTATTATATGCCTGGGTATAGCTCTGTTTGGGTTGTAGGTGGCTGGGGTCGTGTATACCTCATACATCTGAGTATCTTTACCTTTTGCTAAATTAGGGAAATTCTCTTGTATTATTTCTGTGAGTAGCTTTTGTAGTCCATTTGTTTGTGTCCCTACTTCTTCTGTTATGTTCTTAATTATTAAGTTATAGATCCTCTTATCATCTTCTAGCCTTTGTGTTATTGCTGTTTGGTTTTTTTTGTTATTTTTAAGAAGTTTTTCATTTCATGCTCCCATATTACAAATCTGCCCTCCAGTTCAGATAATCTATCCTTAGTTTCTTTCAAGCTGTTATGCCAGCTTTCGATAGAGTTTTTAGTTTCCTGGTAATCTCTTTGAACCTGCTTCATGTATTCTATGTTTTCTCTATTTTCTCCATCAAACAATTCTCCCCTTTTTTTCTGTTCTTCAATTCCACCATCTGTTTTTTCTTGGGTGGTGCTTAGCATTTCTCTAACTATTCTACTTATATCTTGCTTTAGGTCATTAGTAACTTCATTCCTAAACTTATCTATGAGGCTCTGGAGATAGCGCTTTATGTCTATTGGTGCCGTGTCTGCTATTGCATGTTTCTCAGGATTGGGGACCGAGGACCCTTTCTTGTTGCTCCCTCATCCCATATTTTTTGTTCCTGCTATACAAGCGTATATAGGAGGCCCAGTTTCTTTCTTTGTCGGTTACAGTTTGTTTGAATTGCGCCAGCTAGGTGTTCCCGCCCACTGCAGTGTACATGGGAGACACAGACCTGGGCAGCCTCTGCTGGGCCCACCCCTCCAGGTCAACCTACCTAAGGCTTCACTGCTAGGGTGCACCTCCAGGTGCTGAGACCTGGTTTGGGCTAGCCTACTGGGTCTTAGTCTGCGGCGTCACCCAGGCCAGGCCTTCCCCACCAATCTCGCTTGAGAGGGGAATATACACCTAAGGACACTGTAGCCTCCGTTCCAGCTAATCTGCACGGTCCCAATATGTCCTTTGCTGAAGCCTTCTGGGGAAGGGTCCCCGATCTGCTCACTCACCGCAGGTCAATGCAGGGCTCCAGGCCAGTCGCGCTCTCAACTTCATTCACCGCTTCCCACTCTCAGAGCTTTCACGCCTCTCTCCTTGCCGTGCCAACTGGGATGCAGCAGCAGCTGCAGGAAATTCAAATCACAGCTGCCAGTGGTGCAGGCTCCAGCTTCCGCACTGAGACCTTATCTGTTCCTGTTATATCATCGGGATTGCGTTTCCAGTTGGCTTCTCTTAGTTTAGTCCGTTCTTGGGTCAGCAGGGTGTATCTCCCCTTGCTTAGGACTTCTCGTCCAGCACCATTCCTGGATTTTAAGTGTGGTTTCTCAGAGAGCCTCCGAAGCTGCTGCTATCTATCCACCATGTTTTCCCGGAAGTCTCCCCTACCTTCCCTGTGGACGACAGGCAGCAGCAGCATTTGCAGTATTTCTATCACACCTTATAAAGACACTGATGAAAGAGAACTTCCAGAACTGCTCCAGGAAGTGGCTAGAAGATGGGATAAATATATTCAAAGCAAAGGGGAATATTCTGAAAAGAATTAACCGCAGTAGGTCTTTTAATTTAAGTATTTACTGCATATTTGGATCACCTTCTATATAAACAGTATTGTTATAATTCAGTTTTAAAATATACATTTTCAGATCCCAATGCATCAGGAAAGAGGAACGAGCTACACCAAAATATTTACACCAGTTAGAATAGACAGAATGTCTTGGTAAGTGCTCGTTTTCTTTTTATAATTTTTCCTTATTTTTAATTGACAAACAAAAGTTGTATATATTTATCCTGTACAGCATGATGTTTTGATATATGAATACATTGTGAAGTTAAATCAAGCTAATTAACATACTCGTTACTTCAAATAGCTATTTTTGTTGGTAAAAACATTTAAAATCTGCTCTCTTAGCAATTTTGAAGTCTACAGTAAATTACTGACTATGATTACTGTGTCAAACAACAGATCGTCTGAACTCACTCCCCCTAACCAGAATTTCTCCCAACAATACCCTCTCTGCTTTTACAAATTCTGCTTTTTAAGATTCCATCCATCATTGAGATCATGCAGTATGTGACTCCATGCCTGGCTTACTGCACTCAGGCTGTAACACATGGCTGGCTTCCCTTCTTTCTAAATGGTGAACAAAATCCCACTGTGTTTATCTTCTGTGTGTATCACTTCACCCACCGGTGAACACTTAAATTGATACCATATCTTAACTATTGTGAGCAATGTCACAGTCAACACCAAAGTGCGCTCTGTCTTCAGCAGGCTGATTTCATTTCTTCTGTCTGTGTATCCAGAAGTGAAACTGCTAGGCCATATGATAGTTCTGTTTTTTAATTTTTGAAGAACCTCCATACTGTTTTCCATAATGATTGTGCTAATTCATATTCCCATAAGCAATACCCAAAGGCTTTCTTTTCTCCACATTCCTGTCAATATTTGCCTTTCTTGTCTATTTTCTAGTAGCCATCTTAACAGTAACATCCTAACATCTTGTAGCCCATCCTGTGAGCTTAGCTTGCATCTCATAGAAGTCATCTTTACACGTCATGGGTTTCCATTACCCTGATTAGTGGTGATGGTGAGTGTGTTTCCCTCTACTGTACCTGTTGGTCACTTATGTCTTACTTTGATAAATGTCTTTTCAGGTGCTTTGTCCAGTTTTAAACTGGGTTATTTTGCTTTCTCCTTACTGAGCTCAGTTTCTTATAGGTTTTAGACATCAACCCCTTATTAAATGGTTTGCAAATATTTTGGCCTTTCTGTAGTTTGTCTCTGTGGGGGATGAGGTGTCACTTTGAAGGCCCCAACCTCCTCAGATCTGCAATATACAATAGCCCCCGGTATGCGAGACAGAGGTAGGACAGGAATGCCTGTTCTCAGTGAGATCTCTCACCCTCTGGAAACTATACTGTGTGAGCTGGCTTTGTTTTGCAAAAGTCTTGAGGAAGTGGCTGGCCACCCTTTGTGACACTAACAGCAGACAAATGAACAACATTCTTGGGCTAATGAATTTCTTCCTGGGCTAGAGGGTTAGGAGAACTGGTTGTGATTATTTACTTCACTTAGATAGTTTAGAATAAACATTGTAGTCTGTCACATTGTAGCTTGTCACAAAGAATGCCTTTTCACTACTTAATTGTCTGGGCTCTGTGAACTGATCCGGTTTACTATATATGAATCTTAAAATAAAGATTGTGCGTGCAGTGCAGTGCAACGCGGTGCAGGCAGTAAAAGTGCCGTGTCTCTCCTGTTTTCCTTTCCGAGCACTGCACCCCCCGTGTCCTGATCAGGCGTGTTTGCGTATTTGCCTTTCCCAGAGTTCAGAGTACCCTAGATACTCATGACATGTCTCTACTTTTTTGATGGTTTCTTTGGTGCACAGAAGCTTTTTTAAATCTGATGTCATCTCATTTGCCTATTATTGATTTGGGCTCATATTCCAAAAAAATCATTGTCCTGAACAAAGTCATGGAGGCTTATTCCTATGTTTTCTTCTAGGAATTTAAAAATCTTAGGCCCTACATTTCTTAAATCTTCACCTATTTTGACTTGATTTTTGTAAATGGGGTGTTGAAGGTTTAATTTTACTTTTCTGCATGTAGATATTCAGATTTCCCAACATCATCTACCGAAGAGGTTATCTTTCTCTCATTTTGTATTCTTGACCCTTGTCAAAAATCAGCTGACCATAACTGTGTAATTTCATTTGGGGGCTCCTGATTCTGTTCCGTTGACATGTAGAGTCTGATTTTGTGCCAGTACCATGTTGGTTTACATTATTATAGCTTTTTAGTAGGTTTTGAAGTCAGAGAATGTGATACCACTAATTTTAGCTCAAGATCTCTTTGGCCATCCATTTTTTTTTTATGATTTCACATGAATTTTAAGATTGCTGTTTCCATTTATTTGAAAAATGCCTTTAGAATTTTGTTGGGATTGCATTGATTTATAGGATATTTTAGATAGTACAGATATTTTAACAAGATTAATTTTCATAAGGGATATATTTCTATTTATGTCTTCAATTTCTTTCATCAGTCTGTTATAGATTTCAGTGTACAGACCCTTCACTTCTCTGGTTAAACACATCCCTTTTCTGGTGATATTATAAATGAGATTATTTTCTTGATTTAGTTATTGGATTCTCTTTTTCTTTAATTTTAGAGACAATGCTTCTGGAACATAAAATCTGAAAATATAGAAGAAAAATATATTTATTATCATTGAAGATCCCAAATAATGAAGATAAAGATAGAGATATAGACCACTAGACCAAAGGTCAGAAGTGCAGGAGGGGAGTATTGGAATCTGTGGGACTGCAGGATTTAATTTAACCACTGTATCTGTCTCTGTTGCAGACACACCTTGCATGCAGTCAAATTATCAGCAGAGGTTGCTGGGGCCCCTGCCTTCTCATTATGCAAAGGCACTAATGAACTTCAGAGCAAAATGCATTCCTTCCACTGCTGCCAGGCCAGGACAGATGCAAGCAGTGGGCCAGGAAGCCAAGACCTGATGCAGATGCTCTGACTCTGGGCCACGCCCAGGTTAGTCCAAGTGTGGGGGACTTGGAGCCAATTTTCTTAACACACAATGGAGAATACAAATGTAAGTGCAAAAGTGAGTATTTATATAGAATGAGAATTTGTGACAAAGCATCACAAAATCTGGAAAAAATAACAGCTTTTCTTACTGTTTTACTCACTTCTGTATAATGTTAATGTTATGAAATCTGGAAAAATAACAGCTTTTCTTACTGTTTTACTCACTTCTGTATAATGTTAATTTTCCTCTGGTTTTGACAGCATAGTCTTTCATTACGTCTTCATGTGACAATTACTTTATATTTCCTCTATAAAATTAGAAAGCTAATTTGGCCCTTACAAAGGTTAATTGAAGATTTTGAGACATTTTATTTTGAAATAATTTTAGACTTCTAGAAAAGTAGCAAAAATAGAAGACCAGTTCACCAGCTTCCCCTGATGTTAACACCTTATGTAGCTGGAGAACAGACATCGAAAGGAAGAAATTACCATTGGTACAGTGCAATGAACCAAACTACAGACTGCATATAGGTTTCATTTTCGCTAACGTGCTTTCACAGTTGCAAGATTCCACCCACCTTGCATTTTGTCTGTGTCTCCTTAGGCTCCTCCGGTTTGACCAGCTTCTCAGTTTGCCCATGTCTTTCATGAACTTGACCACTCTGAAGGGCACTGATGGGAACCTTACAGAATTTTCCTCGAGGCCAGTTTTCTGGTGTTTACTCATGATTGTATTAGGCTTATAGGTTACCAGAAAGAATTCGTAGCAGTGAGATGGCCTTACTATGTCATGTCAGGGGACAGGATGTCACTGCATCCTATCGCAGATGACATTAACCTTGATTACTTGGCTAAGACAACACCTGCCAGCTTTGTCCCTAGGAAAGTTATTATTCCCTCCCACTTTTGTGTTTAACAAATATTTGGGAGATATTTTGAGACTATGCAAAAATCCCTCTTAAAATTTCACTTATTAACTTCAATTTTCATTTAGTAGAGCTTGCATTAGCAATTATTATTTCTGTCATTTTCTATTTCTCTAATTCCTTCTATGCTTATTAAGAACTCTTCTGTATGGAAAAGACATACTTGCTACATTTATGTTTTGGTAACTTTTCATATGATGCTCCACTCATAGACATTTATTTAATTCACTGAATTAGAATGCAATTCTATCTTAATTTATTTGTGGCTCAAATTCTACTCATGTTGATCCTTAAGCAGTATTGCAGATTAGCTTCTATGGTCTGGTTTCTTTCCTTGAGGAATGATACTTAGGAATCAAAACATGCATCTGGTTTCTTTCAATCAGCAAATGTACTTAAGACTCAGTCCTGTTACTGTGTGAAGCCAGCTTCTCTCCAACGCTGAGTAACATTCCATTGTGTGGCTGGATCACAATCCGTTCATGTACTCTCCTACTGAAAGACATCTGTGTCGTTTCCAGGTTTGGGTGACTATGAATAAGCCTACAACAAACCTTCAAACACAGCGTCTCATGTCTACTGCTGGTTCATTTCTCTAGGATAAACACCTGAGCAGGATGAGGATGATACAATCAGTATTCCCTAACTCTATAGGAAACTGCCAAACCTTCTCCCAAAGTAACGTTCAGTTCCCACCAGCAGCGTGGACTTCTACGTGCTCTACCAGCACTTGATACTGGTTGCTTGTTTGTATTTCACCCATTCTGACAGCTGTAGTTTTAGTTCATATCTCCCTCATATTAATGATGTTGAGCAGCTTCTCGTAGGCTATATGCTATTTATCTTGTGTTTCATTATTGATAACATAGAAAACCTTTTTCTGCTTCACAGCTCAATGTTGATGATATCTGTAAACTTTTAACAAGGTCGGGAATTTCAGAGAAGCCCGTTTATATCCCATATGAGCTAGAAGACTTCAGTGCCTTTCAAGTTTTCTCGGTGATAACTAATTAACCACTTTTTCACTGATGACTTCGTAGCCTCTTTACCATCAGTGTCCTTGTGATAGTGCTGTATAGTGAATTTTGTTATCTTTGTTGATGACAGTATTTCACTTCAAATCAGCCAAAACCTTGACTCTTTTTCCATTATGCTCAGATGACTCTATGTCATTAATTAGGTTAGCGAACAATCTAAAAGCCGATACAGTATTTCTCTCCAAAACGTACCTTTTATTTCTTACGGAACTGCTCTTAATAGCATGCTAAATCTTTGCTACAATTCTAACACCAAAGAGTAGAGAATTTGTATTGATTTTATCATTTATCGTACTCCTTTCATTTCACAATCTATTTGTCTTCATCTAAACTTTCTCCTCATTTTTAATAAAGATTTAAATGAGAAGATGTTCCTCACATAGGACTGATCAGGAACTGCAGCCTCTCATTTTATTGCTGTGTTCCAGGTGGTCTTTCAAATTGGGGCCCAACTGGCACATTCCACCCAAGTTCCTACTTTTAGCAGAATCCACAGATGTCAGGGGCCACTGCAAACCTGACACAAAGACGAGGGAGGGGGGAAAGAGGCCAGACCAGAAAGTACATTTGATCTTCACTGTAAATCTTACAGAACGTGCGAATACACCGCTAGGACCTCCACCAGCGCCTTGGGTAGGATCTGAGTTGGAGGAATCCACAATGTAAACTTCGTTAGCTTCCAGGAAGCCCGTGGACCTGGGAGGACTGAGAGGATAGCACCCACCCGAAGCTTTTCTGCTGCCTGTGGTTTAGAGCAGAATGCAAAGTCTGTCTTCCGAGATGACCTGGGAAAAACTACAGCCAGGCATTTAAAACAGAACCCTCCGCACCCTTCCAAAGCACAGGAGGACCCTCCTGTGACATGCTGGCTTCTGGGCACTGCCCCCCTGCCCTGAGCCAGCCCCCTCCACTGTCCCTATGTGACCTGAGGCTCAGGTCTGGCTGCCCTAGAAATGCCCATCTACCCTTCCATCCTTTACCCCAGAATGGGAAGCAGAATGGGAACTTGAAAGAGGAGATAGTGCATCAAAAATGTAATCACCTACCCAGAGTGACTAGAAGTCACTTTTCACCACTCAGAAGGAAAGAGGAAATAGTAGTCAGGCCTCTGAAGGTGCTGTTTACTCTTCCAGGGACAAGGATGGTGCAAAGAGCTTCTGACAAGCCCGTTGACAGTGTGCTGGGAGATTTAACTATTCATAATAGTAAAAAACAACAAATACAGCTTTGAGTTAATCCAGCATCTTTCATCTCCATATCAAAGAGCATTGCCAAAGTTCCTGATAACGACACGTCTGTGGAACACACAGTGACAGCCATTATCATCCCTGGGTGACAGATGAAAGAACGGAGATGCTCTGAAGCCCTTCCCCAGGGAACCAGTGGGGGCTTGTGCCCCACCCCTACCCCCACCCCCATCCCTAGGCCTGGATCTGTCCCTTGATGGGATTTGGGGTTAAGGAGAGTGAACATGGGGAGCAATGTGGACCATCCATGGAACAGCACAGTGCTCTGTCCTCCAGAAGCTTGGCAGTAAAATGCATCCACCAAGGTGGCTCTGCCTCCATGCACGGGATCAGCGGACACTTTTCAAAGGCTAGTTGCTCACGGACCTTCAGGATGAAGCCTGGGAGAATCCTGGCCCCCACAGAGCCAACCTTTGAGGCATTCACAGCGGAAGAATGAGAACAGGAAAGATGTCTGCACTCCCTCGAGCCTTACAGGCCAACCACAGTGAGCCACTTGCTGTTGTTCAAATGCACAGCCTGGGCCACGGAGGTTCCGTCCACACTGTGTCCTCCTCTTCCCACAAATACAGAGGCAGCAGCGCCTGAGCTGAAGCTATGCACATGCCGCCCCTCCTTCCCAACCTTTCTAATCTTTTCAGATTTCTGCCACAGGCTGTGTCACTTCATTCCATGGACCTGTTTACATGTTTTCTTTCCTACCAAACTGTTTGCTCCTAATCAAGAGCATATTAATCATTTTTCTGTTACTAGGACAAAATAACCAACACACAAAATTTAAAGTAGGCAAGAGATGACTCACGGCTTCAGAGATTTCAGTCCATGGTTGGCCAATTCCACTGCTGAGGGCCTGAGTGAGGCAGAACAACAGAGCATGGTGGGAAAAAGCTGCCCACCTTATCACCCTGGTAACCCACTTCTCTGGATACACTTTCTTAGACTTTCACTAAAAACATTCAAACTCCCAACTGATGCAATCACTTCAGTCTCAGAGTTTATTTGAACCTCTCACATCAGATCCGCTGGGTCTCCACTGCACCAAACTTGAGTCCTACCATCTCTGATGTGAGCCAGACCCAGGAATCTAACAAGCTCATTCTGGCTGGTCCCAGCTCTCATGTCTTCTTTGGCAGGAGCTCTTCCCCCATTCATCTGGGACCGAACATGGTGCAGGACACGAGCATGTTTCTTCATACAGTTCTCACCACCCTTTTGTGAGTAGGTCTTATTGTCATTTTTATCTTTTGTAGCTATAATAGCAACATGTACTGCCTGTTCACAGACAGGGAGCAATGTGTCACATAGTCCTTGCAGCAACACAATGAAGCCACTGCTAGTATCAGTCACCATTTATGGATGCAAAAGACGAGGCCAGGTCCAGGGACAACTCCAAGATCCTAGAGATACTAAGTCCTAGAGATACTAAGGAGATAAAGCAATTAACTTAGCCAAAAGCAAATCAGGGTCATCCTACCACTAGCCTTGCCAATCCTCTGTGGTATTTGTCACCAGTGCCTCCCTGCTGGCAATGCCCCATCCTCAGCCTTCCAGGACACTGTCCTGGTGTGAACTCCCTCTCTCCTCTGCATATTCCTCTCGTGAGCCCCCTTCATTCTGTCCACGAACCCTAGGTCCCCTGACACTTGACCATCTTTTCTCATACACCATCCACTCTAGGCAACGAAGCCTACATCTCCACACTCGGTGAGGCCCAACAGCTGATGACCACCCAGCCTTCATCTTCTTGCCTTCCACCCACATCTCTCTCTCAAACCCCAACCCTCTTAGACACACCACCAACTCCTCAGTGTCAGCCTGCTCAGACCTGAATTTATCCTCACATCCCCATATTCTGCAACATTCCTGACAACCCTGTTCACCCCAGTCCCCAAACCAGAAGCCAGACTCTGCTCCACACAGGCCTGCTGTGCAATCCTTTAACCCAGTAAGGAATGGGGAGCTCTTCTCTCCCCCCAAGGTCTCGAACTGAAGCTGACCAACCCACCTTCAGGCTCCCTACTGAATGAAATCTCCACTACCTCATGCAGGCACCCAGAGTCCACTCTGGAACCCTCACCCTCCTCCTCCCCTTGTTGCACTCATGTCCTGACCTCTCAGCTAAACAGGTAGCTGCTCAGGTTCCTGTGCACCCACCCCTGAGCTCCCTGCTGTCACTCTCAACACCTCCTGCTCTGGGGGGCCACCTGCATTCTCTCAGACTCTGAGCAAGGGCAGATGCTTACCCTCTGCCTTGGCTCCCCTGGGACTCCCTGGGGCTCGGGTTGGTGTCTTACCACCATTTCACTCCAACAGCCCACTCCACACACCAGGAACTCTCCAGGTGTGGTTCCTCTTCCCTTTGCACCCCAAGAGGCACTTCCAGCCTTCTTCAGACGTTTAGATAAATAACTGGCAACTGGAAACTAATATGAAAAAGCAACATTGCTCCCCAAGATAAGTGTGTAATGTTCAGTTCTGCTTTTTCAAGGAAGTGAGCAGAAGCCTGTGTGCGCATAAGAGATGTTTTGACAGAGGTGAGGATACGTGAAGTAGGCAAGGAGGCTTACGTGAAAGAACCAAGAGAGATGGATCTCAGCGGAGGCCCTCATAGAAGCCAACACACCACAACTTGCGTGTGGTGGGGAATCTGCCTCTGTTGTGACTGAAAGTGGCACAGAATGAGGTTGGTGATGGGTCCCTAAGTCCCTAGTCTGTGTCCTTACCTGGCAACACCCACACTCACCATCCTATGCACACACACATTCTCACACTTAGAGAAATCACATCTCACGCATACACACACATCCCACAATGAGCCACGCAAACTTAGGACAAATCAGCCCTGACAAGTTGTTGAACTGCATCTCCTGCTAACCCTCAGCTTGCTCCTAACCGGTGAAATCCCAGTGTTCAAATATGACTGGTGAAAATGCTTAAAAATAAAAGCTACAGGAGATGCTGGAGTTTGGGTCTTGAATGTTCCCCAAAGCCTGTATATTAAATGCATGGTCACCAGCCCCCCAGTGCTTTTGGGTTCAGTGGAACCTTCAGAAGGTGGAGCATGGTGGACAGAAGTTAGATCACAGGGCAGTGAGTCCTGGAAGTGGATCTTGAGACCACAGTCCCCCTTCTCTCACTGCTTCCCGGCTGCCGTAGGTAAACACACCACCTCTGCCACAGCTCCTGCCACTAAGAACTGTGCTGCCACAGGCCCAAGGCAACAGAGCCACAGGACGTGGGCTAACTCCCTGAAACCGTGAGCCACAATGGGCCTCTCCCCCTTTTCAGGTGATTATCGTAGGTATTTTATCACAGTAACAGAAAGCCGACTGCCTTAAATGGCTAATACATATAAAAGTTCAGCCTCCACAGGAATCAAGAAATTCGCATCAGACAGGATACTATTCAGCTGTGATATATTTCAGCTGTGTAACTGCAGTGTTATGCCACCTGGAGAGGCCACTGCCACCTCCCACATGTGCCGGGTGGAAATGTTATGTGAGTCCCCACTCCCCCAAGGCAAAGAAAGCCCCCTTCAAGTTAACTCACCTGTGCCTCTTGTCACTGCTGGCAGAGAATGAATGAACTTAAGGCAGGTCTTGGAGGACGATGGTGGGAGGAATGCTGGGCAACAGGCTGTGCACACACATGTGCACACACACACACACACACCCCTCACCGTAGGAACGTGAAAGGAACACAGGGCCCAGCAAAGCCCCGCCTTCATAGATTCACAGTTTAGAAGCAAAGTCAAGACTCACGCCAGTCAGTAGAAAGCAGGCTGACAAAATTAGATGCTGTCAGAGAAGAAAAAGCTCTGAGTGCTTTCAGAAAAGGGACGATCATTGCAAAATAGGCCAGCAGTGTAGGTGGCTATGACTTAGACCCAGGTATGGTGAGAAAAGTATTCCAGGGGCAAAAGAAAGATTAAGCCAAAGCTAATGTGTTAGGGCTCCTGTCTGGAGGCCTCCACCCAAAGTCCTGTGCGGTCACAACTGGGGCTGGATCACACATAGTGTGTGGTGCTGGGATTGGGGCAGGGGATGAATACTAAATCAGGCTGCTGATTTGTTGGGTACCACCTTAATCCCAGTAGCCTAGATAAAATATAATAGGAGCAGAAAGAAGCTGCTATTGTCGCTTGCTCATTTTGCTGTCTTCTGCCCACCATGGACTGCTTCTCCCCTGCTGTGCCACCCTGCCTTGGGGCCAACCAATTATGGACTGAAATCTCTACAGACTGTAGGCAGAAATAAACCTTTCCTCCCCTCACTTGTGGGTGTTGGGTAGGCTCTCATAACCTGCACATTTAACGTCACTTAATCTTCCTGACACCTGCATACAAGTCCCCTTCAGCCAGTTTAACAGACTCTTATGCTCCAAGAACAAGACAAAGTTGCCCAAGATGACAAAGCCAGTCAGTGCTGGGACTTCAGATACAAGCTGATGCCCATCTGCCCAACTGAGCCCAAGCCTCCTTCCTTTCTATACCTCAATTCCAGATCTTCTGGCCTGACAGTTAAAGCCCCCATATCTCCAGGTTCAACACAATCTCTATCAAAATCCCAGCAGGCTATTTCGCTGACACTGATGAGTTGGTACTGAAATATATACAACAATCCAAAAGATGAGAAGAACCGAAAGGTGAAGGATTCGCTACACAACTTCAAAAGTTGCTACAAAACTACAGGAGTCAAAACCATGCTGAATAAAGAGTGACAGAAAGACAAACATACAGACCGAGGGAACAACATCAAAAGTCTGGAAGTAAACCCACAGATTAAAGGAAAATGAGTTTTGATAAAGATTCCATGTCAATCCAAGGAAAGAGCAGTCTTCAATAAATGGAGCCGGGACAGCAGGCTATCTGCATGCACGGGAACGAGTTTGGAATTTTATCTTACACCATGAATAAAAATTAACTCAAAACACATCAAAGACCTAAATCCAAGCTAAAACTATAAAACTCTTCCAAGAAAGCCTATACATAAATCACAGTGATTTGGGATTCACCAAATGTTTTTAGTACCTAAAAACAAAGTGGATAAATTGGACTTTGCTAAAATTAGAAATTTTGTGCTTCCAAGGACACTAACAAAAAATGAAAAGACAACCTTCACATAAGGAAGTAGTCTTCAGCATATAGAAAGAATTCAGATAACTCTTTAAAAAGAGGGCAAAGAGCTTTTAAAGTGGGCAGAAAATTGATAACATTTATGATCATCTATAAGCATATGAAATAGTACTGCATATTCAAACCCCTATGAGATACTATCTGACACCCCTTAGAAGGATGCCTAATAACAAATATTGATGAGGGGACCCAGAAACCTCACGCATTGCTCAAGTGGAAATGTAAAGGGGTGGAGAGCCTTTGGAGACAGAGTGAGTCATCCTCACAGAGTCAAATGCAGTTACCAGGCAACCCAGAAATGCCATGACTAGGTGTATACTCAGCGTAATTGAACATACACATATTTCTGTAAAAATTTGTGGATGAACATTTGCAGAAGCAGTGTTTGTAATAACAAGAATATGGAAACCATAGAGATGTCCATCAGCTAGCAACAGATAAACCAAATGTGGTACGTCCATCTGATGGGACACTATTCTCCGTCTGCAGTGATTTCCTCAAAGATTTCACTCTCTGAGTTGCCTTTGTTCCTGCGATTGCCTCCTGCTTTAGAATCAGGCTTCGTGAGTGCAAATTCAGTGTGTACCTCTTCTTTAGGAAAAAGGGGTACAGGAAGGAAGGCCAATTTGGGGAGAGTTATTGTGGGTGTTAGGCACCATCTTGTCCTCCAGCACCCAACCTTTCTCCTAGGTGAAGCCCTTTCCTAGGTGAGCATCTGCAGTCTCAACCTCAGAGTGGCCAAAAAGCTGATGGAGTTTACCACCCCAACCCACTCGTTCTTCCTTGTTTCCTGTCCCCCAGCCTAACCCCTCCTGGGTGACACAGCCAAGGATGACAGTAGTCTATTCTCCCAGCTTGGCCCTCCATTGGCACTGTCCTCTTAAGGCAAGTGCTACTCATGAGTACAGACCACTTAGGGTGACATAGGAAGAACCATAGCCTAGCTAGGTAACCCTGTGGCGATCAGACCCACCCACCCCTGAGGTTCCCAGAAAGGGGCCAGGTCAGTCAGACACAGGTCCCTCCAAGCCCAGGTCCAGTGTGCTGCGATCACCACAAGCATTTGGATCTCTCCCCCTCTCCCTCTCTCTCTCTCTCTCTCTCTGGAGCTAGGCTTGCTTCTCAGATCACAGGACTTGGGAAATAGAACCATCTCCTTGTTATCAATGTGAAAACTCAGCTGAGCTATTTGTGATCTAAATCAAAATAGAACTGTGTCTGGCAAACTCATTTTTCTCCGGCACAGCAACTCCCGAGATACATTGTCTACTGATGGGGGGGGGGGGAGCGAGACAATGGCAACTGCCAGGAGCCATTGATCACTTGTTTTATGTACAGAATGAATCCTTAATCACTGTCGCTTCAGAAAGAAAGGGGAAATTGAGATGGATTCTCAAGTGCCAAAGGCAGAGAGCTTGGTAATTGTAGCTCTTTCATTAAAACTTTGGAGCGCAGTGAGTTTGTGGGATCCTTCATCTCCGCCTTGGTGCACATGTTCGTCCGCATCCTGAAGGTCATCAGGGTTCTGTCCTCGTCATGAGCAGGAGGCTCAGCTCTGACATCGCCTGGAAAGGGACATCTCAGGCTGGCCCTGGAGGAGCTGCCACCTGGGACAGTGTACCCCACTGTCCCTTACTTGGTCTTGTCTTCCTTATCTCTACCTCCTTGCTCCCCTTCTGCTACTCTAGCCTTTGGTCCCACTTCCCCAGCTACTTCTTTTATAGTAGCTCTGTGTCCGGCATCATGGGAGTCTATAGCAAGGTCTGGCCTCACTGCCACAGTTACCATGCGCTGGAGATACCAGGATGGAGATTGTTATTCCCGGGGAACTGAGGGTTAAACGGGGTCACATGCAGGGGTGTGTAGAAGCCTGCCTCTGGGGCTCACTGGAGTCTATTAATATGAGGGACTTTGCAAGGCAGCCCCAGGCAGGGTTGCAGTGGCCATAACAGGAAGACTCACACCATGGAAATGGGCCAGTTTTACCAACCATGGTTTTTGTCTTTGTCTCTCTTGAGCCAGTTTCCTGGTGTGTCACTTGCTCTGTGGCTATCAACAGAGCCAGGACAGGGCACTTCCAGCATGTCAAGCTGCCTCCTGACCAATTGATCATTTCATTCAAAATCTGAACTCAAATCCACTTCCTTCACGGGGACTTTAGTTAATTATTGTGAAAATGTGAGCCAAGCGGACTGTGGGAAACCACCCTGTTGGAAACTGGGCTTACCCCACATCTTAGAGGAACAGGCTGGCAACCTGCCTCAGAATAACCCAACGCCTTCCTGTTACCCTAGGGCAGAAGCTTTACCAAAGCACTGTGATTAGCCTTTTCCTGCCAGCCTTGCCAGTGTAGGTGTCCTTACAGTGAGGCTCCGGGATTTCCACCTGTGTCTGCCACCAGGCTGCAGCCCAGTGCCTGGCACCTCGCTGGCTCTCACTAGCCGCATTATTGAAGGAGTTCACACACCTGATCCAGATGCAGTTCATCAGGGGACCAGGTCTGTGCTGAATGCCAAACACCTGACAAGCACCCCCCAGTGGATTTCAACCAACTTAGTCAACCAAGAAGCTCCAACAACTTCCTGAAATCCTGACCCTTTCGCATTTCCCAAAAGACTCCAGCAAAGTTTTTAGTCTTAAGGTTCTCTGGCCATAAGTTCCAAATGCTAAACGGCTTATTAGGCTTATTAGGCCAGAGCAGCACTGGCAGGGGCTGCCTTTGGCGGCATCATTAGCAATCCGACAGTTATGCAGCACAGAGCTTTCAGTGTGAAGCCTCCATTTTCCCACTGCTCAACAAGCAAAGGAAGAAATATAAAGAAAGCTCCCAGAGCATCTGGCTTTCTCTCACATTAGGGTCTGGGGTGGGATCACTGATTTAAGACCAGGATTCTGTTGCAAAGCTGTGCTGATGGTGCAATAAACTACAAGAAGGCACCATCCAGCCTGAACTGGTGTGTTGTGTCAATCTCAGACCATGTACCATGTGTCAATATTTATAATCAAGGAAATACTTATTTTGGTTTCCAGAAAATGGCACCGTGACGAGAATTAATGTTGGAAATGAAAAGGGAAAGATGAGCAGAGGAGGGGAACTGTTTGTTCTTGTTGAGAAGAAACAGTCAACCTGTAGAAGTGTTTTCAGCAGATGTGTTTGAAGCAGTCATAAGAGACAAGGGAGATTTTGTTTTTCTTGACTGTTTTTGCCATGATTTCTCCAAGGTCCTCCTGCAACTGACATTAAGGAAAAACAATTAAAGGAATTCCTTATCAATAGTGATCAAAACGGCCAGATTTGTTTCGGTTTTCTTTTTCTAGAAGATTCCAAAGGTGCGCTGTTAGTGTCAGAAATAAAGATTATCCAATTACATCAAATGTAATTTACTTTTATACCTTTTCAGGGTTTCATGCATCAACATATTTCTCAGATTGGGGGAATGAACATGTCAAGCTAGCAAAACCAATTTTTTAGAAAACTATATAGTCTTAATATTTTAATTTTTTTTATCTTCTCCCCCATTTTAAAATGTATATAACCACCTATTGTATACACTGAGACAGTGTCACCAATGCAGAGAGTAAACAGCCACAGGCCCTGTGGCCCGCAGGTAAGGGGCCTGGCCTGTGATACCAGGGCCTAGTCTCCTGGCCTGTGGCGCCCATCATTCCCTCTCCCTAGTCCCGATACTTCCTGCCTCACTCTTCCTGTAACAGACTGCCCCAAGAAGGCAGGCCCAGGGCACCCTGGTCACATTCCCCTCCTCATCACTCTTATAGTGACCTTGGAATCTCAAGGAAGCCAGGAGTCCCAGCTCCTCTTGAATTCGGCCATCCTTGGCAGGGGTCAGCCAAAGGCCTGGGTGGGCAGAACAACTCCAGGAATGAATCAAGGGGAAATCACCTCCAGGAGCTCCACCATCCCCAAAAGATCACCAGCATAGGTCAGACATACCAGGGTGAGCACTGGTCTTATCCAGGTTCTTCCTAACAGCAAGTCTGTACAGGAAGTGGACTCTTCCCTTCCATACACACACACGCACACATGCACACACAGAGTGTGAAATCAAAAACTTCAGAAGTGTTCACCCAAGCAGAGTTTAACTGAGCAGAGGATCATTCATGAAAGAGCAGCCCCAGAACCAGAAACGGGGTTCATAGAGTTCCCTCACCAAGTGAGCAAGCAGCATCCACGGATAGAAACAGTGACCTGATTGGTCGTAGCTGTGCCATCATATGAACATAGTTTGATCAACTGGCTACGAAGGACTGTGATTGGCTGATAACTGGCTATTATACAGAATATGCTCCTCAGTCTGGTACATAGCTTGCATGCTAATACAGATTATGTTTCATTGCATAAAGACGGAAGGATAAAGGTGTTCTCAAGGAATTCAGTTGAACAATAGGTAAGACAATGATCACTGAGGGAAAGTAACTGGTCACCCAATAAATGGCAGATCCCAGGCTCAAAGCCTACATCTCAGATTGCAAGTTCCTTTGATTCTTCTGCAGTGATTAAAAAAAAATCCCAGTGTCTTAGTTACTTTTCTCTCATTACTGAGACAAAATACTTGCTTCCTAGAATTAAGAAATAGAAGGTTTATTTTGTTCACAGTTTGTGGAGGTTTCAGTCTGTAATCAGCTGGCTCCAAGGCAGAGGGGTGTGGCTGAGGGGCAGCTGTTTATGGCAGTGGAAGATACAAAAAGCAACAAGAGCACAGGATATTAATTGAGTTGGGCAGGCAGGCAGCATTCAGCACAGGTGCAATCTGATACTGGGGTTGGTAGAGGACAGTTTTGGGGGCACTGAATCCAGACTCAGAAGCACCCCCCAACTTTGCTGGGCCACAGCCCCTCTGTCCAGCTCCCTGACAGGCAGCCCACAGCACAGAGGCCACTGCAGGCTTCCTCTGCTTCTTTCTTTCTCACTTTTCCCAGGGAAAAGCACTTCACAATTGCAGAGAGACAGAGGGACAGAGGGACAGAGGGACAGAGGGACAGAGGAACAGAGAGACAGAGAGACAGAGAGACAGAGACAGAGCTTACCTCACTAAACCAAGCTGCACTTTGGGGTGGATTTCTCCACTAGGGTTTGTAATGGAAACGCTGACATAATCTTTTTGTTTTGTACTGGGGATCAAACTCACAACCTTGCACTTGCCAGGCAAGCACTTATGCCACTGAGCTAAATCCCTGGCCCCACTGATATAATCTTAATTACAAGAGCCTTTCTCCGGGATCAAAGTGCAGTGACCTTGAAGACTCCACTTGCAAGTCCTCCTGGCCAGTGAGAGAAGATGCCTGCTAGAATATTTGGGGTGATCTATTATGCAGCTACTTATGCTGTGATTCCTATCTATGGTCTTAGCTGGGAGGTATTTTGAAGAAAAAAAATAGATGAACACCAGGCTTGGGAACCCTTGCCCAGATCAGAGACCGGGGCAACATTTCTAGTCTGAAGTGCTTTGCATTTCATATAAAGCAAAATCTATTTAAGGTGCCACTGAAGATGCAGGAAAGTGCTGGGGACTTGAGTCCCAGGAATGAATCTGACCCAGTGCAGAGACATCTCTGCATATTCATATTCAGTGTGAAGAGGTCTTTGCCACCAAAGAAAAGAGGAGAGAAAGAAAGAAAAGAAAAAGCTCCTTAGAAAAAGTCCTCTCATCCAAAGGAAGTGGTGCCATGCACTCCAGCCCCAGAAGCTGTTCCTGTGTAACCAGCAGTGTGTGGCTCTCTGCCACCCCTGCCTGTCACTTGGTCCGGAGAGGGCTGGTGGGGTCTCAGGGTTGAAGGCACCACATGCTCTGAAAACAAGGTTGTTGCCCCTGCAAGAGACAGGGCTGTCGGTCTGGTAGTGGTACTGGGGTTTGAACCCACAGCTTTTACGGGAGCTATACCCCCAGTCCACGTTTGTAATTCTTACTGTGAGACACGGCATCACTAAATTCCCTTGACTCAAATTTGTGATCTTCCTGCCTCAGCCTCCAAATGCTGAGGTTACAGGCATGGGCCACCTCACCTGGCTGTCACTGAATTTCTTAACACAAATGGAGCTCAAATCCTTGAGGAGGTGCCTCTGTAGGAGCTGAGCCTCCTCTACAACACCCTCATTAGCCACTTGCATCTCTGTAGGACATGTTCTTGGTGGTCCCTCTCCTCCCCTAAGCCCTCTGCTGTCCTCAAGCTGGGCCTCTTCTGGGGCCGCAGGACCAATGAAGCCATGCAGCAGGGTCTTCTTTGGTTCCCTGCAGTGTGTCTGAGACTCAGCAAGCCTCCGAGTGTGTCAATAGGAAAAGTGTTCAGCTCAGCCTTGTGGATACTGGTGGCCTTGTAAATCCATCTGCTAGACGCTAACCCTGCTGTGTGATGGGGTGTAGAGGTGGGCCCCTGGAGGGTGTTAGTCTCTTTATAAGAGAGACTCCACTGAGGAGGTCCTCGGGCCTGGTGCCACGTGAGGCTCCTGAGCCAGGAAGTGGCCATGGGGGACACCAGACCTGCCAGGACCTTGACCTCGGATGTCCAGGGCCCCAGAACCGTGAGACAGGGTTTCTGTTGTTTATAAGCCACCCAGCTGCAGAGTTTGCTGCAGCAGCCTGGATGGGCTAGGAGGGCTCCCAGTCCTTAGCTGCTGGCAGCTCAGTCAGTGGCTGCAAACTCACTCCAGCATCCATGTTCTCCACTCTGGAGCAAACAAAGCTTCTGGCTTCCCACCGGCAACTGAGGGACCCTCACCTCAGGAAACCCCTCTCCAGGGCCTCTTCCTACCCCTCCTCCACCCGGCCTCTCAGCTGGAGTTTTCCACTAGCCTCTGCCAGTCCCCAAATCGTTAATGATCATGACCAGTGGGAAGGACAGAAGAGCTCCAGCCTTGCCAGGGAGAGAGTTGACTGGCTCCAGCAAGCAGGCAGCCTGGGACCAGGGTGGGCAGGTTTCCCCGGAGGCCTCCAGGGTCCCTGCTAATTTATCCTCCCTCTTAAATTGCCTCAAAACTCCAATAATAAGCACACTCATAGTTGACTGATGAAATACATTCTTCCAAAGCAATTTTACAATAATCCTACTGTATGCTAACCCTGACCAAAAAAAAAACAAGAAAAAAGAAAATCCTAGAGCCAAGACACTCTAGACTGAGCAGCAACGACAGACTTTCATAATTAGGAGACACCGTGTCATTTCTGAGCAGCGTTGTACCTTTGAAATCCCGTGACAAACCGAGGACCAAGTATGTGATACCCGATTGACTTCAGATCTCAAGTCAGCTGCTGCAGAATAATGAGCTGCATCCGTCAGAGCTGCTGGGATCCAGTTTAGGGTCGGGAGGGAAGGGAGAGGAGGCTGTGAACCCCCAGGGTCTCCCCTGTGACCAAGGGGCTGCTGGGTTCAGGACAGGAGGACCCCACTGGCACCTGGCCCCCAGGAGCTACTTTGGAATGCAACCTTTATCTTAGGTGCTGAGAGTCCAGAGGATCACAGCCTGGACTGGGACAGGCTGGCAATGTCCCTGTCCCTTTTCCAGAACTGGTTTCCTCCAGGGAAGGACAAGGTGCCTAGGACTTCCCCACCTGGGGAGTGAGCCGCAGCCACCGCCACGCCCAGCCTTCCAGCATCACCACCAGGCAGAGCTCCCTGGCATGTCACTGGGAGCAGGGCAGCTGGGACCAGGAACTGGACATCACGCCCTCTCTTCCAAGCCCTTCCAAGCCAGCGTCTCCCCATTGCATTCCCAGCGCCTGGCCCCCAGGGCTCTGCTGCTGGGATTGTGTCTCCTCCCTCGGTCCCTGAGTCATGGAGCAGTAAGAACATGAAAGGCTTCCTCCCACCCACCCAGGTTCACTTCCTGTCCTGTTCACCCTCCTCGCATCTCTCCGGGCACCTGGGGATTGTTATTCACCACACATGTGCAGGAACACCCCCACCCACCGCTTCCCACTTCCAGGGCCTCTTAGAAAGCTACACACACACACACACAGCCACCAATCGGGGACAGTGGAATGTGACCTGCACAGCTGCCCCAGCCCCTTGGGCTCTGCTGGGGTAACCCGCTCACCCTAAGGTCTTTCTTAACATGAAGCCCAGGACTCCTGCACCACTCCCCAACACAACAGAAGTCCTGTCCTGTGTCACAGTCACAGCCTCATGGGTCTCTTCTTAGTCATCAGATCGCATTTTGGGCCCTCATCTTGTCACATCCTTGCATCACAATATTTTCGCTGTTAACAGGAAATGCCGTGGCCTGTCAATGTGAACGGCTGATGTCTACCACTAGTAATTTTGCTTAGGACATAGTGAGTGTGTCTCTGCATCTCTGTCCCAACGTCTGGAGTGAAGCTTTGGTGCAAAGGCACAGCCCTGGAACATGTCTCTGGACACCAGGGCTTGGCAGCATTTCACTGACCAAGTCCCGTGAGGACCAGGGGACCAGCCCACAACACAGACCTCTCACTGTCACCACCGAATCCACACTTTCTGTTGGAGCCTTGCAAAGATGTCATCGGGAACTTTGCAAGTGCCCTCGTGAAAACTGGACTCCAGGTCTAAGAGCCTGAATGGAATTCAGTCACCTCGAGGCGTCTTGCATTGCCCTCCTCCGTCCCACTTCCACTTCTTTCCCTCCATCCATGCATCCCTTCCTTCCAGCCACACCACTGAGAGAAACGTTTCTCTGCACCTGGCCCCCAAGTCTTAGGTTGCCACATCCACTTTCCAGTACGACTTTTCCAGTACCTGTTAACATAGGAGCCCTCAAAGCTACCCGAGGGACTGGAGAGAAGAACCAGAAAACTTCCCGGTGAAAGAGCAAACCCCGTGCTTTGGCGATCCGAAGTCTCCAATCCGGCAGCCCTGCCACGGGAACACAAAATCAGCTGTACACACCCTAGCACAGATGCAGGGGTGCGGCTGAGTTCAACAAAACTCTACTGATGAGCGACATTCCATGTCATTGTCGTGTCACTAAAAAGACTGTGTCTTTGTATTTTCTTCTTTGCCATTTAAAAATGTAGCGCATATAGGACAAACTGAAATAGCAGGTTGGCCAGGTTCAACCACTGTCACCGCTGGAGGCTCTCACTGTGGAGTAAAGGTACATAGGTGAGACCTCCGGCCTGAGTCCTTTTAGCTCCAGATACCCGGCCTTGGGATCCTTGGGCTCTGTCCACCTGCAAGCAGAGACAAGACAGAGTGTGACCCAACACCACACCCAGGGTTGGGTGGGCGGCACTGGGGAGGCGGCCAGAACTGGGGAGTCTGTGACCCCAGCCTGGCTCCCAGGCTGGGCCTCTTTCATGCCAAGGGTCCCAACCCCTGGCTTGGAATGTCTTGTATAAACCTGCCAGGCCTTCAATGCAGTGTGTGCCCTCTCTGAAAAGCAGGACTTCAGTGCTCCAATCTCCAAAATTCCTGAAGAATTGAGCAATCACATCCCTAGGATTATCTAAGGCCCTTAGCTGTACCCCAAAGGACTGTAATCTGGAGGTGCTTCACAGGTCTCTCCTACACATTTGTGTCTCATTTAGTATGGGGTCAACTAGCTTTCCTCGATAAAGACTGATGATAAATGGTCCATATCCTGCAGATCAATATCACCCCATCTTCCACGGCTGAAAACCCACGTGTTAAAACTTCGCCTCTGCCATGGCAGGACTTGGAAGTCACAGACCTGGGGAGGTATGGGGTCCTAATGAAGATACCCTCGAAATGAGATTGATAGCAAAGGCCCAGGAGAGACCTGTGCTGCTCCCCTCATGTGAGGACGCAGCAGGAAGACAGCCAGCTATGAACCAGAAATCATGTCCTCACCAGTTCTGCCAGCACCTTCACCCGGGATTTCCCACATCTGGAGCCCTGAGACATAAACTCCCACTGTGATGAGCCCCCCCCCCATCTGCAGCATTGATTACAATGGCCCACATGGACTAGGACCCCGTCTACCTCTGCACGCTAATTTTAAGCACTCCCACCACTGTCTCCGGGCGGCCCTTCAGCCCGGACTCACTGGCGTGCCCGGTGGTCTCGTATCAGCCGTGACCAGGGCCTTGTGATGATTTGCTTCGTGCATTGTCTGGGCTAAGTTCCAGTGCCAGTGGCTCACCCGAACAACAGCCTCGGTGTCCTGCAGGTACTTTTTAGGTGAGATCAACATTTAAATGAATAAAATACACATAAATAAGATTATTCTCCATAATAAGATTGGGTCTCACCCAATCAAATGGAAGGACTTAGGAACAAAGCCTGAGGTTCCCCACCCCCCGAGTATAGGAATCCTCTCCTCCAGACTGCCCCCCTTGGAATCAAGCTACAACATCCACAGTTGCTTCAATCCCCAATCAACTGGCAACCACGCGGGCCAGCTGCGTGTGTGTGTGTGTGTGTGTGTGTGTGTGTGTGTGTGTGTGTGTGTGTCTTTTTGTCTGTCTATACTCTCTAGGGAACCCCAACTAATCCACTCCTCCTTTTTGGGTAGGGCCAGGTTGATTAAGAATCTTCTCTTTTTCTTTTTGGGGTGTATACAGTGGCACACACAGAGTGGCCTTGCACACCCCTGGGTCCTTGTAACTAGCATCAACATTTAAGGCTGGAGACGGACCAACCCCTCTGCTCTGGGCTTTTCCTGCTCCTCTCCCTAATTTGGACAATATGTCCCATTTTGTTTCCGGCTCCTCTTCCCTCTCAGACACGCGGTGTGAGCCGGGCTCCTTCCTTGTAAGGTTTTTGTTTTCTCCTAACCCAAATGAATTCCTTATGGTCCCAATTAGCGTTCGCTTCCTTGCTTCCCCGTGCCACCTTTAGCGTAGGAAACAGGTGATTTGTTTCAGCAGCCGGCGGAAAGCAGGCTCTTCGTCCTGCTCTTGCCTCTACCTGTTTTATGTCCCGTCTTTATTGTTATTGTCCTACTCAGAATTTGCAAAAGAAACAGATTTAAAACACAGGACACAGATGTTTACAAGATTAGCTGGCCGTATCCCCCTCCCCCCACACACACAGAGTCAAATGCAGAACCCAAACAATCCAGTCGAAGGCCTGGAGCCCTACGCCATGGCCTAGATGGGTCCAGCCCATCTCAGGAGGCCGAGGAGTCTGCAGTGGAGGACTGAAGGGTCTGAACCCAAAAGCCATGAGATGGTGCCCAAGGCAAATGCCAAGACGGCAGCTCCTCCAAAGAGAACACGTTCATCCTCGGCAACGTGGAAGGCGGGAACTCAGCTGAATGCCCTGCAAAGAAAGGCAGCTGGAACGAAGCTCTTCCAAGAAAATCAGCAGCAACCCTTCCTTCCTGCTCTCCTTTTTATAGCATTCCAACAACAATCTTCCCCAAAGAGGGTCTTCTGTGCCCACAACCATGCTGACTCAAGTTGTCAGTCAACTGCCCCAATCAGCCTGTTCTCAGTAAGGCTGCCATTGCCCTCTCTATCACCAGCATCTTCCTCCTAGGTACAGATTTGCATTGTAGGTTTGAAACCCGCTGTGCTCCCACCTTCTGGGATTTCTATCGCTATAGCCACATCACTCACTATATTTTGGCATGCCATTAATTGGTCCAATTGCAGAGAATCTCCAGACACAAGGAGATTTTGGTCTTGAACCCTGGGTTTGAATGTCTCCCAGACCAGAAACTCTCTTTCTTCCATGCAGCCCAGCAGCTTCTGCCTCTGATCACCCCTGGCTCACCTGGAGATGGCGGCGGCACCCACCCAGAAGGTTATAGGGCAAGAGCTCTCACGGCTGGGCCAGTCAAGCCACACTGTCCAAAATCTGTCTTTCTAAACCCAAAGGTGGCCAGAGAAGGTACAGCAAAAGATGTGCATTATTCTGCTAATTTCTTCTATGATAAAAGCAATTCATATGAAAATATGTGGTGCCCATTTTGTTTTTTCACTTTGTCGGACCCTGTTTACTAGTATTTCTGAAATTCTACCGAGTTTTCCCAGAGACTTTCATTCAATTGTAAAAGTATAGGCAAAGAATTTAGCAAGGATGGTGTGATCCTGGCCGAACCGTGGATGGCCAACGATCTTTTCATGAAGGCCAGGGGTGATGGTGAATCAATATTGCGGCTGAGTGGGAAAACACAGAAAAGCCTGCTCTAATCAGCGCAGTAAGGACACCTAATAAATACATCGAAGCACAGAGGTCACGGGAATGTATTTGAGTTGGTGGGAATTTAATAGATGGCAAAGGCATAGGAAATAGAATATCCCTGCCAGGAAACAAAGTTAGGTACTGGCCTTCTGGTAGGTAAAGGACCTGAGTACTTTCAAAATAGACTTGTAGGAATATAATTTAGAATAGTTTTGTAATATCCTGGGGAAGGTGGTGCTCAGAGGGAAAACACATGAATTAACAGGTCTTACCACATGAAAACCTAAATTTATTTGAAAAAGCAAAAATGAATGAGATATACACAAAGCATTTATGTATCTTACACAAAAATACCTGTAATATATTGATAAGGAAATATAAGTACTTTATAGAAAAATGAGGTAGAGGGTGGGAACAGAAGAAACAAGAGCCTATAATCAGATGAGACAGGGAACAAATTTGTACCGGAAAGATGAACAGCAAAGCACACATTAAAATAACAAAATGCTACTTTTCATTCATAAATCAGGTCCAGCACACACACAAAAGGGCAATAACACAGCCCAGAGAAAGAGACATAGAGCTGGGGAAAGAGCGGCCGCTAAGAACTGGTGTCGATCTGCAATGTTTACAAAGATTAAAATGTGAGTGAATTCTGATGCAGCCGTTCCTAAAACACACTCGCTGGAAAGGTCTGTGCACACACACATGTGTTCAAGAGGCACCTGATAGTAAGACGGTAAGAACCGTAAGGAAATTAGCAGTGAGGTTGCAGGAAAAGTCAGGCGCCCGTCATGCACCGGAGCGCGGGTGAGAGTTAAGTGCAGCCCGGAGAGCAGCTGCAGACCAAGGGGTTCTAGTCCTACGCGGGACACATCCGTGGGGACACGGATGCAGCTGTGTCCCCAGAGCTGGTGGGGAGCTCGACCCGCTCCTCAGGTCCCTGAGAACCACCAGGACACAGGCGCCTGCTTCACCCAAGCCAGTGGAGCAGGACTTTGCCGTTGGATTTATGTGACCATCACCGCTGGCTGCCACCCTGAGATGGTGGCAGGGTTACCAGACAGCTTTACTTTTTTTGGTGTTTTTCTGTATTTCTGCTTAAACACGCAGCCCAATTTCTCACTCTAGCACTAACACAACCCGAGCTGGGAAGAGCGCGAAGCTGTGGTGTGGCCACGGGGGTGGCCTCGCCTGGACTGGCTGCTGCGGGCCACACACTGCTCTCCCCTTGGGAGTTGGGGGAGGTTGGAGGAAGAGGTCCATCCCCCTCGGCACCCCAAGGTTTCCAAATCTGCTCCCCCAGAGCCCTTCCTGCTCTGTCCTTTTGGCTGGAGGCATTTATTTCCCTGTAGCAGATGACATAGGGAATGATCACATTATCAGGGGAGGAGTCTTTAGTCTTTACAGCCGACTGGGACACCCTACAGGGAGACCACTGACCTCAGCAAGCCAGGCCAGAGCCTTTGAGGCCCCACAGAGGCCAAGTATCTGCCACTTCGGGCTCTTGTTCCTGAGGCTCCTCGGACACGAAGACTGTGCCCAGGACTTCCCCTGTTGGCGAGGAAAGTCCTGCCCCCTGGGGACCTGCTCTGCCCAGGAAGGGCTGGCGGGCTCTGTCTGTGCTCGGATGGGGGCTGGAGGGACACACAGGGACCAGCACCAAAGCATAGGCTGTGCCGGCCCCCCTGGCTGTAGGGGGACCTGGGTCCAGGCTGCATGCACAGGGGAGAGACCACAGAGGGACAGAGAGACAGAGGTCTGAGGCCCTGCTCCTGCCCTGGGAAGCTCTGAGAGCTGCACGGATCCCTCCCCTCCCCAATTTCCCTCCCCCTTCATTCCCATCAAAGCAGCAGCTGGGGAAGAAAACCTGTTTCCTCACCACCCCAAAGTTCCAAAGTTGTGGGCACCCTGGAATAAATCCTTTGAGGATCCCTGAAAGCACTGCCCCCACCTCACTCCAGACTGCCAGCCGGGGCAGTGCCCTTGCCTCCCTGGTTTAGCTCCTCTGCACGACCTCCTGGGCCTCCTTATCTCGTCTCTGGGTGCCCCATCTCTCCGGCCTTCCTGGAGAGCAAGGTCCTCTGCCCCCAGGCCTAGGTCCTCCAGCTCCCCACAGCTGAAAACCCTGCCAGGAGGCCCTCGAGCTTTCAGTGCCACAGTGTTCTGCTTCATTAATGGTGAACGCTCCCGAGTGTGCTAAGTATACTGCCTGCTTGCCTGCTTGCCAAGGGCTCAGCAAGCACCTCGCTCCCGGACCGAGTTCCTACTAAACACTGAAATGTGTGGCTCCTGCCCCGATCACCCCAAGAACTATTAGAAGTATTAAACAGGTGTTGCCTGGCCGTGGAGAATAAGGAACCTGTGGGCCTCAGGGAGGGAGCACCCCAGCCAGGGCAGGGGACAGGATAGGGTGGCTGTGGCAAGCGCATCCTCCCTGCAGACGTGGCAGCTGGCAGTTGCCCCCACCCCACCATGCCCTGTGCCCCACCTGCAGTCCATCCCAGCCACTGGCCCCTGCTCCGCGTGACCCCAGCCCGGGGAAGGACTCTGCTCACCTGGAAGCTCCTGCGGGTTTTACTGGGGCAGCCCAGGCCTCAGGTCTGATCCCCGCACTCAGGAGGGAGGGAGAGAGGGAGAGGGGCAGAGTGTCATAAAGAGAAGAGGAAATAGGCAAGAAAGAAGGGAAGGACAGCATTACGGGAAAAAGGAATGAACATAATTCTTTTTCTTTTCCAAATCCATTTTATTTCAAGGAGAAAAAGGAAAAAAATAAAGCAAAAAAGCTGCAATACAATTTCAAAACTCATCAATCAGGGGGCAACCATGGGACGCACATTACACACTGTCACCCCAAATCACTCACTGGAGCACAAGACAACTGCACTCAATGTCTGGACAGCACCAGCGCAAACCTTTCTCTTCAGCAAACTCAGAGAAATCGGTAGTATGACTACCTTTACTATTTTATATACATATTCATATAGATACACATCTACATATATTGTTCTCTCAGCTTCTCACACTGAGACAATATGTTTACAGACATGTATTATTTATGTCACTAATGAGTATGGTCTCAACGTGCAGCCATTTACTCATAAAAGTCTCCGGTTTGTCCTTCTTTATGATTGAGTAGTGCTCCATTGCATAAAAATACATTTTTTTATCCATTCCTCAGTCACTGAGCATTTAGGTTGTTTCCAAGATCTGGCTATTATAAACTGTGCTGCTATAAACATGGGATATATAAACATATATCACAGTGGTATGATGTTTTTAATTCTTTTGGGAAGATACCCAGAAGGGGAATAGTTGAGTTGCAGAAGACCTCCAATCCTAGTTTTTTGAGGAATCTCCATGCTGATTTCCACAGTGGTTGTACCAGTCTACACTCCCACCAACAGTGAAGAAGGGTTCCTTTTTCCCCACAGCCCTGCCAGCATTTGTTATTGGTTGATTTCTTGGTAACAGCCATTCTTTCTGGGGTGAGGTGGAATCTCGGTGTTGTTTTAATTTGCAACTCTCAAGTGACCAGTGATGGTGAACATTTTTCACATATTTATTTGCTGTCTGTATTTCTTCATCTGACAGGAGTGTGTTCATCTCAGATGCCCATTTTTGGACTGGGTCTTTAAATCTTGCAGGACTAATTTTTTTAAGCTCTTTATGTGAAGAACAGAATTCTTTACAAGGCGTGGTTGTGTGTACCTGTAGTTGCAGCTGCCAGGGAGGCTGGGGCAAGGGGCTCACCAGAGCCCAGGTGTTCCAGGCCAGCATGGGTATCAGAGTGAGGAAAACCACTGAAAGGAGGTTCTGGTGTCCTTGACATGATCTGAGGAGGGGTGGGAGGCCTTGGGGAGGAAGGTACTTTCCCTGAGTGTCCCTGATGACCTACCCAGAAAACCTGGCCTCAGATCACGCAAAGGGAAGCGGAGATCCTGGTCTAGGAAGCTAGCCACTGTGGAAAGCAGGGAGTCAATGTCCCTCCCTGACCTGCTGAACCCGATCATCTTCTCCAGGTCTCCCTCAGACCGTACCCCAGCTTCGGTGCAGACAGTGACACCCACGCCGGGGGGCTGAGTTCTCAGCAGGGAAGAGCACGCTGCCTTGGCTTCTGGCTCTCCCTGTGCCCTGATGGGTGGGTTAGGGATAGAAGCACTGATGCAGGAGGGAGATTTAAAAGTCAGGTGTCCAGAGGAGCAGAAGGCTGGAGAGATGGAGGCTCAAAGGTGGTCATGGAACACATTGCCTCAAAGAAGCGAAAGAAGAGAAACTCAGTGTGACCATCAGCAGGCAATGGCAGGAGGGGACAAACAGACTGGGTCCAGGGAGATAAATCCAGGTGCCGCAGGGAAACAGAAGCCCCTGGATGCCCCTCAATGGACGTCGTGTTCTTTGTCCTGTGTCATCACTGTTCTCCAGCACTGGCCCAGTACGGGGATGTAGCAAGTGCTCCATGAAGAATTGTGGATGGGGACAAATTGGCAACTGGATGCTCATACAGATGTGAAGAACCCCAAGGAGGGCTGGCACTGCCCATCCAAGGAGCCCACAGAAACCTATGTCATAGACACCAGAACACAGCCTAGTCCAGACCAGCCTGATTCCCCATACTGACCTGAGGGCTCCTTAAAGCTATCACAGCTAGGCTTCCACTGTGTCCCCGAAGCCCACTGGGACATAGATGGAGGAGACTCCTGACTGTATCAGCTGGCCCCACAGGGAGGCGAGCCCCAGTGGTGCTAAGGACACTCCCGGAATTCTGGGAGTCAGAGAGGGTGGGTGGCAGTGACCCTCAGACAGCACAGTGGACCCAGGCAAAGCCTCCTGAGGAAATATTTCCAGAGGGGCGGTGGGGACCATCTTCCCACCCCGGGACAAAATGCCCAACATCTGCAACTGCAAGGTAGAGGACCGATTTTTGGCTCATGGTTTCAGAGAGCTCAGTCCATGGCTGCCTGGCTCCAAGGTGGGAATGTCAGGGCCAGAGAGTGTGGGGCAGGAAAGTCGTTCACCTCCTGGCATGTGAAAAGGCAGAGGGGAGTCAGAACAGAAGGGGCCAGGGCCCAGAGATAGTCCCTAGGGTCACAGCCTCATGACCCACTTCCTCCAACCAGGCCCCGCCTCTCAGCAGCCCACTCAGCTAAGAATCCATCCATGGATTCATTGCTCATTCTAGCAAGTGAGCTATGATCTGGAAGCAGATGCTTCCACCCACAGTGCCCACACTGTCACCTGCTTCATGGAAACTTAGGAAAGTGGGATTGGGTGGAGGGAAGGGATCAGGAAAGATTTGCTGCCCCAGGCCTGTGGGGAGCAGAGAGGAGGCTGAGGTAGGCGGATGTCTGCAGAGGTGAGAGCTGAGTCACCCCCATGGCTTTGTGAGGAGGACAAAAACCTGGGCTTCAGCAGCAGCTCCTCACCAGGAGCAGGGACTCCTGGAAACACCTAGATGGGTAATGAGTTACACCAGTCCCCACTGACGCCCTGGAGTCCCCTGGACAGGAATAGGGTCTTCCTGTGCTGCTGCTAGAGGTCATACTGCCCTCAGGGACTGCAGCTGGGGGAAAGACGCAGCATCAGGACCTCAGGAGGACAGCACCTGGCTGGGCCAGCAGCCAGGCAGAGCCGGGGATCACGGCCCGGCCTCCTGCATTTCAGCCCACCCTGGACCAGAGAGAGTAGATGCCTCACAGCTTCGCCCAGCACCAGCAGCCCACCCCGGGGGTCTCCATGGCCAGTCTGCCCCAGCTCAGTTTAACTTCCCACCCAACTTGGTCTAAGCGTGGTGAGGGTGTTTTGTAGGAAATGACTGTGGAAAGCTTTCTTTAGTTGACACAGAGAATGGACCAGCAGTGGTGGAGGCTGAGGGTGTGAGTTCTGTCTGTGTGCCAAGGCACTAGTTCTCCCCATTCTGACCCAGCGCCCTGCCATGGACAACACACCTCCCCCATCAGCGCCCAGCCAGGCGGCTCCCATCCCACAGACCCCAAAGCCCAGCCAGCCTCACCCCAAACAGCCTGCTAAATCCACATTCACAGCTGGTAGCTGCTTGGCCACAAGGGGGCTTCCCAGGGTCTGACTTGCCCTAAGTAAGCAGGATTTGCCATTTCTTCTGAGTTAGGCTAGCACACACCAGGTGTGCAACGGATGCCTGTAAGAATTAACAAACGACAAAAATGTCGGTGCAAAAGCAAACACTGATGGAAGAAGCCAAAAGTGGAGACAGCTGTGAAATGCTCACAGCAGTACTGCCCACTTCTGTGAGGGTTGCACGGCTCCCCGGCAAACGCAGGCCCCTGAACGCACATCTGAGGACACGAAAGTCCAGACCAAAACTACTTGGTTGTCTCCACTCCCTGCGAGATGCTGGGAAATGGCTCCCCCACTGTAGTTCAGCCTAGGTTTGGAGCCGTGGTCTGTGCCCTCCACAGTGGGGCCTGGCCAGGCCTACCCTCTGGGCTTGCGAGGCCCTGAGTGTAGGAACCGCATCTCATGGTGCACTGAGCAGGTGTGATGCATCCTGTCCTGCTTCAAGTGTGTGCATGTGCATGCTCGTGTGTGTGTGTGCATGTGTGTGTGTGTGTGTGTGTGTGTGTCCACAGAGCCCTAGGCAGACATTGCTTGGGCCTCGAGACGTCATCCCTTCTCACTGGCCCCCTAGTACCGGAGTCGAACCCCAGCTCCACTCTGCTGAGGGAGCTCAGGCAGCTGCCCTGTGCCCACTCGGGGTAAAGCTGAGCTCCAGTCCCAAGACCCAGCAGCAGCAGCTGAGAACCTTGCATCACTGCGCCACTCGGTGGCCAACAGGAGGACTGCAGGCCCGGCGCTGCAGACGCTGCGGCCAGACCGTGCGCTCCAGGCCCAGGACTGACAGAGCTGCGGTGGAGATAGCACCCTACCGCGGAGGTCCCTGCTGCAGCTGCTGATCGGACCTCAACAGGCCTCAGACCTTGGCATGTACGGGTGCTTGAGTGGAGGGGGAGGACTCAGGCGTGGGTCGGGGGCTCTCGCCCCAGCTCCACGGGTGCGAGGCCCTTGGCGGAGCACAGGAACACTCCACCCCGTGCCGCGCCAAGGCCGGGCTCGTGTGACTCTGGGCCCTGTGGGCGAAGGAAAGAGGCCTTGTATGTGCAGCGACGCAGGGTGCAGTTGGAGCAGCGCCTGGCGGTCCTCGTCGTGGTCCAGACATGACCCTTGGGCAAGGCTGGGTCGGGGGAGGGACACACGCCCCACACCACAGCCCCAGTGTTGGGAGGACCCGGTCCACGGTACCAGGACCGCACACCTGCTCCTTCTGGCCGCCTCCCCGCAGGGCCACGCTGGGGAGACTGGCAGGGACGAAAGGCCCAGGGCTGGCGAAGCGCACGCAGCGTCCCCTGATCCGGGAAACCATCTGCTCCGGATTTTCCGAAACCATCTGGTTTCCAATATTCCAGTCTGTTGCTCCCATAAGGATAGATGCGCTTGGCAGGCCTGACCACAGGGGTTCAGGAAGTGTCTCCAGAGCCCGCGTCCATCACCAGTCACCCCTTCCTTCTCAAGAGACACAGACGATTGACAACGCCGAGCCCCCCCCCGGGGGGGGGGATCCGAACTCCTAGCCCCGCAGAGCCGCATCCCCTAGGGATGGGCTGGCTGGTCCTGACCCCGCCCTGCCTGGCTCAGGAGAGCCAAGGGCGGCGTTGAGAGATGGCTGGGGGCTGCGCGCCCTCTAGCGGCCTCCCTGGAAATGACAGCCTGGGAGCGGGGGAGCAGGCGCTTCTTCCCCCCCACCCCCACCCCCACCCAGGTGGAGTCCCAGAAGATCCAGGCCAGGGGGCGACCTCCGGTTCCCAGAGGATCACAGAAACCAGGGGCGCTTCCCCAAACAACAGCTCTGCCCAGCTAGTTTGGTTTGGGGGAAGCCTGACTCCCTCGATGAGTTTCCCCCAGGGGCCAAGGTCTGTCTGAAGGGGGGGGGGGCAGGCAAACCCTGGGTACAGCCGAGGGCCTCCCTTCACTGCAGAGCAGGCGTCTGCTTGTTAAGTCCGGGAAAACAGAAAATCCACACCCATTCCATGGACTCCAGGAACACCTGAGCGATGAAGATGGAATTATTGAAGCATCCTACAATTAAGTTTTCCGTGGTTTCAAATACGGATAACCTGTTAAAGGGGGCTGGATCAAAGATCTTAAAATCAAAGAGCATTAGCATTTATTTATTGTCTTCCTTTTACATGGTTCCTTTGAGCACTGCGCACCGTATTAATGTGCACACACAGTCCTTTTAACAGCTGGAAGTGGCCGTGAAAACCTATAATGCCAGCACCCTGGAACGCAAGTTCAAGCCCAACCTGGGCAACTCGGCAAGACGTTGTTTCCAAATTTTAAAAGTAAAATTATAAAATAAAGTAATTTAAAAAAAAAAAAAGGATAGTAGTGTAAAAGTCCTGGGTTCATTCCTCAGTACCAGACCAAATAATAATAATTGTCCTAACACATCTCCATAAAGGAGCTGCTATGATCTTTATATTGTTAAGGAAAGAACAGACAAAAAAAAGTGATCAGGGCTTCCACCCACTTTATGGACTGGAAAGTGTATGGCCTCTGCCCCTTCCTTTACTGCCTGCTACATACAAGTCCGTAGTACGGACAAAAAGGGTCCACTTCTAAAGTACCCTACAGCAGCAAATGCTGATGGGCTTTTCTTTTTAAATTACATGACAAATAGAATTTCAAATTGGAAAGGTTCAAGTAAATCCTTAAGAGGAAAAGGATGTAGTATGTCGAATCAGCAAAAAGTTTCCTATACAAAGATGCCTTTGGAAAAGAAAGCCTCCAAAACAGTGCCGTCACTCTAATTCTGTGAATGTACTTTGCACCCAGAAGACATAACTGAACTGTTCACAAGGCAATTACCATTCAGTCTCCTACCGCTACAAACTGCAAGTTACCAAAAGCACAGTGTCTAAATAACAGATTTGAAAACACAAATAGACACTCTGCAAAAAGATGGCTTTAGTTATGAAGACATTATAAATAACGTAAAAAAACTTCCAAAGGATTAATTAATCGTAAACTTCATCTTTTCTAAAATTAAATGACCCAGCCTGGATACTGGGCCTGGAAAGAACTTACTTAGCATTTATAAACTGTCAGCGTGAATGTCTTTCCAACAGACACATATTATTTTAATTCAAGAAGCCAATTCAGCGTTTATAAAAGGTAACTAAATCCATCAGCGTGCCTGACCAGTTTTCTTTTTGCAGTAATGACTGTTCTTCATAATTTCTCTCAAGATTGCAATTTAAGTGTTCAGATTAATAACAGTTGCATGTATATTATTAAGTCATGCATACTTGTATATAAGTTTATCACAAGAGGATTAGAGAAAAGGTGTCCTCAGGTTTCAAGACAATCAACATTAGATGGTTGACTGTCTCTTCCTCACCTTGGTGCTCCTAAGGCCAAGGAATTTGGGTAAACCGAGGCAGGGGTCTCTGGGTTCCCAGTCTAGTGCAGTGTTTGGCAGATGGTCTGCTCTCCCTGAATGGTTTTGCTAAGTCCTGGGTAACAGCTTCTAGGATGCAGGGCTGATCACTAGACAGGTTTCTAAATCTCACCAGGACATGTGTCATTCTTTAAAATAAAAACCACCACCGGCAACTTGGGTTTTTTACAACTGGGTCAAACTACCAAATCCTGGAAAGGACTGGAAGGGCTTCAGAACCAAGCCACTCAGTGCCCACCAAGTGCACACAGAGAGGGGGGCTTTAAAGCAGACCTGGGAGCCCTGCCAGCCCGGTACGCCTCTCTCTTGTGGGGGCAGCAGGGGGCTCTCAGGGAGCCCACAGGATGGATAACAGTCACTGTCTCTGTCCCCAGGGACCCAGCGAACTGTCACCTTCCTAGCACTGTCAGTGCAGGTAAACAGAACGAGCAGTGAATATTGGGGAGCCCTGATCTATCCTCTGCAGCCCTGGGAATATGGAGAAAGGGCCGACCAAAGAGGGAGCTGGGGGATGTTTTCATTCAGCATCTTTAACATGGAAAACACTTCTTCAAGAATCAGCAGGGACACAAGATGGAAATGAAGACTTTGTTCCGTACAAGTATCTGGCATGTTGAGAGACCACACAGAGATGGGGGTGGGGGGACAGACAGAGAGACAGAGACAGAGACAGAGAGATATGCCTGTGGACCTGTGCCTTTACTGAGTCCAAATAAGTTCCTTTTGTGAAGAGTTGTTTGGTGCTATGGTGTAGAGCTGAGTGTCCCCCAAAGCCTCGTGTGCTTGGAAAGTGACTGAATCACGGGGTTCAATGCTTATCAGTGGAGTCCTCCTTTCTTGGCTGATGCGCCATTAGAAGGCGGGGCTTGGTTGGAAGTGGGGCCCTGGGTGCGTGACCTGGAAGGGTGCTGTCTCCCTCTCCAGGTCCTCCAGCTCCTCCCTCCAGCTCTCCTCTTCCTGGCCACCCCATGTGAGCAGCTTCCCATGCCACGTCTGCTTTTGAGCCAACCACAGACTGAAACTGTGAGCCGAAAGGAACCTCCTCCTTGCAACTGCAGGTACGGGGCGATGTTTCTCAGGGACAGGCGGTCACCGTGAGACATGGAGGAAGTGGCTGTGACCTATCTGCACAGTCCCTTGGCCAGCCTGCACATAGCTGCCCCAGGGGAGCACAGTCACTAGGAAGCAGCTGTGTGAGGATGACGTCTGGAGGGTGCTGGTCCAGATGGGGCTGGACCAGAGCCCATTTCCAGCGTGACTGGGCCTGCCCAAAGTGACATTCTTGTTTGCTAAGGCACCTTGGAGGTCACCTGGGAGCCGATCTTTCTCAGAGGTTGCTTCCTCCCTGCTTGTTTGGACACGTAGAATCGAAAGAAAATGTTTCTAGAAGCAACAAGCTAATTGCCGAAAGGTCTGCCTTCTTAATTAATTAATGGAATCAGCCTGTAGTCAGGCTGGCTCCAGATATCTGGCCCTGGCTCAGAAAAGGGAGATTTCCAATCACTGTTTCATTAGTGGCTGAACAACATCCGCTCGGGCCTGGCGATGGGTAAATGCTAAATGGGTGTCCATAGAAGGTCAGAAGCTTTCTGGGTCTGAACCAGACTCTTGTCAGGTAGACTCAGCCCAGAAATGTTTTCCTACCCAGAAAACCTCATTAGCATAGACTGCCAAAGTAATTCAAGCCAGGCCCCTGCTCCATCAATGAAATATAGAAGTTAGGTAGAGCTAATTAATAGTATAAAGTATCACTTAAATTACCTTTCAAGCATTCTCAATTACCTTGGAAGGAGCAATTGACAATCATTCTGTACGCGCGCTATGAATCAACTTTCGCTAATTCATTAGGCGCGTCCCCCGAGCCCGAGGCAGACCACACTCTGATAGTCTGCCGCAAGTGAATGAAAGGATCGCACCCTGAACTAGCCCTGCGCTGCCTCAGAGATTCCTCCCCGCACAGGCTGGCTATGTCTGACTCTACTTCACAGCGTTTCCGTTTTAAAGGACGAAGTGGCTGGGTCAAGTCTGATCCTCAGCCTCCTCCCAGGCTTCTTGGCCTCTAAAGTTGCTCATTTCTCAGCTCACGGTGTCCACAAGCTGCAGTGGATATCAGATGTCAAGACTAAGCCCGGCCACTTCATGGGGTGGGGGTAGGGGGCTGAATGTCCAGTGTCAAAATCTCAAAAAAGTCAACATCTCTCAGGTGGATGTTTCTCCGAGGAAATCTGGGTATTGCCTTGGACCTCGAGTCTGACCACTGCCTGGGGAGGTGGATTCACCTTAAATGGCCCAGGAGAGCCTTTCAGGAAAGCACACCGCCCACCCCACCTGCCTGCCTGCCTCTCAGCGCCTCTTGTCCTCAGTTCTGCCCAAAGCCAGGGAGGTCTGCCAGCAGCTAGGGCTCCTCACAGCTCCCAGGCTTCCTCCTCTCCCCAGTCTGCCTGGGCAGCAGCCACTCCTCCCTCAGCTGAGCGCTCCCTCCCCGTGCCCCACAGGGGCTACCCCAGGCTTCCCTCCCTGGAGCAGGCTGGGTGTTGGGAGATGCAGATGCAGGGTCTCAGCTCCTGCCCTCTCCCCAGGGACTCCAGCGCCTGCCCTCTGCCTTCCCAACATGGACGTCGTGGCCCAGCGCTTCCATCTCCCCCTCTCTACCCTTCCTTTCTTAGGTAAAATGTTTCATACGCACAAGTATTAAAAGTCATCTTAGAATCACCTAGGTACTTACACTTAGATTTAAGATGTCAATGTTTTGCCATTTTTTAAGGAGCCTTGCTTTTATTTAATGAATAAATCATTACACATATCACAAAAGCCCTTTCTTCTCCCACCTTGTTCCTTCCCTCACCTTCTCGTCTTGGAAATAATCACTTCCCTAAATTTGGCATACGTAATTCTCATTTATGTCTCATGTACTATGTGCCTTCCGTTTGCATGAGCTACATCTGCACAAGAACTGCTGTGGCAACTGGTACTTTTCCCTCAAAATTTTTTTTAGATATTTTCCCTCTGTGCACCCTCTCCTGTATTTTAAGTCTCCTCTGGATTATTTAAAATAACTAATGCCATATAAAGGCTATGGAAATACTGGTTATACTGTATTGTTCATTGGAGAATGACCAAAAAAGGCACCTTTTCAGTCAGTATAAACTCACTCAAACCTCCCAACTTTTTGGGGGGAGGTATGTTGCTAAATCCGTAGGTGCAGAACCCTTGGATATGGAAAGCTGACACATGGGTAGTCTCACTGGTGGTGGGGAGAGAAATGGATCGGCTTCTCTATTGCTGGTGTAAAACAGAAACACCAACCCTTAGGAGGGGAGGCTTAACTTGGCCTACAGTCTCAGAGATCTCAGTATCTGTTGGCTCCAAAGCGAGACAGCAGAGAGACGTGGCAGAGGAAGCTGCTCAGTTCAGGGTAGCCAGGAAGCAGAGCGTGGAAGAGCGCCAGAGGAAGGGACGAGGGAACAGACAGTGCCCAAGCCACAGCCCTGAGTCCCACCCAGCCACACTGGGGCCGGGCTTTACTACTCTAGAGCCCATGAGGCGGCCACCCCAGCTTAACTGTCACACAGACTTGCTTGTTCATAGTGAACTGCACGTTCCTGTGCATGTTTTAAATTCCCCACTTTTCTTCTGCTGTTGCCGTCGACGCCCTCATACGCTTCCTTCTCTTTTCTCTTGCCTGCACCCCCAGGTTGGGCTCGGGGTTTGCGAGCATGTGCCCAGCAGAGGTGGGCACCTGTTGCTCTCTGAAAGTGCTGCTTCTTGTGCATCTGTCCTCACACTCTGCCAAACAAGCTGTTCTCCAAACTCCACTCCTCCAACCTGACACACAAAATGCCAGGACACCTCATTGCTTCAATGTGCATGATTCTGAGTAATTTTCAGGTTTCCTTTTCTGTGTTTGTTCATATCATTTGCCAATTTTCCTGCCGAGTTGTTGCTTTTCTCAGTTTGAGTTAAGAGCAGTTCTCCGTGTATTCCAGATAGTAACTCTACAGCCTTTGTAGTGATTGGGTCTCATCATTTAGCTTCTTAATGGTCTGTTTTCTCATAGAAAATTCTAGCTTCCACACTTGCTTCCCTGAGTTTTAAAGTACTGCTTAGTAATCTAGGACTTTGGTATACCTGGTGGTGTGTGACATTTTATGTTTCTGCCATGTGGATAAGGTAATTTCTTAAGCAACATTTGCTAAGAGTCCATCCTTGCTGACTTAATTCTCATTGGAATAAAATTTGTATCCACAACTCCTAACTGTACAGATCAGTGGGATTTACTGCAGTCACAGACTCACGCGGTCATCAACCCTGAACTCCCCTACCTGTTAGTAACCCTTCCTTGTTTCCCTTTCTCCTGATCCCTGGCAACCTTTACCCTGCTCTCGGTATGTACAGATTTCCCTACTGTAGATACTTTATATATAAACAATAAAGATGTGGAGACTTTACGAGCCCGGCTTCTTTGGTTTAGCACACTGTGTTTAAGGTTCACTGCTCATAAAGCGATTCATTCCTTTTCATGGCTAATATTCCTTTGTGTGTATATTCCATAATTTCTTTACCCCTTCATCTCTTGATGACATGCAAACTGTTTCTGCCTTTTAGTGTCATGAATAATACTAAGACTGAGATCTAAGACTGAGATTTAATGCCACGTTTACAGAGTCAGAATGTGCAGCACTCTCAGAATACTCAGTGACTAAGTTTAACACGAACTGTATGTTGGTTCCTTACTGTATTACATAATATATAACCACTGTCTGCTTTGTTCCATTTTTCTATTCATGTTTTTCAGAAAATAATTCTGTTAAGTTACTACAGCTTTGGGTTTAGGTAAACTTTACCATCTAGAGGAACTGAACATACCCTCTATTTGATCTTATTTCTACAATTGACTTGATAGCTTTTGGTCTTTCACTTTTCCCTGTGGAATTTTTTGAACAGCTTATCAGCTTGCAGCTGTGAGATGTTGGTGAGAAACGCACTGAATCTACAGATGAGGCTAAGTATCATTAACTCTCTTGTGCATTTTCCATCCATGAACATTGTATAACTTACTTAACTTCGTTTCAGTGATTTTCTCCAAAAACTGTCTTGCAAGGTTTAGAAAAGCTTCTTGGGCATCACTTTAAACAATAATTTAACTCTGAGCCCGTGCCCAGCCATCGGTCGGGAGGGGCGCAGAAGTGACAGGAACAGACGCCGGGTTCCGGTTACCGTCCTCGACAGGCTAAGAGTCGAGGTGTATGCCACCATGCCTGGCAGAAATTTGATTTGGGGGCTCTGGGAGAACATGGCGGACAGACAACAGCAACTACTGAAGGGTCTCTGAAAGGCTCGGCTCAGAGGCCAGGAATGATGCGGACTAAGGAGATACGAACCAGTAGAGATATGCTCTGCTGACTCAGGAACGAACTGGGCTGAGAGAATCCAACTTAGGATACAGTCCTGGCGCTAAAATAGGAACAGAAAAGACTCGGTGTAGAGGCTCGACCCCGCGCCATTGGAAACCGCGATTTGGGTTTCCCGCCGCCCGGCAGCTGGCTGCCTCCACAGCGGCTCGGCAAGGAGAGACGCACAGAGCTCTGGGAACGGGAGTCTGCGAACGGAGTCGGAAACAGGACAGACAAGGAGGAAAACTGACTGGTGGTGAGGTGAGAGAGAAACTACCCCCTACCAGAGTTTGAATCCAGCGGAGGTTTTTCTGGGCTCGGGCAGTCCTGTAAGAGCAGGGCGCGGTGGCAACTCCAGCCACACATTCCCCTCTCGGACGGGATTGATGAAAAGTGTATGGCCTGCGTGACGCTGCGGGCGGACTCCCTAGGCTGGCCTAACCCAGATCCCAGAGCCTGACGGTGGCCCGGAGGAGCGACCGACTCCCACGTAGGCTGCCTCCTCCGCAACTCCCTGGGGCGCAGCGATGGGCGGGAACAACTAGCCAGCGCAATTTGATCAGGCTGTGGCTGACAGGCAGGGAAGCCGGGCCTCCCATGTAAGCTTGCATTTTATAAGGAACAGAAAATATGGGGAAGGGAAGCAACAAAAAAGGCTCCTCGGCCCCCAATCCTGAGAATCAGGCAATAGTGGACACCGCACCAATATACATTAAGCGCCATATAGACAGCCTCATAGACCAATTCAGGAATGAAGTTATCAATGACCTGAAGCTAGAAGTATGCAGAATAGTTAGAGAAATGCTAAGCACCACCCAGGAAAAAGCAGATGGTGGAATGGAAGAACAGAAAAAGAGGGGAGAATTGCTTGATGGAGAAAACAGAGAAAGCATTGAGTATGTGAAGCAGGTTCAAAGGGACTATCAAGAAATTAAGAAATCTATCCAAGACTGGCATAACAGCTTGAAAGAAACTAAGGACAGACTATCTGAACTGGAGGGCAGACTTGAAACATGGGAGAATGAAATGAAAAACTTCTTAAAAATAACAAAGAAACAAACAGCAATAATACAAAGACAAGAAGATGATAAGAGGAGCCATAACTTAAGGATTAAGAACATAAAAGAAGAAGTAGGGACACAAACAAGTGAACTGCAAAAGCTACTCACAGAAATAATCCAGGAGAATTTTCCTAATTTAGCAAAAAGTAAAGATACTCAGATGTATGAGGCATACAGGACCCCAGCTACCTACAACCCTAACAGAGAAACACCCAGGCATATAATAATAAAAATTCCAGAAATTCAATACAAGAACAGAATATTAAAAGCTGTAAGAGACAAGAAACAGATCACTTACAAGGGAACACCCATCAGAATTACAGCAGATTTCTCTTCACAAACCATCAAATCACGAAGAGCATGGGGAGAAATAATCCAAGCTTTGAAAGATAATAATCTCCAGCCAAGATTGAGATATCCTGCACAACTGTCCCTGGAAATTGATGGAAAAACGAGGTGCTTCCAGGATAAAGAGGAACTGGGGGAATTTGCAACCACCAATTCAACCCTACAGAAAGTATTGCAGGATATTCTAAAAAAAGAAAAATACAAAGAACCCAGAAATAGTGGCGGGGAGGCCAAAACGAATGGAGCAGAGAACAAAATGAAGAAGACAAACTGACAGCTACTGACAGAAAAAGAGCTCAACAGAAATGGGACAGAGAAGATTGGATGATAGGAACAGCTTTTTTTGGAGAAAATGACATCTTAATAGGTAATGCTGATTTAGTACCATCTTGTTTTGAAGTCTCATCTAGCTTTTGTTCTTCTGTCTCCAATGGTCTAAACAGGTTGTATCTTATTGGATTTTGTTATGTACGATAGTATAAGCAAAAACCTTTTAAAGACAAGGAGATTATACAGAGACCATTGTTCATTTTCTGTTAGTCGATTCTAAATGCTCTATAATGCTGTCATTCTCTTAAATGGTTTTACATTGTTTTGATATACTTAATGCTACAGTATATGAAGTTGTACTCAAGGACTTCAGGGAGGGAGTCAATATGGTAACTATTTTTGGGTCAGGATTATCTGGTGGTGAAACACTATTCTGCTTAAATGGTTATGTTTTGATCTGCCCTGTTTCGCTGTTATGCCCTCTTTTTTCTCAATCTCCACTCTATTATTTACTTTTTTATTTTTATCCATTTAATTAAAGGGAAAAATATAGCAGGATATAATATAGTAACCCACTTTGACTTTCTATTATCTCGATTTGAAGCCCTGTATTACTCTCACCATCTTGTTTTTGACTGAGGTTCCTCTATTCTGTTTTGCTGGATAGTATCAGGTTCGAAAGTTTAGGCATCAGCTGAGAAGATAATGAGATTCATTATAACGCCCATTCTCATTGACTTTTATCTACTTTTGAAGACCTACAATATCTCCAATGTTTTGGTTTTGTCGGTTTTATTCTTTACGGTTTTGTTCAATTGTATTACAACTAATGATATAGGCAATTCTATTAGAAATAGTGGGAGGCATTATGGTAACCATTGTTGATCACCTTGTATTATGTTTTTATATTATCTATTATGTCCACCCTTTTGACTTGACCGATTCTGTTCTGTTATGTCACATTTGGTTTTACTCTCTTCCAAAAAAGCAATACGAACCGTGGGAGCAATGAAACCCAAAATGTGTAATAGTCACTGTACAAAAGAGAGGAAAAGAAAGTGCTCTAAACTATATAACTGCATGTATATTTAAATGTATAAGATAGAAAATGATATCACAGAGTTTTATTGGATCATTGAACAGAACTGTTTGCAGTATCATTGTTGGAATGTCCACTCTACAAGCTTTAATTTTGTGACTGGAACAATTATTTCTAAGATGGCAATATGTAATCCATTAACTAGTGATTTCCTACTGCGCATTTTTTTCTTCTGTAAATCTGTATCACTTGTACCCCTTCACTGTTTTTTTTTCTTTCTTTTCTTTTCTCCTTAAATAAAAATTAAAAAAAAAACAATAATTTAACTCTGCCAATTTTTGCCACTACTTTTCATGTTTCATTATTTTCATGGGGCTGTTTCTGTGATCTGGAAAGTCACCTCGATAGCAAAATTATCAGAATCCTGGTATTCTTTATTCTGAATATGGGATTTACTCCTTAATCTTGAATGATAACTTAGATGATGAGACAACCAGCTGTGTTTCCTTACAGTCATCTCAAGATATCCCAGTGTCTCCCGGGTGCTGTTACAAATCCCGCAACCCATCAGTTTTTCTGACTGGGTGTATTTTCCATGCAATGTGACCGGTGCAGCCCCCCAATGAGACAGGAGACCCTCTTGTGGGCGACAGTTAACTGCTGCTTTATTTACGTGGGCTCTGGTTTATATATTTGGCCGTGACCAATCACAGGCTGCCACGAGGAAGCAGGGCGGGAATGGGACGCAGGCTCTGGCTACTATATCCAGCTGTGGCCAATCAGGGGTTGCCACAGAGTCAGCACGGGGCGAATACGGAGTGAGCACGAGGTGCACACGGGTTGGCTAATTTAAAGAGGGACGTAGCGCATTGCGGAAGCTGGCATGGTCCTTAGTCCCGGGTGGGGTATGGTATGTTGAGCACCTGCGCCCAACACAATGTCCTCTCTCTGGTTTCAATTTACTTTTATTTATCTTGTTTTGGGGTCACTTTGTTTCCTGCACTTATCAAATTTTATCTTTCATAAATTTTGGAACATACAGGCCACATGTTCTATTCTTCTAAGACTTGGATTAGATTATGTTGGATATTCTCATTTGCCTTTCATGTTATTAAATTCCAATCATATTTTCCATCTGTCTATGCTGCTTTGTAGAAAATTTGTTAGATCAGTTCTATTTCCCAGTTCATAAATTTCTACATCAACTGTTTAACTTAATTTGCGGCTGCCCATTAGCTTATTTCAATATTTTTTATTTATGAAAAATTTTTCTTATGTGTTTCTTTTATAAAGTAACATCTTTTAATCCTGCTTAACTGTGTAATATTTTTGTTAATCCTTAATTTATTGCAGCCTGACAGTTTTGAGTCTGCTGTCTTCTGCTCACGACGGTTGTTTTCTCATCCTCAGTTCGAGGGGACCTTTGGAAGAGCCACACAGCCTTGGCTGACACCCGATCCCCTACAAGCAGCTCCAGTATGGCCACTGCCAGGTACCCTATAGCACCCCAGTCTGTGGATGCTTTAGTGCTAATGTGTTTGCTTCAAAGCTCTTGGTCAGCACAGGTATGGATTCCATAAACAAACTTACTGCAGAGGGCACTGGTTACACATTCTCAGCGGAGAGCTTTATCTTCATTCAAAATCCAGGCCAAATTTTGCACTTACAAACTCTGCAGTTCCCCATGCAAGTGGGAGTGCTTTTCCTTATTCACGGGACTCTCTATGGGACCCTAAGCTTTTTACTCGGAATCTCACAAGGCTCCATCACTCATCTCCTAAGTGTGAACTCCCAAGCCTTGGGAAGGGGAGGAGGCAAATGCTCCATCATCACCCTGGGCTGCAATCAATGTTTACTGAGACTCAATTTCCCCTTAACTTCAGTTCTCTTAAAGGAATTCTCTTACATCCTTTTGAGCTCAGCAACTCAAGAATGTTGTATTTCACCTAATATTTCTAGGTGCCTGATAAAACAACTACTTATAGGTATTTGGTCTTCTATACTATCATAAAAAGCTTACATTTCTGCTCCAAATGGTATGCTTATTTTTTAGTCAATGCTTAGTCTTATTTTACATTTCACTTACCATGTGTTTGACTCACACTGACGGACTCAAAGGATAGTATTGTCTTGATTGGAAATTCAGCTCTCTGATTAATCATGGCCCAAATAATAGCTACTTGGGGGAAATAAGCCAATGTTCTCTAGGATAAGCATGTGTGCACATAAATGTAAATCTCTAAAAATGTCTGAAGCCAACAGTAAAAGGCTGGCAGGTTGTATCTATCCCATTTTCCTACTCGAAGATACTTGGTATTGTTTGGAGTTCTACCATCCTCTCATGGTACTAAGTTAAATATTAATTTCTCTGCATCCCTAGTGACACCATTAGCTTTACTACTGATAGATTTAGACAGATAGATGATGTAATTTTTTTTTTTGTACTAGGGATTGAACTTGCGGCCTCATGCTTGCCAGGCAGGGGCTTATGCTGCCAAGCTAAATCCCTGGCCCTGGTGACATAATCTTGAATTGTGGAATTCAAGATCTAGCAGAGGATTCTGGGAAATGTTTTTTGGCTCCTAAAAAAAAAAAAAAAAAAAAAAGCAAAAGTGAGCATTCATTCTGCAGACTCATTCTTTCAAGACATACCTGTCTGCAATTCTCATAGCCATCTGAGAACATGGGAGACAGCCACCAAGCCGAGGACAGCAAAGACCGACTCTGACTCTCAAGACGGCAGTGGTGTGCGGATGCGTTAGCAAGCCAGAAAGCTGTCCTGATGTATCCTAGTCAGATGTGTTAGATAAGGAATCCTCTTATTACTTAAGCCAACCCTCCTACTGGCCCTTGAAAATATGGTGTAACAGATACATCATGGTGTAAACCTGGATGTCAGATGGGGTTAGCCTGGCTACCAGGCTTAACCAGATGGCTGGTGCAGTGGCCCGGGAAAACCCGGCACTTATTTACACCGTGAAGATGTATTTCCTGGCCTTAATATTAGAAAAACTCAGGTAACACAGCAGCCCACAGAAGAAGAAACCTTCCTATAGAAGAAAGACAGTAACTACGAGAAGTACAAGCCTCAAGAAACTACAGATATCTTTGCATGGCCTCATGAAAGTAGGTCAGATGAGCAGATCTGAATGCATGCATAACTAGACTCAAGAGATGTTTAAAGTTACATCCATGTTAGCTATAATTTGCTCTATCTTGTGTTCTTAAACTTAAAAATGGCCTGTCTCTGCTGGACGCTGCGCCTACAAAGAAGTAGTACAGTGTGATGGAAACCAAATGTGATTAGATCAGTCCCTGAGACTGTCTTTCCAAGTTATGAGCTGGGCAAATCCCTTCTACAAGCTCATTTGTTCATCTGCAAAGTGGAAATATTATTACCTGGCATATGAAATTGGTGTTAAGATGAAAAGAGATGGAGTATAACCTCAGAAATGTAGAGCTCTTTACTGTGTTACTGCAATGACCTGTCCCTTTCTGATTTGGTGAATCAATCCATGCAAATTAACCAGAAGGTTACTTTGCTCACCTTTATATAAAGCAACAGCTCCAACAAATTTCAAATGACAGGGTTGGTCTGCGCAGGGAAGATGGCTGACAGGCGATGCCGTATGGAGAGGCTACAGTGGCCTGGGGAGACCTGCAACCCCAAAAGGAGCCTGGATCCTCAGGACGACAGAGAAGGAAGAGAAGGACACCCCATCCTGCCCTGGCCCCAGCCTCAGCCACCCCTCAGGGGCCCCCAGGCACTCTCCTTCAGGACTCAGTTACTCCACTCTCCCAAGAGGGCAGGAAACAATCTCCTATGATTCGCCTTCTTTCTCAAAGGCTTTGTGTTAAAAATAAAATTAATAATAAAGAACATATATTTAACCCTATAGGAACACTGCAAGGAAGGGGAATAGAAAGCTCAAGAAGAATATTTCATGCTTTGAAAGTAACTGCGAGACTGGTCATTTTATCAATATTTGCAAAAATCCATGGGAGTCACAAAAGCGGATTTGGCTGAAAGGTCTTATTTCCAAATGAAGAAATAACCTAAGAAATAAAGGGATTTTCTCAGGGTGTTCTGACTTAAGTTTATAGTACCACAAAAATTCATCCTTTTACCCAAAGTGCTTAAATGGATACCTCAGTATTTCTGCATAAAGGCTGCAAAATTAATAAATTATGAAAAGAGACATTTTATGTAATAGGTTGAGACATTGTTACAAAAGTAGTGAGAAATGTAAAGTGTCTGAGAACTACTCTGTGTCAGTTGGTTCATATAACATGCAGACCAATGTACCATATCCTCAGAAGGACACAGATGATTTTTATTTTTTAATTTTTTTGTGTGGTACCAGGGAATGAACTCATGACCTCGCACTTGCCAGGCAGGCGTTTATGCCGTTGAGCTAAAAGACTTTAAAGTGGCAGGATGACTAGCAGTTACGTCTAATTAAGAATGGCTTAGATAGGTAGTGGTAAACTTACGGCACCCGTGCCGCAGCACGTTGTTCGTTACCAATGAAAGCTGTAACAGGTTTGCCATTCCTGGCTTAGGCAGAAGCAGGTGCAGATTTGAGACTACATGTTTGCTGAATGAATGGTAGAACATGGTCCTGCCCTTGAATTCTGTTTAGGACTATCCTTATATACAGGTTCACAAGAAAGCCACTCTCATTCGGCTCCAGTGATGTGGGTCTGAGTTGAACAGATGGAAGCCACATGAAAATACATGTATCCTAGCTGGGCACAGAGATACACGCCTGTAAACCCAGTACTCTAGGAGGTGATAGAGGAGAATTGCAAATTCCGGTCCATACTGGGCAACTCATCTTGTCTCAAAAATAAAAACGGCTGGGGGAACAATCCCAATATCACACACACACACACACACACACACACACACACGCACACACAGATGCACAAATATATATACTCTGAATATGAGGACCTCCCATCTATGAACTAGTACTGTAACTGTAGGACTTAAAGTACAACTGAAAGTCTCCCAAGTAAATTTTCACTAAGAAAAAGAAAAGTCATGTTAACTACAACTAATCCATCTAACGTAAAGTAACCATTAGTGCCTCTGGAAGGGCTGCCTTGTATTTCAGTACTGACAGCATTAATGTGAGGAAAAATGCAAAGGAGCCCCCAATCTAAAGTCGTAGGTGCCCAGCCATCACAGCTGGACAAACAGAATCTGCTCACCTTCCAGTAACGGCAGACATTACAGTCTGGCCCTGCAATGCCCCACAAAGGCACTAGGGGGAGGCACTGCAGACTAAGCCTTAGAGCCCAGCTGGAGGCGCAGCTCACAGAGGGCAAGCCCTCCAAGGGTGTATTGGAAGCCTGGCCCTTTTGCTTTCCTTTCTGCTTCGTGGCTGCCACAAAGTGACACTCAGCTCTATCTCATGCTCCCATCACGATATTCTGCTCTAGCCCAGGCCTAGGAAAATATAGTCAAGAAACCATGGACTGGACCCTCGGAACTATGCGCTAAAGTAAAGCTGTCCTCTTCAAGGATGATGTTCTCCGGTATTCATCACAGCAATGAAAGCTGTCTGACGCAATAGGGTACAAGATTTCTATTCTGTCAGCTCCACAGTAGCATGTTCTAGATCTCTGAATTTTAATCACAGGAATCTTCCACATGCGTGAAAGCAGCTGTTTCCTGCTGTCAAAAGTCCAGATATATTCAAATATCTCAGACCTTTCAGCTGCTCTAGAAGCTCCTCCAAGTACTGAATCCTTTACTTCAGAAGAAAAAAACAAAACCCCAAATCCCCTAACACCATCACATGATGACAGATTACTCCAATGACCAGCGTCTAGGAAATCATTACTGAAAAAGAACTCTAATGTTAATTATCTAACTCATGGCCTATTTTCTAAAACTATTTTTAAAAGCATGAATCACTCTGAATTGAACGAAACAGGGAAGATTTGATCAGAAAGAAATGTCAAAGTAGGTTAAGGCTTCCTAATAGCACTCCACTGGGAAAGGAAATGTGCCCTCTTCAATGTGCTGCTTAATTTAAGCCATCAATAACTACTTGCTTAACTAATTTGCAGTAATACCCTCGGGTGAAGCTAAAACTTTATAGCTTCTATTCAAATTGCCACCTTGGAACACCTGTTCATTTGTCACATTACTCTTCTCCATGTCAGGGATCATGCTTGAAAACACTGCTCCTTCAGCAGGTCCTAAGCAGCTGGGGTGGAACACATCCCCTGGGCACGTGGGTGTGCTTTCTCTGCTTCTGACAGCGGAATGCTCTAATGTTTTATGGTAGAACCCCATACGCCTGAGTCTACATTCTCAAACGATAAGCTGTAAGTCTTATGGCCCAAGTCTTTATTTCCTCATTTTTGCAACTCAAAGGCTACAAATGCTATTAAATTGTCACAGCAACATGAATCCTCCAGGGGGGAAAAATACTTTAAGGGCTGGTTTAGATTTGGAGTGTTATTACAGGAAGCGCTTATGTGTTAGGCTTAAAATATGTATGGGGAGAAAACAGAGAATTTTGCAATAGAAGTATAAAGTTCTTAAAAGAAATCCAGGAGATTCACACCAGTCAAGTTCCTTCCACTTTGGCCTAACTGTCCTTGCTTCTAGGAGGAGGGAGAAAGCTGGAGACAGAGAAGGGTATTGTTGACAGTAAGAGCTGAGGTAACTCATTTGGTCTACTGCTGCCCCATCTGCATGATCAGTTGTACAGTATAATTTAGGGATTGATGAATTTGTAAATGGTTGGAGGGTTAATTTTTAAGGCTTTGCTATAGTGTCTCACCGCTAACTCTGCCAATGTGAAACTGTGAAATCGGCTACAACCATTAAATAGGCACGGTTATTTATAAGAACGTATGATTTGGCCTTTGGGCTGTTCTTTGCCAGTCACCAGTAATATCTACTTAATAAAAATAATATTTTCAAAGGCACTATAAAAATAAAATGAAGTACAATGAGAAAAGACTTAAAAGATAGCAAAAGACGAAAGTGAGTTCTCTAAGAGAAAAATTGAGTATCAAGTGTTTTCTACATAAATAACCAAACCCAAAAACTAAACCTGAAATACATTTAGAAAGTTGTTTATCATGGAATTTAAGCCACAATCAGGAAACCTCAGGCATTAAGTGAATCTCAGCAGGGGCATCACCGGCAACGAGGAACGCAGTGGCAGCACCTCAGTACCCTGTCAATGTCGAGCATTTCAAACATGTCGCCAACACAACTGGCCAGCATCATCACAAGATGAAATACCAGCATGCTCAGAAAAGGGAAGGAAACTGTTGATTCTCATGGTTTCTCTCAGAGACTATGATTTTTCTAAAATTCCAAAGCAAACTAGTAAGAGAATTCTGAGGACATACAGCTCTATGAGGTCTGATCAAAGGTAAAGTTGTTACTTAAATTTTGAAATGTTTTATTACAGGAAAGGATACGTTGGCCTTAACCCACCTCAAGATACTGCCCTCTCCTTTAGAACACACCTACAACATCATCCTGGCACCTCCAGGAGCAGCGTTGTGTTTTAGAGGTTTTGAATTTTTGAATCTTGGAAGCTGGGTGGAAACACAAAATACCAGATTTGCTGTTTGAAGGAACCCACGACTGGCTACCTGAATGACACTGACCTGTGACTAGGGATGCTTCCAAGGGTAAATTCAGAGACGAGGCCGACTCATCCACTGGTGGCAGCACCCCAAGAGAAACACGTGCTCTGCAAGAGGACTCAGTTTCCTTCCAGAGCCCAGGAGCACAACGCCTGCTTCCACAGTGGGAGGAGTCAGTAGGGCACTGATTTTGAACCGAGGGCTTGGTCCCTTCGGGTTCTGACTGTGGGTGACCTCATACCCTTTAGGAATCCTGGCTCTCTCCAATACAAAGACAGTTCTTGTAGTTTGGGCAATAACAGCAACACTGTATTTTAAACAGCACTGGTTTCCATGGAGCTCTTTGAGAATTTATTTAAGCCCAGAACATTACTTTAGACCTGGCCACACTACAGAAACAAATAAGGAGCCCTAGTAAACATAAAGATGTCCAGGGAGCACTGGATTAAGACATTCAGAGCTTCAAAGCATCAAAACATGGCATCCCTTCTCATACGTAATTCAAAAATAGAAGCCACACGAATAGGCGGAACACAGTGGAAGGAGTCCAGGCCAGATGAGACTTTTCTTACAATGCTTGAGTGCACTCTTCTGATTTTTTGCTCTCTCTTGATTTTGAAATCAATTCTGCTGCTCTTCTAGACTTGGTGGGTGTGAGGCTGTGAGCTTCTTTGTCCAACTAAGGCAGCCTGAAGACTTGAAGTCTGAGCCCCAGGAGAAAAGACAGGAACCAAGAAACAGAGAAGATGAGAAGAAGGGAGTGAGGGAAAGGAGAGCAAGAGACCGGGGAAAAGCACCCCAGACTGCCCTGCAGTGTAAGGAGGTTCTGCACGGCCACTGGGGAGGCTGCAAGCCAAAGTGGATGGTCAGGAGTTGTGTATCCCAGAACAGGTCCATGGGTGCGCAGGGCCCGTGGGAAGCACCGGCTCAACGCCAGTGCAGCAACAGAATCCACGATGCGGCCCAGGCCCCCTCTCTGCAGCCCTACACAGGGGTCTGTGCCACAGACTTTGATGTGTCAAACGGCTCCAGAATAAAATTTCCTTGAATAGCATCCTTTAAAGTTAGATAAGTATTACTCTAACATAGTACTACTATAGAATTAGAAGGAAAGGGAAAGATGAAAATTAAATGTAACTTGAGTGTTTAACATAAACTCACAAGTTTGGACATCTGTAAAAACAATGCTTCAAATGTTTTATTTCTCGCAGAATTTATATCCAAGTAATGGACTTCAAAAGCATTTTTTAAGACACAACAGACTGAGGGCCAGGGATTTAGCTCAGTGGCACAAGTGCCTGTCTGGCAAGCACAAGGTCATGAGTTTGATCCCTGGTACCAAAAAAACAAAACAAAACAAAAAGCAAGAGATAACAACTCATAACATACAAGGGCCTCTCGATCAAACTGAAATACGACAGACCTTACTACCAACAGATTATTTCTTTTCCAGGGGATTAAATCAAATAAAAATATTACAAATATTAGAAATTCATTTCAAAGTCAACTAAGACAATGAGTTTACAATTTCTGTAATTTTTCTTAGTTCAATGTCCTGTACATCCATTTACAGAATATACTATCAGTGCAATATAATTTTTTAAATATTTAGGACACTGTAAATAGTTATGATTCGTAAGAAAATATAATCCATTTTAAATTCCTGATTAAGTTATTTTTAAAGGCACAAAACAATAGAACCTTTTTAAATAGAAACTTTTTAAGATAGAAGTTTTATATATATTACTTTCAGTCACAGAAACTGAGAAAGATGAGTGGTCAAAAGGCAGGGACATCAGAAACCAGAGCTCCAGGGCTTAGGCACTGCCCTCTGCTCTGCGACAGCGACAGCGACGCGGGGAGACCTGCAGTTTCACGGCTAGCCCTTAGGGCACTTGAGCAACGATAACAGACCCACCGTGGCACATTAACACAAACAAAGCAGTCCGGTTTCTCTGCATCTCCCTTTTACCACTGAGTCAGTAATTTGAAATAAACTCCACGTTCAACAGCAGCTGTAAATCTGCAGACCCACCCAAATGAAATACTTCTAAAATGTTTTTTAAGTTTGAAGAACGCGTCTCTGAGGAAAGATGCAGAAAGGATGGAAATATTTTGTCTTGCACTGATGCCCTTACACCTGCTCCTCAAAGCAAACATGTACATTCTTCCCAGTATTGCTATGTAACCCTGTGCTTTATATATAAAACAGTGGAAAGAGTTCACTCTCCAGTATTTAAAAAACATTTAGTACTAGAGGAGATGCTGAAATCAAAGGGGCAGAAGACATGGGGACCCTTTCAATCTGTAATTTCCATGGAAAAAAGTAAACACAAAGGACAATACTTTCATCTCTATCACACTTCCTGGTGAGAGGTTTTCAGAGTTTCAGTAACGGGAATAATAACACCATTAATACAAAGGTAAGTACAGAAACTATCATACTGGAATTATAAGTTTTAGGGTTTTTAAGGGATAAAAATGTATTTATAACACATACAATAACATGTTTCAAAGTGAAGTGAGCTATGAACTAAACAAAACATGAGGTATGTTTCTTACTAATTACATACTATGTAATTACAAGTTCCTTCATAGAAAATGAGGACAGGAAAGACATGGAAGTACTGTCATATACTTCAATTATATTAGCATTTATAAATGCCAAACGTTACGAAACATGGTTATTTTAGACATCTTTATTTTTACTGAAGTATTTTAACAATCACCTAAAACCTAAAAGGTGTTATTTCCAGAAATGGCTAACATCATAGCAAAATAAGTATTTATATGGAGTTTAAAAAAAAAAACTATGTTTTTAACTGTACCAAAAAAGGAAATACTAGTATGTCGGATTCCTCACTCTTGATAAACTAGTATTTCATTCTATATAATCTGTCAAAACATACAGTATTTGGTCATGGTGGTAAAAATTTGACTACTATAGTACCTCTACACATAGTAATAGTAATAATAACAAACATACTGCATAGCTAACTGCAGAACAGTCAGGAAATCCTAGTCTCCACCCATTTAGTGAAGGGAAAATTCACATTTGCTTACCTTCACTGAAATCTGAAGCACATTCTCATTCACAGTAGGAGGAAAAACAAAATCTTCAAATGGAAACTGCCAATCGAGATACATATGGGCGAGGAACTCCACTTCTTTAGACACAGCACTCGCCTGCCTCACAAAAGAAAACAAAAACAAGAGGCTGGAGATTTAGTTCAGTGGCAGAAGCACCTGCCTGGTAAGCATGAGGTTGTGAGTTCAGTCCCCGGAACCAAAAAAAAGAAACAACAAAAACATACAGACACTGATGGGAGCAAGTGTTCTCTCACCTGGGACACTCAGCTGGATGGCAGCAGCAGCACCCATTTAGTAAGCAACAAACTGCACTAAACAATGTACGTTTTCCATATATTTTAAGATCTAACAATACAGATTTTCCAAAGCCCTTGCAGAATTCAGAGAAGTGTAACTTTATTTTTTAACTGACCACATTCCTGAGAGGGAAATCACTTGATGCACATAAAGAGTGGGTTACGAAAATATTTTACTTGGAAAATTATTAATTGCTCTTTACTGTCAGTCATTTATGCCTACTACTCAAGAAAGAACACACAGGAAACGCCCCAAACCACGAAAGTTACTTCCACTCTGGCCCTGCTAACAAACAGCAGATCTGGAAACTTAATACTAACATACCCTCTATCACAGAGGAAGAATCTCAATTTACTCAACAGCATTAAGGAAAAAAAAAAACTAGAATCTTTACAGGACATTCATATTGATCTCTCAGGCTGTGACTCACGTCAAATACTGATATAACTATATTTACATTTAAGTTCCTGCTACAGAAGGCAAGTAAAGTGTAAGGACTGTTACTTCAACAAGTATGGAGGGTGGGAGAAAAACAAGGAAGACACAGTTTCTATCTGAGTCAGGAGGGAAGTAAACACATCAGTAAACAAGGACTATGGTGACAGAAGGTAGGGAAGCCCTCGGGCTGTGGGAGAGGGACAGATCGCACTGGCACAGGCAACATCAGCACTGATGGAAGGAAGGAAATGAAGCCCAGAGGAAGAGCGCAGTGACAAATATAGGGGCCTAA